>NC_044327.1:113030633-113366590 GCF_007399415.2 Gopherus evgoodei | reverse complement strand
ACTAAACACAAGTGATTTTCCCCCCTTCATGGGCAATATTGACGTTAAAACCAATATCTGCAGCAGCTTCAATAAACTAACAAAGGCCTGTCGTGGTGCACTCTTTTTAAATTTAATTTTATATTATCGTTGAGAAAATTTCACTCCTTGAAGAAGGATTTTGCTCTGTTTCAAAGTGTTTTTTAAAAAGGTGTCATATCCTTTTTAAATTATCACAGCTTGAGAGTATCTATTATCATTAAAAAAACAGTGACTCTCAAAATGTATTAGCAGACTTCTTATTGATAATTTTTACCTTTTATTTCAATATGGACATATTTATAAAATAGGCATAACAAAAGAGAGGCATCTGTGGTTTTCATTATGCATCTGCAATAATCACATAACTTTCCCCACAATTATTAGCATAGCAGTAGTACCAAATCACTCCACCTAGCTTCAAAAGCCAATGGAGTAGCTTCACAAGAGGAAATTAAGATATGTACTCCTCTTGTTATCTTTGTTCCCACTCAGGCAGAGTAAGGAAAGAAGCCTGCACTGGTAAGAGAATGAACAAGGTGAACATAGGTATTTTAGTTTACATCTCAGACTACCAAAATTACCAATCTCCTGTAACAGTGTGCCATGGGTGAAAGTGCTCCCTTGGATCCTCTCTCTGTGAAGAAAGCAGCTAGTAATTAGAGCCATTTAATTGCTTTTGCTTTCATGTCAGCTAAAGATCTTATCCTGGAAGATGTTCTACACAAGCTGACACCTACACAGAAAAATGCACAGAACTGGCAATTAAGTCATTAGAGCCTCAGTTGGAGTCAGGACACTTTAAAAAAAAAAAAGAGAGTAATTTGGCTCCTAAGAAACTGTTGACTTACTTAATTTTCCATAACTGGACTTCAGGTTTACAGTGTTTGTGATTTTCTTTTTCACTTCATCCTTGAAATTTTTCCTCCTCTGACAAATAACCTCTGAGTATTGAGTTTTGTTTTTAAATGACATTGCTAAACAAGTCATCTGCAGGAGATGTGCAGACCTTGTGATTCCACCTTATCTCCAAGATTCAACAAATACATTTGCAACATTTGTCTCTTCTCAGACTTTTGGAGCTAAAAATCTGGGAGGAACATTCTCTTGTCTTATCTACAGTACTGATTTCTATTTCATCTTTTATACATCTGCCCAAGCAGCTTCTGTGTAGATCACAAGGAGTTTGTTATACAAACTGAGTGCAGAATATTTAAGAGTTCAGCACTATCAAGCTGTACTCACTCCAGATGTAGACTTGGGTTTTCCACTTTGCTGCCTGATGTAGCTACACAGAAGTTGCTTTTCCACACAGTTTAATTTTGACTGATTCTTCATGCTTATCATGTTTTAAAGAGACAGTAGTATAATCACTTCATTTAGATATGGAACTATAACAACTTGTTGTAAGAGTATTTTAAAAATATCCCTATGGTGGTGGGACGAGGAACTACTTTTAGAAAATTCTCTAGCGTTTTCCTCAAAATATCAGCACTATTTTACTAAACATTCCTCAGCAATTTCCTACTGATTAGAGTGCTCACAGTTCATACAGTCACCAGAAATCATTACATGAACTATACTTCACTACTCACGTGCGTAGTAGCTTGCAGGATCTAGTGCACAGGCTGAACTGCAGCATTAGGCACAAATAATACCTAGAAGAAAAACATCCCACATCGTAATGATGGGAGTTGTAATCTGAAGCAAATCGGATGCACCATTACTTTGGATAAAACTCGTCCCCATGGCAGTTTGAGGTGCAGCTGTTTCTGCATCCTTTAACGGGGAGAAGAAAGGAAAGTGGCGAACAACAGTGAAGAAATAGGTGGAAAGGGAGTAGGCAAAGAAAAAATTATTCAAACAGGTTAACATGTATCTGAAAATATTTCTTAAATAAGGAAAGACTCCTCTCCCATCTCTTCACCCGTTGAGATACCACAAAAATAGTCAAACTATTTTAACAAGTGATGGAAAAATGTTGTTGGGAGGAAAATAATAAGCATGATACATTTTAGCCCAAAAGGTGGGTTATCTCCTTCACCCAAACTTAGATGCACCTAAAAACAGATAGGAACACAAATGGAAAGTGAATCTTTAATCTTAGTTTCCTCAACTTTGGGAGTAGGAGGAACAGGAGCAAATCTCCACTTCATGGTGAAATAGAAAAAGAAGCAGTTTAGCATTTTGCCATCCATTCTGACTGTTTAATTTGAGTATCATGATGCCTATACAGGATGCAAATATCTGCTATTGTATCACAGCATTGCATGATGTAGGTTTCCCTTCATCCCTTCTCTCCCCACAAAACTAGCCTCTTTGGAAGTTCTCAATCATAGACAGAGCCAGCCTTGAGTAGACCTGGACGTTTTTGTACCAAGAGGTGGAAAAAGGTTTCTTAAAGGATATTCTGCAGGCTATTAAAACCTCAAATTTAAATGGCCCTGTTTGGCCACCAGAGGGCAGGGCACTATTTTCTACAAAAGAAGATGAATTTACAGTTTTTCACACACGGGGATGGAGGACATCCAGACTAAGCCTTGTCTTCACTTCCCCAAAATGTGTGACCTTTTGCAGAGAGTTAGTTATCATTCTGTAAAATAACCCCGCTCCTCTACACACTCCTTTTTAAGCAGTGAAGGAAAAGCCTAAGATGAGCAGTGCTAACACTCTTGTCACAGAGACTGATGATTAAAGAAAATGTGTTACCTCTTGGCAACAGGCCTAGGTGGTGGATGTTCCAGGCTAAGATGCAAGTAAATAAAATTAATTAAACCATTCATTAAACCAACGATAATAGGTTACAAGCATTTACAAAGCCTCAGTGCAACAAGTATCAGAGAATAGCTATGTTAGTCTGTATTTACAAAAACAACAGGGAATCCAGTGGCACCTTGAAGACTAACAGATTTATTTGGGCATAAGCTTTTGTGGGTAAAAAACCCACTTCTTTAGATAGTTTATGCCCTAAGGCACCACTGGACTTCCTGTTGTTTCAGTGCAACAAGAGTCATGAAAAAAGAAAAATATCATGCAATTATCTTGAGTTTTATAGAATTCATAATAAAATTATAAAGCTAGTTAATTAGAATTCATAATACATGTGCGACACACAGAGAACCAATATGGCACACAAGTAACTGCATAGCCTAACTGTATCCTTCACACTTTCTCCCCTCAGAACTGCATAGCCTAACTGTATCCTTCACACTTTCTCCCCTCAGCCCAGTTTGTTCTCATCACACATTGTATAGGTCTAGAACCTATTTTGGGGTGTGGTGGGGTAGAAGAGTAAAATTAGAGCATTCATTTGTAACTGACAAGTTTTTTTTCACATCCATTAAAATGTATTGAAGCTCAAAATTACTGAAAAGGTAAGTACTATAGACAAAATAATAATAAAATATACCTTGTCAAATATTGATTGTACCATTTATAGCTTTAGGAGTCAAGAACCATGCAGTTAATTAGTACTATACGGCTAAAGCAGATTTATTAGAAAAGTGACAGTATCATATTTTTCCTCATTCTCATCCAACTACCTAAGCATGTTGGCTAAAATTTCTCTCTCTGAATGAAGAGCAAAGAGCTAGCACTGCAATATTATTTCCAGCCAAACTTGTATGTGAAATTAAATGAAGTTTTCATGCAATTATTGAATTAGGAGAAGGATTTACATCCTTTTAAGGAAATTCATGAGGAAGAGAGTTTAGACAGAGAACACACCCAATATGGAAGGTATTTTAAGGGTTCTGAAAGTAGAACTGAACCACCTGGGTCAGCATGTGGAAGAAGGGTTTACCTTGGGAGAGTAAGTCTTCTTCACTCTTTTCCTAAAATGGCCAGAATCTGTTTCTTTCTTTTGAAACAGGCTTAAGTAGCAAAACACTATTCAAAGGAACCCCTCATCACAGGGAAGTTTAACATTAGATCTCTCATTTTAACAAAACATTTCCTTCCTGAGGTTACTCTGCTGATTGGAATTATGGACATTAGAACAGATTTGGTGCCGTTTTAGGAAAATAGGCCAGGTGGGATGGATTAACTAATTAAGAACCATAAGGGAAAATCCTTGTTTCCTTTATTTATTTTGATTTCTTTTCGAGCCCAAATCCTTGATTTAAAATATAAAAATAACTTAGAATGTGTCTGTTATTCTCTATTTTGATTATGTTTAATGTCCATAAAAGTTTTTTGTATTAGGTCTAAGGAATAAAAGCTGTTAGCCCTTTAAGTGTTGGAATACTTGCAAATTATAAAGGACTGTGCAGGTATTTTTATTCTAGGATGAGGGTTTGTTCATTAGATAAGGGCCTGAAAAAGAACACCTTCTGTATTTAAGAATGTTTTTAATATTCCTAAAGAAACTCTCACCTCTTGAAACCTAGGTCTGTTCTATATGTATGGAGTCTTCCTTATTGTAATTTATAATAGTCAAAAAATGCCTGCTGAATGTATTTGTGGCTATGCTAAACATTACCTTCATTTTTCCTCTTCCTCTTAATTTGGAGATCCTCTTTTTTTTTTTTTCCCCCTTCACCATTCTAATTTAGAACCTGACCAGCTGTGTGTGACTCTAATTTCAAGTGTATACTGGCACAGTATTACTAACTTTAAGCATTCAAATATCATGAGTTAGGCCCTTAAAAGTCATGAGACTGGTTCAAAAATTGTGTGTATGTTTGTTTTACAATAATGCTGGGCTATTTTCATTTTTCTTCTAGTATCTGAGCCTTAGGATGGATTCACTTTGTTTTCTCTACAACTACAGTGTGTTTGTGTGTTTATATATAATACATATACAACTGATGCTAAAAGTTTTGAGTTAAATTTGAGCAGAGGCTATCTAACTAGCCCTAGTGATGATTGAACTAATTTTTTTTATTCTTTCAAATAACAGGGGTTTCTTTTCCCTGCATGATACAGAACAGTGTAATAACTGTTGAATAAGTATGGAATGGGTTATCTGTAAAAATGAACTAACTTTTTTCTGGATGGTGGTCTTTCTATTTGTTCCTTCTACTATAGTTATTCTATGAACATTAAAAAGGTTTTTAAAAGGCTCTGGGAGGGGGCAGGAGGAGTACAAGAGCGGGATTACCTCATATTTTGTGACTTCCATTTGTATGGAATGTGTTCTTTATATGTGGTGGATTAGGGATGAACAAAGAAATATGACTGACTGCGTTCATGTTAAACAAAATGGAGAAGACTTTTGATGTATTGCTGGCTTTTAGTACAGAATGGGTTTATCTACAGAAAATGCTTGTCTCCCTAAGGAAACAGTTTCCTTTTCATCCCTATAAGTAAGTATTTTTTCCCAAGAACGCTCTTAGGGGTTTGTTGGTATTTACTCTGACTCTTTTGAGATTATCCTTGCTTTGACATGTAGTTGATAATACATCTTGCTGGCCTACCTAGCTGATAAGTTTGTGAAATTTTGGGGAGTGGAGACATTTGTAACCCTGCTTTCTAATACATTATTGTATATGTTTGTCCTTTAGAATAAACTGCTGAGGCTGATGACCTAACATCTCATCAGTTGTATCTCTCCTCAACAAACAACTTTATTTGGATAGTAATATTGAGACTATTCCCACTTCCTCTCCTATACCTTGTCTATGCTGAGTGTATTATGAAAAATCTCCTCTTGTTGGTGTAACACTAGTGCAGCTGTGCTAGTAATAACCATGGTCGGAGAATTAGTGTAGAGTGATCCTGGGTATTTTAACTTCTGAGTCACCTAGCCTTGTTTGTGTAAGACTTCCCAGAATAATTCATATGACATATATCTTTTAGAAAAACATCCAATCTTCTTCATGTAAAAATTCTCAGTGATGAGGAATCCACGCTTGGTAAATTGTTCAATGGTTAATTACTCACTGATTAAAAAAAAAAAAAAAGCTATATCCCATCTGAATTTAGCTAGCTTCAACTTTGCGTTATACCTCTGCTTGATTGAAGAGCCCTGTGACACTGCACCCCATATTCTTCATGGTGATATTATGATTATAACATCATTATAATGCATTTTATGCAAAATGGGTCGTGTAAGAGGTAATTGGGAAAGTTATAATTTGCTGAATATGATTATCCTATTTATGCATTTATCACTTTTGTATCTGAAGTTATGAATATTGACTGTATTTGTACTTCAAATGTAGTTACACCTGGGTGATGCCCTCTAGGCAAGATGCTTTCAGTCTAGATTGTGGGTGGGGAAGGGCTTATTCAGATTAATAATCCATTAGGGAAAACAGTAGGCCTTAGGACAAGCCTGGTGAGCCTTCCTGAGAATGCTCCAGACAGCCTGTAAGTAATGGATTCTATGAAAAAGTATGAAAGGGCCTGTGACCAGGCCACATGACTCTGGACTCCATCTTGGGATGTCAGTGTTTTTCCACAAACTGAATTTGGGGCAAAGGGTTTCTACCATATGCTAAAGCTATATAAGGCAGGGAGTGACATTGTCAGTGGTTCTTCACTCCCCACACAAGAAGATTGTTCTTCAGGTGTTCCCAGAAAAGACTAAATTGGCGGAAGTGCTGGATCTAGGCTGAAAGGATTTCTAGCCTTTGTATGAAAGACCTGGGGGATTCCAAGCTGCAAAGCAAGTGTAGCTTGTCCCTTAAGAACCTGCAGCTTGCTTGTATCATCAGCCAAGGTGAGAATTTGTTAATTCATATCCTATTTGTTTAGTATCTTAGACTTAGTTTGCATTTTTGTTTATTTACTAGGTAATCTGCTTTGATCTGTTTGCTATCACTTAAAATCTATCTTTTTGTAATGAATAAACTTGTTTTATGTTTTCATCTAGACCAACAAGTTGGAATGAAGAGCGTGGAAAATCATAGGTCAAGGGACAAAGACTGTTGCATATTTCTTTCCACATTGCGGGGGGCGGGGCATCTGGATAATAAATTCATAGTAGTTGTGATTTAGAGAAGGGCAGGATGGTACAGCTCTGGGCCATAGGCTGGGAACCTGGTGGTTACATTGGCTGTAGCCTCTCTATTGTTGGTTCATGCAGGGGCTGGTCAGAGAGCCTGCAGGTAACTGCAGCTAGGTATGTCGCTACCTGTATGAATGCTGGTGGATGTTTAGGACTGGGAGTGGGTCTGCAACTTGTCACAACAGCTCAGTGAGAGAGGGAGCCTAGAGTGTTGGAACTGGGATACCACTGAGCCCTCTGACCCAAGTGGCATTCTGGGGGGAACCCATTACAAGTGTAAGCAGAGTCAGGATGAGCTCTACCCTGACATCTGGCGGTGAACTATGGGGAGTATGGAAAGAAATTTTAGGTATTTGCATTGGCACACCCACCCCACCTAGCATAGCCCATGGCAGCCTGGGATGGTTATTTTGACAGCTCTGGGATCCCCAATTTCTTTGTTGTTGGAGCAGGAGGAATAAAGTGGTGTCACCCTGATTATGTGAATGAGGAACTATGAGACTGCTTTATGACAGATGTCTCAATATCAATTAAGTAACACTTGCTAGACAAGGGACATGGGTGCCAAAACCCATTGAAAGGAGAGAGGTTGGGGATTGGTGTATGTACCTGATGATATGGGCCCCTTTTGAGGGCCTGGAACACCAACTGCACATCCTCCTCTCTCCACTGTTGAAAAGTAGAGCTAATTTTGATTCCATTAGGAGTCTGTCTAGAGGCTGCTGAGCTGAATTCACATTGGGCCAATGGTGCACGAGCACCAAGGCTCCCCTACTACAAGCTGAAATCACCAAAAGAGCTAAGCTTACTGAGCTGAGATCACTGAGTGCTGTGTTAACTAGTGGGGGAGCCTGAAGATCTATCGTTAAGTGGCTGGCAGAGCGGGGCAGTTTGCAGCATGTTGGAGTAGCCCATGGAACAGTGAGCGGAGTGAAGCTGTTTGCAGGGACAGCTGGAGGAGCGGCACAGCTGGGTAGTGGAGCTGGTCGTGGTGAAGGCTGTAGCAGAACTCCACGGAGAGATGGAGCAGTTGGCCCTGGCCCACGTAAGGTGCCCCTTAACAGCCTGTGTGTGCTCCCTCCCATTTCCACCCAGCCTGGGTAGGTAAAACTCTGCAGATAAACTTTTGAACTCTGGGGTGGCACTGACCAGAGACTTTCAGGTTGTTGGACTTTGGGGTGATTGGACTTAAGACCCAAGGGGGGAAAGGACATTGCCAAACGTATTTGGAGGTGGGTTTTTTGCTTATGGTTTGTGTTATAATCCTGTTTGTGGTGGTTTTCCAATGTGATGCCACATTGTTTCCCTCCTTTATTAAAAGGATTTTGCTACACTCCGTGCTTGCGAGTGGAGAAGTATTGCCTCCTAGAGGTGCCCGGGGGGGTGGTATGTAATTGTTCCAGGTCACTGGTTGGGGGCTCGAGCCGGTTTTGCATTGTGTTATTGAAACGGAACCTCTGGATACTGAACCCGGCCCTTGTTGCTGCCAACTCAGAGGGGCAGAAGGGTTACGCAAGACCACTGTTCAATATTTGTTCCCTTCATAGGTATTTATAGGTAATCAACTCACTCCTTAACCTTATTTTTTGTAGAACTAAATCAAGCACCTTAAATCTGTCACTATAAACACATTTTCTAATCCTTTAATAATTCTCTTGGCTCTTCTCTGAACCCTCTCCAATGTACCAACAATCTTCTTGAAGCAGAAAAGCAGTGAAGTGAGGACACCAGAACTGGACACAGTATTCCAGCAATGGTTGCTCTACTGCCAAATACAGAGGTAAAACAGTCTCTCTCCCCCTTGCCCTACTCAGGATACTTTTGTTTCTGCACTCAGGATTGCACTTGCCCTTTTGGCCACAGCATTGCAGTGGAAGCTCATGTTCAGATGATTATTCACCAAAATCCTCAGTCTTTTTCAGACCCTGGGAAGCAGTAAGTATGGCCTACATTCTTGGTGCCTAGATATATACATTTAGCCATAACAAATGCATACTGTTTGCTTGAGCCCAGGTTTCCAAGTGGTCCAGGTCACTCTAGATCAGTTACCTGTCCTTTTCATTATTTACTTCCCCCCACACACACACTTTTTGTGTCATTAGTAAACTTGATCAGAGATGATTTTATACTTTCTTCCAGGTCATTAATTAAAAAATGCTAAATAGCATAGGGCCAACCCTGCAGGACTCCAGGTACCCATTCCCTGTTTACAACTTTGAATTCATTTGATGCATTCCATGTTAATTCTATATCTTTCTAATTTTTTAATCAAAATGTCATGTACCAAGTCAAAAGCCTTACAGAAGTTCAGCTTATTACATCAAGACTATTACCTTAATCAATTAAACTTAGAATCTCCTAAAAATATATCAACTTAGTTTGACAGGCTCTACTTTAATGCCCATCAATATGGGTTTACAGAATTATATTCCCTCTCCTTTAATTATTAAATAAACGGAGTCCTGAATCAGCTATTCCATTTTCTTGCCTGCAATCCATGTCAGACTGACAGGCTTATAATTATCTGGGTCATCATTTACACTTCTTTTTTTTTTTTTTAATACTGGTGCAACAATAGCTTTCTTCCAATCTTCTGGAATTTTCCTGGTGTTCCAAGACCTTATTGAAAATAAACATTAATGGTCCAGTTAGCCAGCCCTTCTAAAGTCTTGGATGAAAGTTAAAGGGCTATCTGGATCTCCTGACTTAAGAGTGACTACTTTTAGTAGCTGCTGTTTAACATCCTTCTGAGAGGGTGGAATGGGAAGAGTGTAGATGATATACTCATCTCTGATGTTTCTTATTTCACCATGTCTCTTTGTTTCCCTTATCAATTTTCTAGAATTCCTAGCTTCTGATTTAAATAATGACTATCAACTTCCCACTTCTTGCATTTATTATATAATATACTTTATTTTCTAGATCTGCCTTCACTTCCTTTCTAAACCAGCTTTTAAAAAAACAACAATGCAGCCTTTTTCCTTGATTGTGTCTTTTTAAGCATCTAGTAAAATGTTCTTAAACAATTCTCAATTATCATACATATTTTTCTGAGAAAATTCTTCCTCTGAACTGATTTAGCTCAATTGTTTCCAACTTTGTGAAACTAGCCACTTTAAAGCACCACTTGAAAATGGTAGCCCCCTTCTCCTCTCACAGAAAGGCAAGGACACTGGGGCCCTTTGTCTACTGGGAGAGCTGCTAGGAGCTTTGTTTATCTCAGCAGCTGGAGTGCATCTGCTTGGATGGGTGCTGCATTCTTGCTCTCCTGCTACTGAGAGTTCTCTGCTGGGCTGGCGTTGGCATGGCACTCCAAAGCAGTGAGTCTTGGTGTTAATACCTGATTGAGATAAATGGGGTAGTACATCCATCTTAGAGCTGTCGTCTTAGCCTCTAGACTCTGTAGACGTATTCAGACATTAGTGCATTGGGTACACTCAGGTCATCTTTTCAACCTATTCTTTCCAACTAGAAGGGCTAGAAACTTCTCTTAAAAAAAAAAACAGATAAAAACAGATTCTTATGTAATAACATGACTTCTAGGGCTCTAGGCATGAGCCTCTAGTGCCTACACCTTTAGTCTGGCCCGAGCTATCAATGAAGATATAGAACCTTCTAGCTAATACAAATGACCAAATGATAAGGTGCATGTATTAAACTCCTTCACAAGAGTTAAGAGAAAAGAACTAGCTCTTTCAGGTACAGTATCTTGTATGGCAGGCATGGGACACCAAATGAAGTGGATTGTCCAGCAGTGTCAAAGACCCTTATGTGCAACATGTACTAAAAACTTGGGAGGCAGGTCAGTGGAAGAACTCAGAATGAGATTCTTCAGGTTTCTGGAAAATGCTTTCTTCATACTGAGCATTCTCTGACATTTAACAAATACATAGCAAAGTCACTGCTGTACTAGCATTACATCATCTCATTTGCATGGTTACCATCTATTAGCAGGGAGTATGTCTACACTGCAGCTGGAAATGAATGTCCCAGGCCCAGCTGGGTAAGCCTGCTCTCACTAACTTGGCATGAGCTAGCATGCTAAAAACAGTAGTGTGGATGTTACCTCTTCCGAGGAGATTGACCCTTGAGAACCTGAACTGCAATGACCACACCATGTTGCTGTTTTCAGTGTACTAGTTTAAGTGGAGCTCGCATGAGTCTGTCTGCTTAGGCTGGGTACCTTGCTCCTGTCTGCAATGTAGACATTCCCATAATGATGTGCATGCTGTATTATTGTACAGATGAGATTCTAAGTTAGTGGTTCTCAACGGGGGTCTGAGGTCATCTGGGGGGCTGCCAAGCAGGGCCAGCAATAAGACTTGCTGGGGCCCATGGCAGAAAGCCAAAGCCCTGCCACATGGGGTTGAAGCCTGAACCCTGCCACCCAAGACTAGGGTGACCAGATTTCCTGATTTTATAGGAACAGTCCTGATTTTGGGGGGCTTTTACTTATATAGGCACCTATTACCCCTCACTCCCATCCCAATTTTTTCACACTTGCTATCTAATCACCCTACCCAAGACTGATGCCGAAGCTTCATAAAGAAATAGTGTGAAATAGTAATAGTGTGAATTTAGTGCTTGTGGAAGGTGACAGCCTTGGAACATTGTCTTCTCTCTGTAGGGCAGTTGGTACAACTCTGCAACTGATGATACTATGTTTCCCTGAAACTCAGCACAGCTCTATTTCATCACTAAACTAGCACTTAATTCTGAATGCTAGTGACAATTTAACACCCACTGGGATGAATGAGGCAATCTCTTAGAGCTACTGTATGTTTAGATGTTGACTGCAGGATGGCACTGCATCTGTTCACCTTTGGAAGGTTCTATTTGCAAGTCTAAAACCTAGAGACTTCTTAGACAAAGACAAAGTCTCAAGGGTAAATGATAAGGCCCCAAGAGCCATGCAGCTGCAAGCTACTGCTCAGTGATAGTTGTGGTACAGGTTCGAAAGGCCACTGCTGAAGGCTGTGAAACTAATCTTTGCTGAGATTATCAGTAGGGTGGCCTGGTGTAAGTAGTCCTCCAGCTGCCATGGGGGCTGAGATCCACCTGCTGTGCGAGGGGATCGGGCCCCAGAGTCCCTGCTCTTGACGTGTCTGGTCTCCCTTCAATTTAGGGTGCAGGGGAGACCAAGACACAGGCCATGCACAAAGGGGCTATTAACCTTCGCCTCCCGCCGAAGGGAGTAAATAAGGCTCAGCTTCCTACCCAGCCCATGGGTGAGGGGCGAGGAGAGGGGGACGATGCCCGTTTTCTGGGCTTGTTCCCTTGTAGGCCGCGGAGGGAAGCATGGGACCGCCCATCGCGCCTCGTGGCTTAGAATAAAGAGACGCTTCTTTCCTCTTTAAACACCACCGCCTCTGGAGCACCCTAAGTGACGCGCTGCGGGACGTAATGACGCAGGCAGGCGGGCGGGGCTTGCCGGTCGCGACATTTCCGTTTCTCTTAGTGGTGGTGTGCTTCGGAGAAGAGAGCAGCACGCAGAGCCAGCGGGACGTGAGTATCGCATCGCTCTCGCGCCCCCTCTTCTCCCCCCTCCCCCGGGGGGCTGCGAGCCTGGCACCCGCCGCCATCTTATCTCTCCCTCCCCGCTCAGGGCCTGTCGGAGCCAGGGGAGGAGTGGTCGGGCAGCTCTGCGCTCGGACCAGGCGGGAGGATGAGCCGCCGCGTCTCGAACGCTGGGGAAGGCTCGGCCCGCGGGATTCCCGCCGCGCTCCTGTTCTGCCCAGTGCCGTGGGGTAGGAAGACTTTCTCCCGTTCACCGTTTGGGGGCGGGGGAGCGCTGCGTCAGGAGATGCTGCCATGTTTCGGGGGCAAAGAAAGCTCATCCGAATGAGGGAGAAAATGGCGGCGGGGAACCGCCTACCCCCATCCCCCACTGCGCGACCCACTCCCATTCTCCAGGACATGACATGACGGTCGCCCCCCCCGCCGTGGACCCTTAGTGATTCTGTGTCGTGTCTCCCTTTCTTAACCCGTCCCGGCTTTGCCCCATTCTCTCTTCATTGGGGGGAGGGGAGCGTCTGAACGAGGGAGAAAATGGCGGCTGGGAACCGCCTCCCCCCCTTTCTCTCCTGTGTTTGTAGGCTGTCCCCCATTCTCTACTCAGTGACCTGTCCAGTCTCATCTTCCTCCATTCCTCTTTCAGTGACTCCTCTCCACCTCATTTTCTTCTGCACGCCCCATATCCCTCTGCGTGGTGCAGTGTCTTCCCAACCCTATATACTAGAAAACCTTGCCTCTGAGAGACCCATTCGATCCCCATTGCCATGTTCCTCCATGATGTCTTTCCCTAATTTCCCCTATATTATTCCCCATTGGTTCTCAATCCCCTCATCCTATTCTCATTTTTGGTGCCCATTTTTCCTTATGCACTTCTTGCTGCCCCCCCTTCTCTTTCATTTTTTCCTCTTTTTAAAAATTCTGTACTGTTGCCTGCGGGCTGTATCAGACTCACTGGCCTACCTTATTTCATTCTGTTCCCCACCCACCTAGTGGTTCCTGCCCCTCTTCAGCACATTAACAATCTTGTAACATGGCAGACTGTTTTTTTTTCCTTTCTCATCCCTTTTGTAACCCCCAGCATATTCCAATTTCCTATTCTCCCTCTTCCTCTCCTGTGTTCCATTTCCCCTCATGGTGGCTGCTTTTTCACCTGACACTGTTCTTTTCCCCACATGTATTCATTCCATATGTCAGGGGTGGCCAAACTTATTGACCTTCTGAGCCACAGAAGACAGTCTTCAGAAGTTCGAAAGCCAGGACAGGCCTGCCCCCTGGGGTTGATGCCCTGAGGCCACCTCCCCATTGGATAGAAGCCCCTACCCCAGCCTACCCTACAGAGGTCCTGAGCCTCCTTGCTGCCCACCAAGTCTGGTAGGTGGTGAGTGGGGGGGCTCCATGACCCACTTTTTAACTGTAAAAGAGCCACATGCAGCTCATGAGTCAGTTTGGCTACCCATGCCATATATTATTGTGCCTTTCATCCTAACACACTACCTTGCACTATGTTATTGCCCTGATAGTCATCCTCCCCCTTACTTGACATAAACCAGTAGTCCACATACTCCCCAATCTCTTACTATAGTTCCTTCCTTACAAACTGTTCCCTTTTATAACCTGCTTTTCTGCTTTGTTCTTTCAAAAGCTGGAAAGGTATTAAAAGCAATTAAAATCCTTCCTGTGCCTTTTCTCTACATGTAATACTAGATGTTTATATACTATATCGATAGGTTTGCATAGTAGACACATCTGTCAGTATGCCTTCAAAAGATATGGATTTCCATGCATGCCTAACTAATGAAAATATTGGTTTGCCTGAGATCACCTAGGACAGGGGTTCTCAGACTTTTGAACTGGTGACCCCTTTCACATAGCAAGCCTCTGAGTGCGACCCCCTCCCTTATACATTAAAAATACTTTTGTATATATTTAACACCATTATAAATGCTGAAGGGAAAGCGGGGTTTGGAGTGCAGGCTGACAGCTCATGACCCCCCATGTAACAACTTCATGACCCCTTGAGGGGTCCCAACCCCCAGTTTGAGAACCCCTGACCTAGGAAATATGTGGCAGAACTGAGAATACAGTTTTAGATAGTCTCACCTCAGTGTGGCTTAACCGCACACCATATTTTCTTTTAATGTCTTGAAACAGGTAGAAAAGTTTATGGTGATGGGTTTATATCTCTTAACCAGTACTTGTCATTCTGTCACCTGGAAATCAAAATAGACAATAACAATACATAAGAGTGAAGGGAGTCAATTGCCTGATAATGTACCTGTATATTTTGTGACATTCATTGAAAACTTCTATTGAAATGTATGTAGAAATGTTTAATTAGTTTGTTTGGATAATAAATTAAATCCATAGTAACTTAGACTGAGCTGTTTATTACTATTTTGTGTACCCCAAAATGTGTTAAATGTATCACAAATTAAGTAAAAACAAAGGCCAGATCTACACTATAAACATACATCAGTATAACTACGTGTCTCAAGGGTCTGAACAATCCACACCCCTGAGCAATGTAGTTATACTGACCTAATCTCTGGTGTAGACAGCACTATGTCAATGGGAGGGCTTCTTCCATTGTCGTAGCTACTGCCTCTTGCAGAATTGGATTAACTACACTGACAGGAGAAGCTCTCCCTTCAGTGTAGTAGTGTTTTCACTGAAGTGCTACAGTGGTGCAGCTGCTACTTATGCAGCGGTTTAAGTATACACCTACCCTGAGTCCTTGTCCTGAAGAAGTTTCAAAATAAGTGAGACAGTACACAAATGAAGGGAATGGATCAAAAGAAAAGAAGCTAGAGGACTAAGATGATGATGAGATCACACATGTCTCAGATAGACATATATTGAAGTTTCCTGCTGCTTCATGTTGACTTCAAATATGAGATATTTGAATAAGATGAGAGAAGAGGCTTAGCAAAGCGGTTTGGGGAGTGCATTCCAGTCATAAAGGGCAATGTTTCATGTATGATATCTTCACTATCATTCTTCTCTCCAGAATGCCTAAATCAAAAGAACTTGTATCTTCAAGCTCATCTGCCAGTGATTCAGATAGTGAAGTTGACAAAAAGGTGAATATTGGACAATTGTTTACTGCATTTTAGTCTGGTAATTAAAAAAACAAAACACCAAACAAACTTCTTCTGGATTGAATTAGGAGGCAATTCAATTCTGATGGAATGTGTACGCCATGCTATTTGTGTTACCTAGCCTTTTGTTAAAACTGGGATCAGTGGTTGGTAGGTGAGATCCTTCTAAAAATGGAATGAAACTTTTTTTTAAAGATTGATTGGTTTTGTATCATTTGTTATTTCACTTGTGGCATCTAATCACAAGGTTCTTGGAGTTCTATGGATCTCTGTGGTGAGAGCAAAAATACTAAACCATTTTAGTTCCCTTGCTCTGTTAACATTTCTTTTCCTCCTAAACAACTGTGAAAGCTGATGTTGAGAAACATGATTTGATGGGCTTGAGAAGCTAAACAGAGTTGATATACAGGTCTGTGGCATCTTAGGTGGGGGTTCCGTTCCGCGGTTATTGCGTAAAGCGAAAACCACGTATAGTCAAAACCCCAAGCCCTTTAAATCCTGCTTGCAGCTCTGGAGGCAGGGGGAGGGCATTTAAAGGGCTGATGGAGCCCTTTAAATGCCCCCCCTGCCCAGCCGCCGGAGCTGTGGGTGGAATTTAAAGGGCTCTTCCAGGCTTCCCGCTGCGGTGGAGAGCCCAGTGGAGCCCTTTAAATGCCTCCCAGTCCCGCGGCCGGAGCTGTGGGTGGGATTTAAAGGGCTTCCCCCCTCTCCCTCGTCCAGCTGCCAAAGCTGCAGGCAGGATTTAAAGGGCTCCACCAGGCTTCCCGCTGTGGTGGGGAGCCCGGAGGAGCCCTTTAAATCCTACCTGCAGCTTTGGCAGCTGGGCTGGGGCTGGCATTTAAAGGGCCTGAAGCTTCACCATGGCTGGAGCCTCGGGCCCTTTAGTTTGCCCCAGGGGTTACCAGCCACCTCTGCAGCTGGGAGCCCCCTGGGTGATTTAAAGACCCTGGGACTCCCAGCCACAGCTGGTGTGCTAGGATCTTTAAATCTTGAGGCTTCGCCTCTTCTACTTGAGGCCATGCCCCCTCCCAGACTCCAGGCCTTTCAATGTAAAGCTGAAATCACCCATGTTAAATGCACGTAAGTTGCGAGAGACCTGTACATGCTGGGCTACAATGATTGTAGTGAGCATTCTGCATTTGAAGTGCTGGCTGAGTTTTCTGTGGATAGGACAAAACAGTATTATTTTTTATGTATATTCTGTAGTTCACTGCAGATAAGGTATGGAAGCATGAAGATCTTGGAGTGCTGTATGTAAATTAGTAACAAAATGGTAAAGTCAGAATAAAAGAGAGAGGAACATTCTTTCTCTCCTTCGGTCTCCCTTGAATTGGGGAGATGTAAAAAGTGCAAGGTGAGTGTGTGTAAAAAAATTTAATGTCCACCTCAATTTTATTTAGATCTTCTTTGGGTTACAAAAATGCTTTATTCTCCTAAATCTGTTCCTCTTGAAGTCCAATGAGAGTTTTACCATTGACTTCAGTAGGAGCAGAATTAGGATATCTTAGCGCACTTTTGAAAATCCCATGCAAAATTTACTGTATTAATAGTTCTTTGCAGCCTATAATAAAATGGGATGTGCTTTGTATTTTTGTTTGTTTTTTACACTTTTGGTTAAAGGCAAAGAGGAAAAAGCAAGTAGCTCCAGAAAAGCCTGTAAAGAAACAAAAGACTGGTGAAAGTTCTAAAGGTGCAGCTTCCTCTAAGCAAAGCAGCAACCGAGATGAGAATATGTTCCAGGTAATATTGATAATGCTACTTCTAGAGGCTGTTGGTTGAAGGGTTCCTGAGGAAGCATGTTACAGTTTAAAGTTTTCATAAAGATTACAGAATACAAACGCTTTGGTTTTTTTATCCAGCTACAGCATAGCATTCAATCTTTTGGCTAAATATGGTTACAGTGTTAGAGTGAAAGTGAGATACCCAGAAAAAACAGTGATGAGATTTGGCAGAGTAAAATAATCCATGCTATGCCATTCAATTCTAACTTTGTTTCATTGATTGTATCACTTGTTCCCAGTATTTCGTCTTGGTTTATAGTATCATTTTGAAAGTTCCAATGGTGCTGTCAGGTGCAGTTAATCTGAGAAAACCAGACAGTTGCTTGCCATATATAGATGTGAAATCTGCTTTCTTGTGCCACCTAGGATTTAGTTTGGTTGTGATATCCAATTCTCTAATTCTGTGAGGATTTAGCCTTGAGCTAAGCATCAGACAATCTGTGTGTTTGGAGCTTGTGGCCTCCACCACAGATTTTTCCAGTAAATTCAGAACTTCAAGGATTTTTGTTTGTTTAACCTATGCAGATCTCTTTTGTTTCTGGAAACATTGAAATGAACTCCAGTTTAGAGCAGGAGGAGGTGATGGTTCTTCTATCATCTTCATTAGTCTCAGAACTTGAAAACAAATTTGAATGGATTGTTCTCTTAGCATTTTCTAGTTTCATTAACAAATTTTGCACAAGGAAGCAGGAGTTTTTTTCTGAAATAATCAGCAATTTAAGTTGTCAGTATTTATTAGGAATTCAACTTTTAGGTACACATGAATTTTCTTTTGAGGACACCCATTTTTCCAGGAAATAATGCTGAATTCTCCTAATGTGTTAAGTCCTTCATCTGTTAAAGCTGTCACCACTTATTAGTCCTAATATACTTTTTCAGGAAAATACTTAGTCCAATCATTTCTATTTAAATCTGAAATAAGCTGTAGCAGTATGCAGTGCCTCATGTCAAAGTATTACTGATTAGAAACATGAATAATCTTGTACTGTGTAAAATGTATTAAATTCTGATTTGTTTTTGTTGGCAGATTGGCAAAATGAGGTATGTCAGTGTTCGTGACTTTAAAGGGAAAGTCCTAATTGATATTAGAGAATACTGGATGGATCAAGAAGGTGAAATGAAACCTGGCAGAAAAGGTGAACTTCTATTTTGTGTCATTGGTTGCATAGCATTAAAGTATATTTAGCTTAGCTTTATTGAGGAAAGTGGAAAATCATCTAACTTGAAGAATTCTGTAAGTACTTGATTCATATGGTTCACAGGTAAATAATGAAGCCATTCTTGATTCTAATGCAAAATTTTAATGTGCCTTGATACTTACTCAATAAAATATTTTAGTTACTTAGAAGATGTCGTAATGGGAAAGCATTAATATTGGGGGGCGGGAGGGGGGAAATCTAGGCACATGCTGGAGTTCTGGTCCTTTTCCTTCTCTTCTCCTACTCCTAAAAGTATTTTGGTTCCTTGGCAATGAGGATATGGTCCACAGTTTGAGAACAGGGTATAAAACCCCATAACTTAAAAATAAAAAGACCATTTTTAAACAAAGCAAATTTAAACCGGAATTTACAACTATCTGCCTGAAAGTTATGCTTTAAATTTTGATCATTTAAAATGAAAAAGGTTTGTGTTGCAGTGGATTGAAGTTAGGCACTATATCTCTAAATAGGATTCATCAAAACAAGTCTGGATTTTATCTCTTTAGAAACTATAGTTGGGAAAGGTATTAAATTCTGTAACCTGGACTACTGAATAACTGTTGTGTTTTCTCTAATATCTTAGCACTTCTTATTTCCCCCCAGATAGTTTTAAGTTACCATTGCATGAGGAGATAAACTGCATGATAACCTATTACTAGTTTTGGAGCTGATCAGGATTCAGTTGAGAACACTAAAGTGGAAACACAACTGCTTTAATACAAATTTTGCAGAAAAATTTTGTTTAATTTTTACAGTGTTATACCAGTAAGTTATAGTACTAAACATTTTTTGGGGAAACCTACCGTGTCTCCAAGATGCAAAAGTCCCATATGGGAATATTTTTGAAGAGATTCCTGTATCATTTGGAAGTATTAAGAAAGGATCACATGCTGTATAAGCGTAACAAAGACAATGCAGGGCTTGGTAGCAGGAATGAAACAACATTTTGAAAAGTGTGCTACCCATGCCAAGGATGACATTGAAGATACTGTATCTCTGTCAGTCTGAGTATTCTGGATCTCTTGGTGAGTAATGTTAGTGTTTTTATTACATTTTAGAAAAATATTTAAAAACAAAGTTAAATATTGCTGGGTTATTTTCCTGTGGGGGTTATAACAAGAAGCAGAGAAATTTAGTTTCATCTGAATGAGAATTTTAAGTGTTTGAAGGTTAGTTTGTCATTAAACGCTCCATTCAGTGCCTGTTCATGTTTAGGGAAAGGCTCCCATTGACTACAGTGGGCATAGGACTGGACCATGAAAGAATATCAAAGGTGGCAGTGCAGTGGGGCATCATAATATAATGGAGATGTCCAGGTGTCCATATTGATTTGACAGCCTTGTACTGCTGAGTTTTGAACTTGACCCAGACATTCTGTATGAACTAGTTTAGGCAATGGATTAAAAACTAACCACAAGCAGGTTGAACTACTATACTGCTGGTATAAACATAATGTGAGCAAAACACCATATGTAATTTTTCAGTTTTTTGAACTAAATTTCTTCATGTCCAATTATTAATCCTCAATTCAAACTAAATCAATTGAAAGTTGGAAGTTTTAAAAGCTAACTTTTGAATTATCTGAGTACAGATAAACTATCAATGTCTGTTAACCCTCTTAGGTTGGGAGTGTCTAGGCATGAGAAATTTTAATTCCAAAATTTTAGTTGAGGTGAAAATAGGAGTTTGGAATGCAATGGCTATTCCAATTTATATTTTATAGTGGTGGTGCAATTCAGATCTGGAACACAACACAAACAATGGCACTTTCTCATAGTCCTTCCTCGTGTTGTCTTATGGCACCATTTTTCCTAGGCCTTGGCTACACTCACACTTTACAGCGCTGCAACTGGGGTGTGAAAAAACACCCCCCTGAGCGCTGCAAGATACAGTGCTGTAAAGCGTCAGTGTAATCAGGGCAGCTGCACGCTACACCCGTAAGGGATGTGGTTTACATGCAGCGCTGGGAGAGCTCTCTCCCAGCGCTGCTGCTCTGACTACACTCACACTTCAAAGCGCTGCCGGGGCAGCGCTCCGAAATTCCAAATGTAGCCATACCCCTAGTGTCTGTTGCCAGCTGGAGAGGGACAGAGTTAAGGTATACACCATCCCTGCAACACAACCTTAACTTTGTATTTCCTGGTTTTCAGAGATTTAAGTTTAGCCACTCTCCACATTCTGGAAGGGCACGAGGCAGAACTGGGCAACTTTATCTGTGTGTCAACGAAGTTTTTCAGGCAGTTAATTTTAGAATTATACAGGTGAGATGAATGACCACTTTCTGCATTGTTGTTAGCTTCATCATTACCACTATCTGATGCATCCGGCAGAAGCAGTACAACTAAACTTGTTAGAATGCTTGTTTGGTGCACAGTCAAAGAAATATCCATTTTCATCATCCAAAACAACCACGGACTACTTTGTAGTCAGTATTGGTGTTCTCAGTGTTGAGTTCATAGTTGAAGATTGCTTGGTTCATATAAGAAAAATTAGCTACTTATAACTTTTTCTGAAGCGTTGGAGATGGTTCAAGCTTTAACAAGGATCAAGGAAAATGTCAATGGTATCCAAAATTAAATTGTAGATATATAAAGCACTTCCTTGATTCAACCTTTTTTTCCTGCATTCTCAATCTAAAGAACCAGTACAGATGTTAAAAGTAAACATGAAATTAATGCTGCTATGACATGTACATTATAATACATTTTCAGAGCTGGAAGAGAACCACCCAAAAATGTGTTTGCTGCTGAACTCAGTGAAGTTAAACCCGTGGACTGGTGCAAATGTCTGGCCAGTCTCTCGGATGTAGAGCTCAGTAAATAAGTGGTTTTTTTTTTTTGTTTTTTTTTCCTCCCTTCTCTTCTAGGGTTGAAGCTACTGCAGGTGTACAAATGACATTATCTAAATCTTGACTAGTTTGTTCTAATTTCAGAAACTGATAGTGTGTAAGGGAAGTAGGTAACCATCTTGAACAATTAATCCAGGTGGCAATTGAAGACACTGTATCCTAGAAAATGTCTCAGTGCAGTTTCTCTCATTTATTTAGTCACAGTTTACTAAAACTGAAAAAAGAAACTTATTTTGCCATTACCTACTGTTGATTTAGTACATATCACACTAGAACTTGGTTTCAATTGAAGTTTTGTTACTTCAGCAATTGGGAAAGCAGAGCCCAAGCAGTAACATTCTAACATGTTGGTTTTGGTGTAATCCCAACAAAATTTACTTGTACTGTCATTTCAGGCTAGGATTTTCAGTGGAGCCTAATGACTTAAACATGCAAATCCCATTTAAATTCTGTGGAAATTAAGTGTCTAACTCCATAAGCCCTTTTGTAAATCCAGCATGACTAAACAAATGTTGACTAAATCAGAAATGTTACATCACTAAAATTTGACTATCACAAACTCTCTGAAGAAGTTTGTTTTGGTAAAGTAAGTTGATGCTGGAACAAGCCGTGCATGTTACTAAGGCCATGTCTATATGTGCTGCAGCAACGGAGCTGTATCAATACAGCTGCCATGCCTCCGATGAAGATGCTCTGCCAAAGGGGGAGAGCTTTCCTGTCACCATAAAAAAACCCCACCTCCCGAAGTGGCATAAGCTGTGTTGACAGGAGAAGCTCTTCTGCCGACATAGCGCTGTCCACATGAATGCTTATGTTGGTGTAACTTGCGTTGCTCAGGGGTGGAATATTCATACCCCTGGGTGGCATAAGTTTTGCTAGTATAGGATGTAGTGTAGACATAACTAAAAAAATTAAGTGATTTAGGCTATGTAGCTAACACTAATATTACATCAATAGATGACAGTTTTCTCTGTTATAAACTGATGCTTCCTTTTGGAAACGAAACTAAAATCTAATCTTAAAATCAGTATTGCTTTGACTGAAATCAGCACACTTTGAAAACCTACGTTAGATTAGAATCTTGATATTTTGTTGGTCTGTTCATCTAGAAATGAAGTTGGTTACTATGGTAAGAATTTTGAGATTTTGTTTATTTTCTGACTGAAAGGGCTTAATGCTGTTTGATATTTTCCAGTGCAAAATTAAATAGTCAGTTTCAGTCAGGTGTTAAAGATTTCTTAAACAAACCTGTCTTCTCTGAAAACTTGATAAAACTGTGTGACAGCATGTTCAGACTAGCTGGTGTCCAAAACATGGGAGAATGTAGGAAAAGTTTTTTTTGTTTTTTTTCTCTAGATTAAAGTTCACAGGTGGCTGACATCAGCAGTACTTATGTTTAATATACTCAAAAAAAATACTTGTTACCAAAAAAGTCCTGATCCTGTTTCCCTTGGGTCCTGTCACAGGTTTTCCCAGAGTGCGTCTAGACTGCTCCTTGAATGAATGGAGACAAAATTGAATAAATCCTTAAATAAACAATGGGTTAAAAGTATAAGAAACATGCGTAGAGGCATGAGTAAGATTGGTGCAGGAGAAGATATAGATAGATGTCATACTATTCTGTGTGGTGGGAGCGAAGAACGAGGTGCAGCACAGTGCTGCTTCAAAAATGTTTACATGCTTTAATGTACAGAGTTTAGTTTTAACAAAGAAGATTAAGGGGTGACTCTGAGGAGCCAATTATTAAATACTTGTTCCCCATTCCTTAGTCTAGCCGAGAAGGGTGTAACGCAATCCAATGGCTAGAAGTTGAAGCTAGCCAAAATCAGACTGGAAATAAGTCTTAAATTTTTTAACAGCAGAGGTAATTAACCATTGAAACAGTTTATCAATGGTCATAGTGGATTCTCCATCACTGACCATTTTGAAATCAAGATTATCTTTTTAGAAAACATCTATGCTCTAGGAATTTTGCAAAAGTTCACTGTGTCAAGTTGGACAGGAGGTCAGGCTAGTTGAGCATTATAGTCCTGTCTGGCCATGGAATCTATGAATCTAAGAACATGTGTGTGCAAACTCAATCCACAAATGGCTTTTATCACACCAAAGAGAGAAGCCTCGGCATCTCCAGCTCATCCAGAGTTTTAGTGCAGCCTGCCATTTGTAGCTTCTTGTGATTCACATAACACCTGTGGATGGGTTTCTACAAAGATGCTGCACTACAGTTTGTATCTTCTCATATCCAAACAGAATCCATAAACAGACTAACTTCTTGTTTAGCCTGAAGTTAAATGTAAATATTCCGGTGTATAGTCATAGATATTTTAGTTAATGTAATTATTCATTTAACACTCACTACAGCTAACATTGTTAGTTAGGAAAATATTGATGACATAATAAGATTGTTAAAGTTGTACAAAATCTTGATCTTGCTGCACTAAGGATTTGTTTTTAATGCATTTCAGGTATTTCTTTAAATCCAGAACAGTGGAATCAGCTGAAGGAACAGATTTCCGATATTGATGATGCAGTAAGAAAACTGTAAAGACAGCCATACAGAAACTTACTGTTTTAGTTGTTTTAAGCAGTCTTTTTACACATTGGCTTTTGTTTTCTAAAATACTTGTTTTCCAAGCTATTGTATATTTGGATTGCAAAACAATTTGTAAGATGAATACTTTTTTTATGTGCATTAAAAGTGTATTCTAAGTGAGGCTATTTGTGTATACTTTATTAAAAAGGAATGATTTGCTTTCAACACAGTGTAAAGTAATAATCAATCCAGTAATACTATATAACGCATAGCTGTGGCCTTCCCGCCAACAGTTTTTAGTCTCCTCCTTTTAATTTTGGTTTCAGTTCAATTAAAACTTGTTCATACTAATTGTTAATCAGGAGACATTAAAAAAAACTTGACCTTATTGCAGATGTTCGTAACTTTTATATTCGTGATTTCAACTCAGTCCAAATAATGAATAATTAAAATATTTTTTGTAGATAATCTTAAATACTGTCTTTGAAAATTCACCACATTATTCTGATGTAGATAAGTACATAGGTATTTGGCATTGCTTGCATGAAGTATTACACTAAACAAGCGTATGTGATTATCACACAATAACACTTGGACACAAGCCACATTCTTTCTTTTCATTCTTCTGCAGATCATTTGACTTAAAGATAATTAGCCTTTATTCTTAGACACTAGATTTTTAGTATGGTATACATATATATTATGGTAAGATTTTAACCTCAGAATAGGACTTACTAAGATCCTATTTTAAAGGTCCCAGCTTAAACAGATGAACTAATAACCTTACTTACCTACTGTTCTCAAGCTTTGCATTAGATTAAAATAGTCTTTTGAACATGCTATCTGATTGTAATGGGCAAGAACCCTTACCTTGCCTTGATAGAGCTTTTAGTCATGCTCAACAATCCTGTTTAAGCATGGCTAAAACTACCAGTAAGCTATAGTACAGTTGGTGTAGATTGAACCAAGCAGGATTAAAACTAGCCTAGCCAAAGTTTCAGTGTGGGCTAAAACAGTTCTGCTCTGTCCATATTGCTTGATCAGGACACACATTTGTGTGGCTTACATGTGCACAGTTTAGCCTTTTAGGAAGGGCATGTTTGGTGCCGGCATACAGCAGCTCATGATTTTAGTGAACTTCACTTGGCTATCTGCATCCTGATCTGTAGCAGAGTGATGCTTCCTTTTCAGTAGGAGGTAATGTAGTGTACATGCAACATAACTGAAGAGAATTTTGATAGATGACTTAAGATACGCTTATGTTTTCCCTTTCAATATTCTTATTACAGTTGGGTGTGAGCTTATAAAGGGCACTCCTATATTAAAAGTTAACAAAAATAAGGTGTGAGATCAGTTAGTGAGCAAATTAACACTATATTGAAGAATTGTATGTTGGGGGGGGGGCGGGGTGTGTGTATCTGATTTTCAAATTGCTTTAATCCAAGGAAGAAGATAGTAACTTCATGAAAATTGCAGTTTTGGGACTTTATATCACTGAATGTACAAGTACTGAATCTACTGTATTTTTCCCATTTAATGTTAAACTATTGTATTTTTCAACTTGTTTAGATAACTGGTTTTTGCTATTCATTTAATTTCAGAATATCTTAATATTGTTTGCTGTCTAGGGCATGAGGAATTTATTGATATTGCAGATGTGCAGAGGCCTTGTTTTGTTAAGTGTCATACACTGACTGTCTCTTCCCTGAAGAATTTACATGATAAATGATACTTGAAGCCTGAGGAAAAAGGGATCTAATTAAACATACTGTTTAACTTACATATGCAGTATCATATTTTCCTCATTTTCCCCTTAACCCAGTCAGCAATGAATGATTTCAAGTGCGACTAATCAAAGAGGTGATTTAGTCCTTGTTACTTTGAGGAACGTTGAGTTCTTAAAGTGCTGTTTATGGAGTGAAGGGGAGGACGAGGCATGTCTGAGGGCAGCAATCTCATCTTTAGCTCCGCTGTCCTTTTTGAATAATTTCCTGTTGCTTGCAATATATCTGCACCAGAAAGAATAGTTAATAAGTAGCTGCCAAAATTCCACAGAGAAATGAAGGAAAATAATTAATTGCTTACAGACCTTTATTGTTCTCGTTAACATAACGTATTCTCTCTTTGGAAGAGGCTTTTGCAATATTTATATCATAGATTTTATAGTATGCAAAACCTAACTAGAAATCTCACCATTAAATCAGAAACTTTGTAACTTCAGACTTCACCTGCCTTACCTGAGTTGTTTCATCTGGTTGTTTTGAAGAACATAATTGTAACAACGGAGGGAGCAATGTAATTTCTCAGACGGATTAGTGGTTGTCACAGCACTGGGCCTTGACGTTCTTTCATGGTAACTGTGGGAATTAGGTAACGGTGTGGGTTAAGGGGAGATCGGAAGTTGAGTTCTCGGGGGTTGGGAATGAATGAGAAGGCTTAATATGGTTGGTGTTAGTTTTATTGTGGAAACCAATACTGGCAGATTTATAGAAACAGCTATTTTAAACTAAGGAGTATTGGCTCTTTTTACAGACAAATTACAGTTTTAGCAGGGATAATTTGAATTCACTGAAGCTGCTTGATTTTACTTAATCATTGGTTTTGTTGGCATTTTTTACTTTTACATTAAAAGTTTGGTACAGATTCATTTTACTTAAAACTTACTACATTACAAAAGAATTTTTAACCTGCCAGCCATATTTCCTTATGAAATATTTTCATAAAGCTTTGTATATTTTACTTCAGAGCCTTCCATTCCCCAACCCATCTACAGCAATAAAATGCTCCTCCAAAAATAAGTAGTAGTTCTCTCATCAGCCAGTTAATTTCATGATTTAACTCAACATGGTCTGCAAAATAGAATGCTTCAGAACATGAAGAAAGTTGGAGTGCTGAATGGCTGATGTGGAGGTATTTATTTAACAGTGGTGAATAAGTGTTCCATTTTAAGAATTCTGCATCAAGAATTACAAAAGTATTTAAACTGCATCAATTTACATCATATGATTGTTACCCAATGCTGTATCATTCTGGTTTTAAAAACAAATGTTTGGAAGGATTGTATGTCACATCTAAAATTTGGATAATTTGACTTGCGAATTAAATAAAAATTGGTGGTTTATAAGTGTACTTGTGAAATTAAAGTGCACAAGAGAGAAAGATATTACATAGTATTGACTTCATATCATACAGTTAAATATGAACCAGTAAGAAGAGATGTACAAAGGTTTGTACAAGTTTGATCAGTATTTATATAGTGCATAACTGCTAAATATTAAATCTGTTCTAATTCATAAGATCTCTAAGTGCATTGAAAGTTTTGCCAAAATATAGTCTCAGTGCTAAATGAATACCTTATAATGTACATTATCCTTATGTACAGGTATTCATTTTATTCCTATTGAAATTAAACAGATGTAGTAGTAATCTGATTTTGACTGTTAACAGAAATACCCCAGCAACAATACTTCGTGTTATCTGTAAGCAAAAAAATGTACAAAACAATAGTTGTAATTCTAGTAACTAAAATGTCATTTTGTTAACCGTGCGGAATGTATGTATGTTTTGGTGGTATCTACCATGGAGATACCGCTGGAAATATGAACCATCCAATTGTAATTATCGTAAATGTTCAAATAAAAATGAAAAATTATATGCATGATATCAGTTTCAAGATCTGAAAATGAATGAATGTGATTCAAAAGATAGGAAATTGACAGTTTAAATCTTTAGATTTTGATTTGCACCATTATTGAGGTGGCTATTCTCTCATGGCGCTCATGGAAGTCACGGATTCTGTGACTTCCACAGTGGCTGGTGCAGCTGACCCTGGGGCTGGCTGCCCGTGCAGCTGGTCCGACCACCTGGGTAATGGTCCTGGGGTCTGCCCCAGCAGCAGCAGGGGTCCTGGGGCACCCAGAGGCCATCCAGAGAGTGGTGGCCTGGGGCAGGCAAACACCCCGCCTTCCCCCCCCCCCCCAAAAAAAAAGCAGGGACCACCCAGAGTAGCAGGGCCCCAGAAGTAGAGATTTAGTCGGGTATTTTTGGTAAAAGGCCTGTGAATATTTACCCAGTAATATCTGTGACTCAGTCTTAGCCTTAACCATTATGAATGGAACAGTTGATATCTCTTACAACTTTTGGTTTAATTTGCAGTCTCAGGCAGAGAATGCTGCATTCTTTTACCTTTGGTTCATGTTTGGAAGGTTTTCCTCATGACCAAATTTATAAGACTATAATGTGAAATACAATTTTGCAGCAAGATGTGGATGCAGAATCACAAGATATACAGGTCCCTGCCTTTAAGTACTTTGAGTGTTGCTTCCAGGTTTGAAAAATCCACTTATGCTTGGTGAATAGAAAACTTCCCTATGAATTATTTTGTTTGACAAAATCTAAACTTTTTTCTTAAGTGTCTATTCTTGAGGTGATTGCTTTTTTAATTACCTTATTCTTTCCCCATGACTCTTCCTCCCCTGAAAAAGCACCAAAAAATCCCAATCCCCACTCTTCTAACCTTTTGTTATGATCAGGAGTAGTTAGTGCAGTATAGGACTCCTTAGAAAGAAGACTCCTGTTTTTCTCATGGTTTCCGGAGTGGTCTGTAGATAATGGATTTTCTGGTTGCGTTGTCCTTTCTTGAATTAGCTTTCTTGCAGAGCAATCCTTGCTGTGTCTCTTGTTTCAATGCAAGCAGCACTGAAAGGGCAGAGATGTACTTTGGTCTCATACCAGGGGACCTCTGTTTCTCTCAATCAATGGAGAATATTTTCTGCAGTAAATTGTCCTTTGTGGAAGGAGTCTCTTCTACAAAAAAGTAAGAACTACCCATGCTTGTTCCTTGAGTGAGCAGAGGGTCGTAGCACTGTTCTAGGTGACTTTTGTAGACTTAGACGACTTGGTAGCTCTTCCTCTGTATAGTGAGATGCTTTGAACAAGAATTTTGTAGCTGTTACACAAATCCCTGTTCTCTCCCCCTCTTCCCCACCCAAATATTTTGATTAAATGGAAACTCAGGACTTGACTTTGTCCCGAAAAAGTTCCTAGGGCACTGGGAAACTGTGGAAAAACTTGTAAACAAAGAACATGTGGTCGGTTTAGCTATCACAGTACCCTTCTATAAGCTTTCATATGAAAGCTTAAGTTTTATTCAGTACACTTAGAAGGGTTGCCATGCTTATATTTGAAAAGACAAATGCTGAGTCACTAGTTAAATGTCTCTCCGCATCCCCATTACCCTAGCAACACTTGGTGGGTTGCCCCCTGGAGTGGTGCCATTATGGTGCTGAATATATACCCTTGCTGAACCAACGGCCCTTCAGTTCATTCTTACCGCCTGTCTCGTTCGTTGGAACAGTGGAGTGCGACTTAGCTGATCTCCACCTCCCTAGCTACTCGTAGTTTTCTCATTATTGTGTATATAGTTCAAATTTCTATACTTGCAGTTAGTTTATTTTCTTTAATGTAGTTAGTGTATATAGTTAAGAGGGGTGCGGGGATTAGCTCCTTCCCCTCACCCGGTGCCGAGGCCCATGCCCAGTTCAGCAGATTTCAAATGGTGCTCGGCTTGTCACAAGCCGATGCCTACAGGAGATTCTCACGACTCCTGCCTTAAGTGCCTCGAGGAATCCCACCTCGCAGATAAGTGCTGCATTTGCAAGGCCTTCAAGCTGCGGACCAGAAAGGAGCGGGACTTCCGTCTCAAACAGCTCCTGATGGAGACAGCTCTTACTCCTCCACCCTCGGCACTGAGCGCCGGACAGTCCGCACGGGGGAGAAGTGCATCTTCGGCACCGGAACGCACCCGGTACCGCTAAAGCCCTTCGGCACCAACTGTCGCCGGCCCAGATGTCTGCTCAGCACTGCTCCCTCTCCCCGTGGGTCAAAAAAACATAAGACTCTTGCGGCTTCTGTGTCCACGTTGCAGTCGGACCGCCTGCCACCGACAACTTCAGCACCGTCGAGTCCGGTGCCTGACAGCTCCCCGGCACGCGCTGTGGTTGAGGTTACTATTCCCTCCATGCTGGAGACATTCTCTACGGCAAGGGAACTGATTGCACTGACGGAGTCTGTGCTACCTGAACCCCCAGCACCGCCGGTGCGGGTTATACAGTCCATAGGCAAGCCTGTCCTACTGAGACCATCCTCCGTCGGCACTGCTGAGAGGCACCGATCACGATCCCGACGCTGCTCGCAGTCCCGGTACTGTTCTCTATCTTGTTACCGGTTGCACTCGTGGCACTATTCGGGGCCCCGCACCGCTCACGGAACCGCACCTCTCGCAGCCGCTCCTGGTGTCAAGCTTCGAGGTGCCGGTCGCAGGTCCCAGTCTTGTTCCCGGTACCGCTCTCCAGTGCAGCGTACAGACTACCCAGGGATAGAGACCATTCTCAGGGGTTTTCAGCTCCTCGGCCGTCTCGCCATGCATCTGTCATCCCATGCGGATAGTGCTTCCTATGCACAGGACCATGACTTAGACGTACCCAGCCGTGTCTTCCAAGAGACCCAGGCTCAAGACCAAGGACCTCATCAATGGTCCTTCTGGACGCCTTGGGCATATCACCAAGCCCAAGGTGGACCTCCAGTGCTATCACGCTCCGTACCGTCAGAGCACTGGGTGCCGGAGGCTACTGTTAGCCGCCCCCCTCCTGCGGGTACAGAGGACGCTCCCATTCAGGCACCAGACTCTTAGGTCCCACCGGAGCTGGATGTCGCTCAAGTCCACGAGACAACAGAGGACCCGATTGTCCCTGGCCTTTACTTTACTTTACTCTTCCTATTCTCCAGATGAAGCGGTGGCAGGGACATACTCCTCAGGCCTTCCTCCAATTGGCCTAAGGTCACATCAAGACCTCCTGAGACGGGTGGCCCCGAATATGAACCTCCAGGTGGAGGAAGTTCCGGAGATAGAGGACCCAGTGGTAGATATTTTGTCGGCTGACACTCCCACAAGGGTGGCCTTACCGTTTATTCGGACAATCCAAGCGAAGGCTGATACCATCTGGCAGTCTCCAGCACCTATCCTGCCCACGGCTAGGGGAGTTGAGAGGAAGTACATGGTGCCCTCTAAGGGGTACGAGTACCTGTACGTACACCCTGCTCCCTTGTCATCCAATCGGTTAATGAAAGGGAGTGCCATGGCCAGCAAGCCCCTGTCCCAAAAGCAAAGGGGGCTAGGCGCATGGATTTATTGGGATGTAAAATGTACTCTGTGGGGGGGGCCTCCAACTCAGGGTGGCAAACCAACAAGCCCTGCTTAGCCGCTATAACTAAACACCTGGGCGGCGGTTGAGAAATTCAGAGCTAGTCCCCCAAGACTCGCGTCAAGAGTTTGCGGCCCTTTTGGAGGAAGGAAAGAAGGTGGCGAGAACAACTCTCCAGGCCTTGTTATACGCAGCCGACTCTGCAGCCAGAACTCTGGCTTCAGGAATTGCCATGATGCGAATATCATGGCTTCAGGTGTCAGGCCTTCCACCTGAATTGCAGCATACGATACTGGACTTGCCCTTCGAAGGTCAGGGCCTATTTTCGGAAAAGACTGACCCTAGGCTGCAGAGTCTGAAGGACAATAGGGTGATCATGTGCTCAGGATGCACACACCGCAGACTCAGCACAGACACTTCCGGTCCCAGCCTCAGTGCCCTTACCCCCTGCCTAGACAGCGGCAGGACTTCAGCAGGAAGTGTGGCCAAGGCAATCGTAGATGGCAGTCCGGACCCCAAGGGGATCAGAATCACGGCCCCGCCAAACCACCCGCGGGACCTAAACCAAACTTTTGAAGGTGCGCCCGAGGGCGATGTACCAGTTGTTCAACAGGATCCTTTCCCTCCCTTTTGCAACTGCCTGTCCTCTTTCCTCCCTGCGTGGACCCAACTAACTTCAGATCATTGGGTCTTACGCACGGTAGAATTTGGATAGTGCCTTCAGTTTATTTCGCCTCCCCCCTCCATCCTCGTCCCTCTCCAGGGACCCCTCTCACGAGCAAATAATCTTGCAGGCGGTACGGTCCCTCTTTGCCATGGGAGCTAGAGAGGAAGTACCGGAGGACTTAGCGGGAGTAGAACCCCTTGCCCCTCATTTCCTAATCTCAATTGGTCTCAGACCAATTCTAGACCTGCGGGGACTCAACAAGTTCTTGATAAAGTTGAAGTTCCGCATGGTATCCCTGGGGACCATCATCCCATCCTTGGATCGTGGAGACTGATATGCCGCCCTCAATATGAAGGACGTGTATTTTCACATTTGCCACTTATCCTCCACACAGACAGTACCTCAGGTTAGTGGTCAACTGTCAACATTTCCAATTTACGGTCCTTCCATTTGGCCTCTCCACAGCCCCAAGAGTGTTCACAAAATGTATGGCGGTAGTCGCCGCCTCCCTCTGTCGTCGACGCATATACGTCTTCCCGTATCTCGACGATTGGCTCATTCACGGGGCCTCCGAGACCCAAGTAACGCGGCACGTGGGCATTGTCAAGGATCTATTCATCCAACTAGGCCTGATGATCAGCCTAGAGAAATCTACTCTGGTTCCCACACAAAGAATAGAGTTCACTGGGGGCCATTCTGGACTCCAATCTTGCCAGGGCCTGCTTACCACAGCCGCCGCGGTTTCACGCAATGACATCTGTTATACAAGGCCTACAAAATTTCCCAACCACTTCAGCTCAAACTTGTCTCGGTCTCCTGGGTCACATGGCTGCCTGCACGTTCGTGACCAAGCACGCCAGGCTACGCCTACGTCCCCTTCAAACTTGGCTCTCCTCAGTATACCACCCGGGGAGACGCAATATAGACAGGATCCTCACGGTTCCCCCAAGACTCCTAGGCTCCCTCGACTGGTGGCTGACATCCTCCCTGGTGTGTGCAGGGATGCCGTTCCATCCGCCCCATTCCCTTTGTCAGGAAGCCATTCAACTCTGGGACTTTTGTATAGCCCACTCGATAGACCTGGTAGTGTCCTTTTCTCCCAGGGGTTCGGAACACTGTGGAGGATCGACTCAGCAGATCCTTCCGCTCTCACGAGTGGTCAATCCGTCCGGACATTATTCATTCTGTTTTCTGGAAGTAGCGATTTACCCACATAGACGTCTTCACTTCCCACGAGAACAGGAAATGCCAGATGTTCTGCTCCTTCAAAGGTCTCTCCCTGGGCTTGATCTTAGCTCGTCCACGGTATCAGGAAAGCGTCCAACTGCTTTACGCCTTTCCACCGTTTCCGCTGGTTCACAGGGTCCTGCTAAAGCTCCACAGGGACGGAGCTCGCTTGATCATGATCGCCCCAGCGTGGCCCAGGCAGCACTGGTACACCATGTTGCTCGACCTGTCTAGCCAGCCCAATTACCCTGCCTCTTCACTCAGACCTCATAACTCAGGACCACGGCAGACTTCACCACCCAGAACTGCAGTCCCTTCACCTCACGGCATGGCTGCTGCATGGTTAAGCCAGTCAGAGTTACAGTGCTCTGCCTCAGTACAACAAATACTCCTGGATTGCAGGAAACCTTCCACTCGGTCTACGTATCTGGCCAAGTGGAAGCATTTCTCCTGCTGGTGTGAAACGCAAAATGTTTCTCCCACCAAGGTCTCGATCCCCACCATCCTGGACTACCTCTGGTCTCTCAAACAGCAGGGCCTAGTGGTATCATCATTGAGGGTACACTTGGCGGCCATTTCTACCTTCCACCCAGGGGAGAGTGGCCGATCTGTGTTTTCACACCCTATAGTTTCCAGGTTCCTCAAGGGCTTGGAGCACCTATACCCACAAGTACGCCGCCCTGCCCCACCTGGGACCTCAACCTGGTCTTAACCAGACTTATGTCTCCCCCATTTGAGCCATTAGCAACTTGCTCGCTGCTATACCTGTCCTGGAAGACAGTTTTCCTCGTAGCCATTACATCGGCCAGATGAGTCTCTGAGCTTCAGGCGCTCACGGTGGACTCACCGTATACTGTGTTTCACAAGGACAAGGTGCAATTGCGACCACACCCAGTGTTCCTCCCTAAAGTGGTATTGGCCTTCCATATCAATCAGGACATCTTCCTTCCGGTCTTCTTCCCGAAGCCGCACTTATCACGACGGGAGCAACAATTGCACACCCTAGATGTCCATAGGGCGCTCGCATTTTATATTGAACGGACAAGCCCTTTCGTAAATCACCCCAACTCTTCGTCGCAGTGGCAGACCGAATGAAGGGCCTACCTGTCTCCTCCCAGAGGATCTCCTCTTGGGTGACGGCGTGCATCCGCACTTATGACTTGGGTCACGTTCCCTCGAGCCATCTCACTGCACGTTCTACCAGGGCTCAGGCTTCATCTGCTGCCTTCCTGGCTCATGTACCAATCCAGGAAATATGTTGCACAGCTACCTGGTCCTCGGTCCACACTTTTCCCTCACATTATGCTCTGGCTCGAGATGATGCAGCCTTTGGCTTAGCAGTTTTGCATTCTGCAACATCTCACTCTGACCCCACCGCCTAGGTAAGGCTTGGGAATCACCTAATTGGAATCGATATGAGCAAGCACTCAAAGAAGAAAAGACAGTTACTCACCTTTGTAACTGTTGTTCTTCGAGATGCGTTGCTCGTATCCATTCCAACCCCCCCCTTCTTCCCCTCTGTCAGAGTAGCCGGCGAGAAGGAACTGAAGGGCCATTGGGTCAGCAGGGGTATATATCCGGCGCCACTCCAGGGGGCGACCTAGCCGACCCACCAAATGTTGCTAGGGTAAAAATCTCCTGACAAACGTGCACGCGGCGCGCGTACACCTAATTTGGAATGGATATGAGCAACACATCTCGAAGAACAACAGTTACAAAGGTGAGTAACAGTGTTTTGTTTTTTTTCTGGGATCACTAGATGGCATTTTGCAAATTTTATACCAAACTTATGTAGTGTACTTAAGTGTGCAATTAGAGTGGCAATAGACACTAGTCAGAAATATATGCAGCCTAGATTCATGCACTTATTTCATAAGAAATGTTAGGTTCCTAGTCTTTAAGTCCAGAAGGGACCATTATGATCAATATAGTCGGAACTGCGTAACAGGCTATTGAACCTTGTAGTTCTTGCATGAAGCCCATGAAATGGACAGTTTGGTAAACCTTTGTTTTTTAAAAAATGTAGCTGCAAATAAGATGACTTTTGCTTCTGTGTGTGAAACGTCTCCCAAAAATATTGCTACTCTTACATTTTGAACCCAAACTCTGATAATGCTTAGATAAAATTCTAATTTGGAACAAATTTTTAGTTTATTTCCTGTTAAACATACACGACAGAAAAATCTGTTCATTTTACAAATTTAATTTGCACTATATTACAATATCTGAGTAGCTTTTTTAATAGGTGAAAATTGTTGCTATATTTTATCTTTAGATACACTGTAAGTGTTTCTGCTAGTTGATTTCTATAAATATTCATTTAAAGTTTTTTTCTTCTGATGTGCTATATTACTATTTTTGTACTGTTTGGAGCACTGAATATGTCATCTCGTTAAAAGGTGTATTACATGAGGTGATATTTCCTGAAGCTCTCTGATCTTGTCTGAGCAGGTAAGACTAGACAGTCATTTGTGGTGAAGTTTTTGTGTCTACCACAGCCAGACAACTTTGATCAATGAAGCAGGGTCAGGCTTGGTAACAACGTGAATGAAAGGTTTTAGGCAAAAGCTTGTGCTGCATGGCATGAAGTTGGTGTTCTGTTTGAGTCAGTGTTGCATCAATGCCCCACAGTTGTCATCGGGGAACTGTCACTGGAGGTGGTGCTGTTCAAGTGAGAGACACATCAAGGTTCTGACCATTTGTAATTAAAGATTCCATGACACTTTTAAATGTGAATGTAGGGCATTTTTCACAAGGTAAGGGGTGTTACTATGTCTATTTGGAGTCAAATTGAGGGACAATTTAGATTACATCCATAATTTTTAATTGTGTACACTATTTTCCTATCCTAAAGAAAATAAAGACCCATCATATGCAATTAACAACTGTGTATTTGTACAGTTTTCTGTTGGATATGCTGCTTAGGCAGCTTCCTAATTCTACCTTAGTACTGGTTGTATTTCAGTGATTGGCAAAGCATTTCCTATAGGTGTGCATATATATATATATATGAATGGTTTGTACAGCATTTGGGGCTGAAGTTACTATGTAATGTAAGGTAATATTACTTAGTAAAACAAATCTTATTTCATGTGATAAAACATTCATATGTAAGATGAAACAGCCCTATGAATTTTGCTGGCTTTGGGATAGTCTGACGCTGAATAAAGCAAGATTTCAAATTGTATTCTCGCTTGTGAGAAGTGTGTTCCTTTTCTGAATTGAAAGGCAGAAAAAGCTCATTTTGGATCAAACATTTTGACTGCTTAGTCAAAGTGGGTAAAACTTCAGTAGGAAATCTCTGAACACTTTTGAAAGATTAAATGTTTTTCTGGATACATCAGTTAATTACTTTTGAGTTATTTTTGGCATGTGATGGCAGTTTTCCCAGATAATAACCATTTAAAATGATTTCTCTGCGGATTAGACTACATCAGAGTTTCCTACTCTGGAGGTAGTGACTTCCAATAGAATTGGACACAATTTTGTGGATGGAGGAGAGGTCTTGTAAAAAATATTGCATAAAAATAACTATAAATAAGAAAAAATGGATCTGCAACGTAAGCCCTGTAATGGTGGTATAACTAGAAACCTAGGTAGTGCTGCAACCAATAGTGTCCTCGACTAAAGCAGTACTAAACCAGAATCTCTGTGCACTTGGATTTACTTGACGCTAAACTATGTGTTTATATATATATAAAATTAAAAAAAAACAACCCCCCCATTACAAACATTTATTATAGATGACATAAAATGAAAGTATCCATGCATACAGGCCACGACAACTTTGAGTCACTGAAGTGGAATGCTGGATATGCCAGCTATAATTGATAGGGCCTGAAGGTACTTATAAGTATCATGACAACATTGTATATCTTGTTAGGTCTTTGCTGAAGCTTACTTTGGCTAAGGCAATATTCAGAAAGATATGTCATGAAAAGGAGGGTGGCAAGCTGTTCCACAGACAGCTGAGAAAGGGAAAAAAAATTAGAACTATGGAGGCAAATATTTGATGGATGGGCTTATATTAACTAATTTGAAGCCACAATGTTTTCTGAGATGCTGGTTGCCAAGAGTGGAGCCTTTGAAGCAGTTGCAAGATTTAGAAACTATCCTTGTGACAGATGTTCAATCTGGAGGATTATTCTTAGCAAAACTTGATCCATCAAATCAATATCTTGATTACCCAAATTGATGCCCTCTAGGGATTTTGTATGCTATTTCTATAAATCACAGCAGCGTAAGGCATTTCCCACTGTAGAAAACCTTTTCCTTCTCTTTATAGCGACTTGTTTTGAAATCCAGATTGAAGTCAATGGCAAAACTTCTGTTGATTTGAATGGGTTCAGGATTTGACCCATGATTTCAAAAGTTACAGGACCTGACACAGCAATTTCATCAGATAACACTGTCCTGCTATGTGTTAGTGACATGACTGGGGATGACACAGAGCAATTGCTTTCAAATCTCAGGAAAAGTGATCATGTAGCAATTCTCTTTTAATGAGTCAGATGTCTCTCTGGTGCTGCACATATACATTTTGTGAAATATCTTTGGGTCTGTTGTAAAATATGCTCTGTTGTAAAACTGTGCCAGAATGCGCAACAGAAGAACGCTTATTCAAGAAATTTTGAAAAGCAGGCAAGGATTTGTACAGTCATTAAAAACAATTGCGTACAATCTGCATGGATGATTCCAAGGCAGTGATAGGTAAAAATGATTTGATCACACAGATCCAAAATAGAGCTGTCAAGCAGTTAAAAAAGAATAATCACAATTAATGGTGCTGTTAATAGAATACAATTTTTTCATATTTTTGGATGTTTTCTACATTTTCAAATATTTATTTCAATTACAACATAGAATACAAAGTTTTTACAGTGCTTACTTATATTTATTTTTTATTACAAGTATTTGCACTGTGGAAAAAACCTACAAAAGAAATAGATGAACTGAAAAATACTAATACAAGTACTGTAGTGCAGTCTCTTTAACATGAAAGTTGAACTTACAAATGTAGAATTATCTAAAAAACACCCTGAATTCAAAAATAAAACAATGTAAAATTTTAAAACCTACAATCTACTCAGTCCTACTTCTTGTTCAGCCAATTGCTGAGACAAACACGTTTGTTTACATTTGCAGGAGATAATGGTGCCTGCTTCTTGTTTACAATATCACCTGAAAGTGAGAACAGGCATTTATGTACCAGATGTGCTAAAGATTCATATGTCACTTCATGCTTCAACCACCATTTCAGGGGATATGCGTCCATGCTGACGGGTTCTACTCAATAACAATCCAAAGCAGTGTGGACCAACGCGTGTTCATTTTCATCATCTGAGTCAGATGCTACCAGCAGAAGATTGATTTTCTTTCTTGGTGATTCAGGTTCTATAGTTTCCACATCAGAGTGTCGCTCTTTTAAGACTTCTGAAAGCATGCTCCACACCTCATCCATCTCAGATTTTGGAAGGCACTTCAGATTCTTAAACCTTGGGTTGAGTGCTTTATCTATCTTTAGAAATCTCACATTGGTACCTTCTTTGTGATTGTCACATCTGCAGTGAAAGTGTTCTTAAAATGAACAATGTGCTGGGTCATCATCTGAAATGGCTATAACATGGAATATATGGCAAATGTGGGTACAAATGAGTCGGAGACCTAGATTAGGGTTGGAAGAGACCTCAGGAGGTCATCTAGTCCAACCCCTTGCTCAAAGCAGGACCAACCCCAAATAAACTATTCCGGCGAGGGCTTTGCAAGCCGGGCCTTAAAACCCACTTAGGATGGAGATTCCACCACCTCCCTAGGAAACCCATTCCAGTGCTTCACCTATTTCCTAGTAAAATAGTTTTCACTAATATCCAGCCTAGACCTTCCACACTGCAACTTGAGACCATTACTCCTTGTTCTCTCATTTGCCACCACTGCGAACAGCCAAGGTCCATTCTCATTGGAACCCTCCTTCAGGTAATTGAAGGCTGCTATCAAATCTGTCTTCACTCTTTTCTTCTAAGACTAAATAAGCCCGGTTCCGTCAGCTTCTCCTCATAAGTCATGTACCACTACTGAAAATAGCCTACCTCCATCCTCTTTGGAACCACTCTTCAGGTAGTTGAAGGCTGCTATCAAATTCCCCCTTACTCTTTTCTCTTCTGTGACTAAATAAGGCCAGTTCCTTTAGCTGCTTCTCCTCCTAAGTCATGTGCCCGAGCTCCCTAATCATTTTCATTGCCCTCCACTGGACACTCTCTCTCCAATTTGTCTACATCCTTTCTGTACTGGGGGCCCAAAACTGGACGCAGTACTCCAGATGTGGCCTCACCAGTGCTGAACAGAGGGGAATAATCACTTCCCTCAATCTGCTGGCAATGCTCCTACATTTGCAGCCCAATATGCCGTTGTCCTTCTTGGCAAAAAGGACACACTCATATCCAGCTTCTCGTCCACTGTAATCCCCAGGTCCTTTTTCTGCAGAACTGCTGCTTAGCCAGTCCGTCTCCAGTCTAGCAGTGCATGGGATTCTTCCGACCTAAGTGCAGGACTCTGCACTTGTCCTTGTTGAACTTATCAGATTTCTTTTGGCCCAATCCTCCAATTTGTCTAGGTCACTCTGGACCCTATCTCTACCCTCCAGCATATCTATCCGGCACCAACCTCTGAGGCATTCCGCTTCATACTGGCTGCCAACTAGACATCGAGCTGTTAAGCCCGACAATCTAGCCAGCTTTCTATCCATTCATCCAATCCGTACTACTTTAACTTGCTGTCAAGAATACTGTGGGAGGCTGTATGAAAAGCTTTGCTGAAGTCGGGTATACAATTCTCCCCCAAAGGGTTCAGTCACAAATTTAAGTAATGCATTTTTTTAATGAGTCGTCAGCATGGAAGCATGTTCCCTGGAATGGTGGCCAAAGCACGAAGGGGCATATGAATATTTTAGCATATTTGGCACGTAAATGCAGTGCAGTCTACAAAAGTCCCACACGAATGCCTGTTCTCACTTTCTGGTGACCTTTTAAATAAGTGGGCAATATCATCTCCCATAAATGTAAACAAACTTATTTAAGGGTATGTCTTCATTAGCTGCTGGATTGGCAGGCAGCAATTGATCCAGTGGGGATTTATTTATCGCGTCTAGTCTAGATGCGATAAATTGACCCCCGAGTGCTCTCCTGTCGACTCATGTACTCCAGCTCAACAAGAGGCACAGGCAGAGTTGATAGGGGAGCGGCAGCAGTCGACTCACCGCGGTGAAGACACCATGGTAAGGCGATCTAAGTATGCCGGCTTCAGCTATGTTCACATAGCTGAAGTTGCGTAACTTAGATCCATATCTCTCCTCCCCTTCCCCCCTCCCACCACCATGTAGACCAGGGCTTAGTGTTGGCCAAACAAGAAGTAGGACTGAGTGGACTTGTAGGCGCTAAAGTTTTTTGCATTGTTTTGTTTTTGAGAGCAGTTAAGCAAGAAAAATCTACGTTTGTAAGTTGCACTTTCGCAATAAAGAGATTTGCTTTATGGTACTTGTATGAGGTGAATTGAAAAACACTTTCGTTTACCATTTTTACAGTGCACATATTTGCAGTATACACTTTGATTTCAATTACAACACAGAATACAATATATATGAAAATGTAGAAAAATATCCAAAATATTTTATAAATTTCAATTGGTATTCTGTTTAATTGATTAATTTTTAATTGCAATTACATTTTTGTTAAATGCATGAGTTAATTGCAATTAGTTGACAGCCTAATCAAAGATATAGCATATAATGCCTCATATCTTCACTGTTTCATAAACCAACCAAGCACTTGTTGCTAAGATCACACTTGAAAAATCTGAAACAAGTCTTTCATGAAGCTGTGGAAGTAGGGAGCTGCTTCAGATGACTTTTTGCATTGTGCTCTGATTACATGAGTTCTCATCACCAGCAACTTTTTGCACTGAAATGAGGTGGCTTTCTGGGATAAAGTGCTCATCAGCTCTATGAACCAAAAGTACAGGTTTTCCTGAATGATCAGCAGTCTCCTCCTGAAGGTGTCTTCCATAATTCATCTTGAGTAGCACACTAAGTCTACATCAAGTGTATCACTTGCATCAAGCGGACCACTTTCCAGCAAGGAATTTGTTCATGCACAACAGGATAGAAGCTTTCATCAGAATACTTGGTATTGGTCTTCCTGCAGTGAAGAGGAAACTTTGTCATTCTCTTGTTTTCAGATTGTATGGAGGGAACTGAGGAGATGGTCAGGGCCCAACATGAACTCAAAGCACCGAGTAAGGAATGTTTGGATATAGCTGCAGGGCGGTTTTCTGCACAGAGGGGAACAAGGTGGACTACCAACTCTGTCATTCAGGATACTGTTGATTTGGCAGCACTGATTGGGCTGTTGCAAGCAGAACTGACAGACCTCTTACGTGATGAGACCATGCAACTGACTTCCTTTAGAACTCAGCAGATCTTGGCCACTTCGAAAGGAGCACCACTCTGCTTGATTAGCAGAACCCGTGACAGCTCCATTCCCATATCGCTAAGTCAGATTTCTCAACGATTTTTGGCATGTAGAAATCAAGTATGGTAATCGCCTGTTGATCACAAGTGGCTTATGATTGTTCAATCTTGTGTGGAACATATTTTGTCACCATGACAGGCTCTTCCACAAGATTGGGTTGTATCTTTTAATGGAGTTCAATTTTTGAAGTTTCATGCTTAGCTTTTACAGTTACAAAACATTTTGCCTGCTGAGAGTAAGGCTTACAGGGATTGAAGGAGGGAACAAAACATTTCTTACAATGGAAAGCGATTACTGGCTCTGAATTTTTTTGAAAACCCTGGACTAGCCTATGCTTTTACCAGTTTCCCAACAGAAGGTCCATTGCTCACACTGAAAGTGTGAGAACGACGGTCCTTAAACTAATCTCAACAGTAGACGGCAATTAAAGAACATAGATAGCAAACAGACATGCATCTTGGGGGAAACATCTGGGATGTAGTTTTGGTTTCTAAAAGTCAAAAGTACCGTGGACGCAAACTGATTAACAAAAGTCTATCTGTGTATTACAGGTTTTCTTGTCTTCAGTAGCAGGACTGTTGATTTTAATTTCTTCTTGGTATTTTTTTATAATGGAAGTGGTTATATTTGCGTGCTTTTTGTTTGGATAGGAAGGATAGTCTTGTGATTTAAGGCACTGGCTTGGGACAAAGGAGACCTGTATTCAATTTCCAACTTTGCCACGGAATTCCTGTGTGATTTTTTTTTTGACCAGGTTTTGATCTCTCTGCTTCAGTTCCCCATTTGTAAAATGGGGGTGACAATACTGCCTTTCTCCCTTATCTATCTTGCTTAATCGTAAATGCTATTGGAGAAGACAGTCTCCAAGTTTGTACAGTATCTAGCACAATGGGTTCTCAGTCTTAGTTGGGGCTGCTAGGCATTATTACAATAGAAATTCAGAATAGTAAGTGATGATAAATATCCATTTTTATAGTTTTAGGGATTACATAGCTGTAAGTAACAGTCAGCCAGTAGATGTCAGCATTATCCTAAATATTCTCAACTCAAGGAGCACTGGTACAATAGTTCTTGGAAAGAATAGTTTGATGTGAAATTGACATTTTGCCTGTGGAGGTATTGGGAGAGTCACTGCATTTCTAAGCTAAAAGTACCTTTGGTAAAATATAAGTGTGGTGTTTGTGGGTAATCATCATGTTATAGTACCAGACACAAGTCTTCAGAGACTCACTTCAGTACTGAAATTATAATTATTAAGGACTTTTTTGTTAAAGAAATATGTAGTGAAGGCAAGATAACCATGGTGAATTCTCCTAATGTCCAGTGAAATCTCAGTTCCTATGCAAGTTAAGCAGCCACCTGTTAAAATGGCCCGAAACAAAGTAGTCTTCAGTAATGTGACTTTTGACAAGTTTTGCTTGATGTAATATTTGTATTCATTTGTAAATAATTCCAACAGTCAAATGTCACATTTCTTATAGTCGACCTTCATGCCTCTTGAGAATTCTCTGATCCTGTTGTTTTTCACGTTCACTTCTGCCTCATCAGTAATGCCATCCTTACTGCCCTCTTTGTATTTTCTCTCTCTCTCCTCTCTACCATTTTTTCATGCCATCATTAGGCATGGAATGCCCTCCCTATCCTGATTCACTAAATCATCTCTCCACATTCATGTGTCTCTTCTAAAAGCTCACTTTTCTACAGTGCCTGCAAGGAGTGATTTTTAAACAAATGTTCAAAATTAACCCTTTCACCGGGCTTCCCATTGCCTCACACCTTGGTTAGAACTTCTAGATCTTGCAATTGGATGCATGTTGGCAGAGTTTTGCATCCATTGGGAGGTCCATTAACAACAAAAGAACTTTGAGTTGGCATAAGGATTGGCCTGTGCAAATCTGATTGCAGGATTAAGGCCTGTGATTGTAAATTTTCTGGGGCAGGGGCCATCTTTATTTTGTTTCTCCTACAGGGCCGAACACACAGTGCTTACAACTAATAAAGAATGAAGTGATAGCTGATATGAGATCATTCTTGATGTCCATATTGAGTATATGAAACAATCCCTGTAAACTTCAGGGTTATATAGTCTTTCTTTCTTGTATGCTATTGTTCCCATGCTGTATAGTGATTAGTTTGTCTATTAAAATGTTTTATCACTTTTTGTGTGGGTCTTCTATCATTTGCCTCCACTTATTGGTCCTTTTGTTGAACTCATTTTACCTGTTGTGATGGACTCACGCCACTTGGGAACAGCAGAGTAGTAGAAGGGAGATATACTGGCCACTGGATAAGCAGTTTTCTGTTCCCTGAGTGACCAGAGCAGGGGTTGCTCCAGGCTAATGAGAACACCTGACTCCAATTAACCTGCTAAGAGTCAGGGGAGGCTGTTAAGCTCCTGACTCTAAGGCCCCTCTGGTGCTATAAAAGGGCTCGCTGCAGTCAGGCCAAAGGGAGCCAGGGGCGAGGAAGTGCATGTGAGGAACTGGGAGCAAGAGGCATGCAAGAAGCTGAGAGCGAGTAGGCATACTGCTGGAGGACTGAGAAGTACAAGCGTTATCAGACATCAGGAGGAAGGTCTGGGGGTGAAGACAAAGAAAGTGTTAGGAGGCCATTGGGAAGTAGCCCAGGGAGTTATAACTGTTGCACAACTGTACCAGGAGGCTGCAGTCCACAGAGCCCTGGGCTGGAACCCGGAGTGGAGGGTGGGCCCGGGTTCCCCCTAAACCTCCCAACTCATGATCAAACATAGGAGGAATTGATCTGGACTGTGGCTTCTACCAGAGGGGAAGGTCTCTGGGCTGTTTCTGACCTACAGGGTGAATCTGTGAGGTGAGCAAATCTGCCAATAAGCGCAGGACCCACTAAGGTAGAGGAGGAACTTTGTCACACTGTCAATGTTTTCTCATTTCAGAAAGATTCCTCTTCGGCTTTAAGGAAGAAGAGAAGTTGGCTATCACAGATCGTGAATCTTTGTCTCAAATGTGATGAAGAGTGATGTTTGTTCAATAATGATTGAATTCTATATTCCCTCAAGCCCCCTTTCATGTTTTGAAAAATTGTTTGGTAAAATCCAGTAAATACCAGCAAATAGCCTTTATTTTGAGTTGGGAATTTCATATTCTCTTGTCCATTACTGGAACAAAATACTTTTTCCCACATGGTTTGACTACATTATAGTAGCGCCTTTCACATTGCTATAGTTAAGGTTGTGTCAGCATTCTCATTATAAACTCTTGTTTTTCAGGCATTTGTAACTTGGCTGTAAAATTTTACTTCAACTTGGAAACTTGGTCTCAGCCCAGGAGCAATTAAGAAAAACAAAAATGGATTTTATATAAAATTCATGTGGCCAATTTGGAGGGTGGAAGAAATTTAAAATTTGAGACACTGAATACTTTAAAGTGGAAACTGTGCATATGCACTAGCTACTTTTAATTAGTAATGGCAAACTCAAAAACATGTCAGTTAATCCTTAAAACTTTATTTGGGTTCTCATATTAAATATCAGGCAGAGAGAAAGATAATGTTTTAACCCCACAGATCCAGATTTTTGTTCATTTACTATTTTTTAGGTGCTGGTAGTGTGTCTGTCACAGCGTGAAGCAGAGGAGGAGGTATGTGCTGTCCCTTCCTGAAGGAGATTGTAAGAGAAATAAATCTTTAGAAGTTTTCAAAAAGTTCCAGAGGTTTATAAAACTCCCACATCCCAGTGCCAGCCAACCAAGGAGACCATGTATCTATCTATCTATCTATTAAAGTTACAGATGTCTCCTGTTACCGTAGTATCTGTGACTGTGTCACAATCTTCAATGTATTTCTCCTCACACCACTCTGTGGGCTAGGGCTGAAATATTATCCTCATTTTACAGATGTAGAACTGAGGGACAAAGTACTTAAATGACTTGCCTAAGGTCCACAAAGGAAGCCTGTGGCTGAGCAGACACTTGAAACCAGCTATCTCAAGTCCATGAGTAGACTTAAGCACTAGACCAGTGCCTTTCAAACTTTTTTTCCTAGGGTCCCAGTTAGAGAAAATTGCAGATGCCCATGACACAACAGAGCTGGGGATGAGGGACTTGGGGGGTGGGAGGGGCTTGGTTTGGGTGTGGGGATGAGGGCTGCATGTTGGGGTCAGGAATGAGGGGTTCAGGGTGTAGGCAGGGGGATGGGACTGTGGATAAGGGGCTCTGGATTGGAGGGGTGGCTCAGAGCTCAGGAAGGGGATGGGGTGAGGGCTTATGTTGGGTAGCTCCCAGTCAGTGGTGCAGTGGGGGTGCTAAGGTAGGCTTTCTGCCTCTCTTGGCACTGTGGACTGTGCTGAGCCTGAAGCGGGCAGCAGCAGGTCCGACTCCTAGGTGGAGGGGTGTGTGTGGCTTTGCAGGCACTGCCAGCCCCAGCTCTCATTGACCAGTTCCCAGCCAATGAGAGTGTGGAGTTGGTGCTAGGGCCACCACGTGTGGATCCCCATGGCCCTGCTGCTTAAAAGCCAGAGCGGCTGCTGGCTTCTTCTGGGGCCCAGCACAGTGTCGGAACAGGTAGGCACTAGCCTGACTCAGCTGGGCAGCACTGCTAATGGAATTTTTAGTGTCCTGGTCAATGACACTGATCAGAGCGACCCAGTGCCTTACATGCCGCAACCACGTACTGCAGTGTGACCTGAAATTTGAAAAACGCTGCACTAAACTATCTCTCAGCTTGTGTGATTGGTATCATACTCTTTTGCCAGGAGTGCATCCCATGAAAGTTTAGCAGCCCATGGGCTGGACTTTCCAGCTTGAGCAGCAGGGAGGGGAGGGAACAGTTTACCACCAAACTTCCTTCCACCTGCCAGCAGGACTGGGGAAGAGGGGACTTGGGCTGATTTCCCCATGTTCAGCCCCCTCTCAGGTAACTAGGGTCACTCTCTTATAGTCTCATATCAGCACTTATGACCCTATCCAGATCAAGTGCTCTCCTTCACTGCAGAGCCTGCAGGTGATTTGTAATTCTTCTGGGCTCTGCAGCTTTGGGGAGTTACATGGTGTTTAGTGGGATCCTTCTCCTGTCATGCACCAGTGTAAACCCTCATACAGCTACAAAAAATGTTCCTAGCTCGTGTTTGAGAAAGTGCCTTCCCATGCATCCCAAGCAGACAGGGAACACTTGATGTGGCTCAGAGACTGTTGACTGGCAGATCCTTTATGGGGCTCTAGTTCTCAGGCAGAAAAAGAAGAGAGAGGGTCTGTCCCATGCATAGTCCACAGAAAATCAGGGTTGGAAGAGACCTCAGGAGGTCATCTAGTCCAACCCCTTGCTCAAGTTGTGATGCTTTGTACCAATCTTTGGGTGCCACTCTGGTACAATAACTTGGCTTTGGTAATACATGTCCCAGCTGGATTATAGCAACAGTCTATATGGGAATGAAACTGTCTGCCATAGAAAACTACAAAATGTACAAGAGTACACAATGCAGCAGAGCACCTTCTCAGCAAGCAATTCAGAACAGGTCTCCACTCACTACATTGGCAACCTGTAGAATAAGAACTGCTCTACACCATCAGCCCAATGGTCCATCTAGCCCAATATCCTGTTTCTGACAGTAGACATTATGGTGTGTGTGTGTGTGTGTGTTTTCTCAGAATGAGGCAGCTGGAGTGATCCCTTCCTGGCTTCTGGTAGCCAGAGCTTTAGGGTCACCCCAAACATAGAGTTGCATTCCCCTTGACCATCTTGGCTAATAGCCATTGATGGACCTATCCCTCATGAACTTATCTAGTTCTTCGAGTGATTGCTCATGTGTATTGCACAATCGGTGTGCATGCTCGCCACATGCACCAGCGCAGGAAGTTTTTTCCCCAGCAGTACCCATAGGGTACTGGCCCTAGCAATCCCTGGAATGGCGCCTCTATGGCATGGTATAAGGGGTGCTGTGCGCTCCCCCCACTCTCAGTTCCTTCTTACCGCCAGTGAAAGTGCATTGGAACTACTCTGCTCCAGTTTGTCTGCAGCTTTCCTCTTGAACTCTTGTTCATTCATAGTTAGTACCTGTAGTTGAAGTAGTTTAGATTAGTGTTAGTTTAGGCTAGTGTGCCCTGGTTGGGGCATGCTCTGTGCCTCTGGCTTTAAATCATGCGACGCAGGCAGCTGATGCCACTGAGTAACCTGCACATGGACTGTTTATGCTGTCTGGGGGAAACCCATCTCGGCGATCGCTGCAAGATTTGCACATCTTTCAAGGCTCAGACCAAGAAGGAAAGGGACATAAGGCTCCGAGCCATTCTGATGGAGTTGGTGTTGACCCCAACTCCGGTATGCCCAAGTTGGCACTGGGTACAGCAGTGTTGGTGTGCGGTGACCCTTCGGTGCCTTCTACCACTTGGCACCGCTCCCCATCGTCAGGGCACACCAAGAAGGCTAAGAAGAGGTCTTCGCTGAGGCACTGGAGCAAGATGGGAGATACTAGATCCTCCAGGCTTCCAACTCAGGTTGAGCAGAGTAGCCCAGCCCATTCAGCGCAGGCTTCCCCAGATGTTCGGCTGCCCTCCACGCTGGAGGCCCTGCAAATGGCCTGGGAAGTTATGTTTCTGCTGGTACAAGGGGCACCACCACCGTTGGCTCCCCGATCCAGAGGCAAGCCACTTCTTGGATCTTCTCAGTCACCTCCTGATTGGTACTGTTCATGATTGAGGGAAGGTTCCCGATGCCGTTCGCCGCTCAGCGACTGTCCCATGCGTAGTCTATAGAATCATAGAATATCAGGGTTGGAAGAGACCTCAGCAGGTCATCTAGTCCAACTCTCTGCTCAAAGCAGGACCAATCCCCAACTAAATCATCCTAGCCAGGGCTTTGTCAAGCCTGAACTTAACCTCTAAGGAAGGAGATTCCACCATCTCCCTAGGTAACCCATTCCAGTGCTTCACCACCCTCCTAGGAAAAACTTTTTCACTAATATCCAACCTAAACCTCCCCCACTGCAACTTGAGACCATTACTCCTTGTTCTGTCATCTAGTACCACAGAGAACAGTCTAGATCCATCCTTTTTGGAACCCTCTTTCAGGTAGTTGAAAGCAGCTATCAAATCCCACCCCATTCTTCTCTTCTGCAGACTAAACAATCCCAGTTCCCACAGCCTCTCCTCATAAATCATGTGCTCCAGTCCCTTAATCATTTCTGTTGCCCTCCGCTGGACTCTTTCCAATTTTTCCACATCCTTCTTGTGGTGTGGGGCCCAAAACTGGACACAGTACTCCAGATGAGGCCTCACCAATGTCTAATAGAGGGGAATGATCACGTCCCTTGATCTGCTGGAAATGCCCCTACTTATACAACCCAAAATGCCGTTAGCCTTCTCGGCAACAAGGGCACACTGTCAACTCATATCCAGCTTCTCATCCACTGTAACCCCTAGGTCCTTTTCTACAGCAGTGCTGCCTAGCCATTCGGTCCCTAGTCTGTAGCAGTGCATGGGATTCTTCCGTCCTAAGTGCAGGACTCTGCACTTGTCCTTGTTGAACCTCATCAGGTTTCTTTTTGCCCAATCCTCTATGCTGATCACCATTGACCCCCCCACCAGGTTGTCTGGCTGGGTTCCGACTCACAGGGCTTCCAGGCACTCCTTCGCCTCGAAGGACTGTATACCTCACGACGGGAGTGGGCCCCAGCAAGACCGAGACGGATGGCACCTGAGTTCCTCATCTCCGAGAGGCTATGGGTGTCTATGCTGTTTCTATTCATCGTCTCGCTCCAAGACCCTACCACAACACCGTTCCCGCAGTGCTGGGTGTTGATTGCTGACACCTCACCGTCACAGATCCGCCCGCCAGAGCCAATCGCAGAGCAGCTGCTGCCAGCAGTATCGTTCCCCTCCACGTCAGGTTCACGGTCTTGTGGTCAGCACCGTTCCTGACGCTACGGCTCCTTCTGGTCCAGGGACAGCGGCAGGTTGTACACCAGCCCAGCCTCCCTTCGTAGTTGTCAGTCGATGGGACAGGCTAGTCAGGCTGAACAGCCTGCTCTGCCAGTGCCACAGCAGGTGCAGTGGCGCTGGGCTTCTTGCCCGGCACCGTGGTACCAGTGGGTCCTGTGGCCCCCGATTCAGCCCCCTATGGGGGCTCGCTTGGTGGCCGGAGCCTCGGAAAGACAGTCAGCCTCCCTTTTGGTGGGGCGTGCATCTTTGGTTCTGCGCCTGGAAGGCAACCAAGTGTGGGACCTCCAGTACCAGTGGGTACTCAGAGTACCATGCCCACATTCTCATCCTCCCCTGATGAGGACTCTACAGCCCACCAGGAACTATTGAAAAGGATGGCATCAAGCCTCAGCCTTTAGGCCGAGGAGGTGGAGGAACCCTCGAACTCCCTCTTCAATGTCCTATCGGCCTCGATACCGGGCAGGGTGGCCCTTTCACTTCACAAAGGGGTGGCAAAAATTTCAAATGCCTTGTGGTAAGCCTGAGCTTCCTTACCCCGCATCTCTAAAAGGGCAGAATGGAAGTACTTTGTACCCGTCCAGGGGCATGAATATCTACACCCACCCAGCCCCCAACTCCCTGGTGGTTGAGTCGCTCAACTACAGGGAGAGGCAGGGCCAACCAGCCCCTACTCTGAAATATAAAGACTCAAGAAGGCTGGACTTATTTGGGAGGAAGGTTTATTTGTCCTCTAGTTTCCAGTTAAAGGTGGCGAACCATCAGGCTCTCGTAGGTCGTATGAGTTCAATTTGTGGGGCTCGCTACCCACATTTGAGGAATCCCTCCAGGAGTGTGACAAGAAGGACAAGCTCTGGTGGAGGAGGGTACAGCGGCTGCCAGGGCAACTCTGCAGGCAGCGTCGGCTTCTGTAGATACAGCTGCAAGGTCCAGGGCCTCCATGGGGAGGGTGTCGTGGCTCCTGCTGTCTGAGCTGTCCAGTAAGGCGCAGAGCTCCTTGCAGGACCTCCCATTCGATGGCAAGGCTCTGTTTGCGGAACAGATGGATGTGACATTGCATGGCCTGAAAGATTCCCGCACTACACTTAAGACATTTGGCCTCTATGTCCCAGCTCTGGCCAGGACCAAGTTTAAGCCTCAGCAGGCTCCCACTCAGGCCACCCACTCTAAATATGAGCCCCCTTATAAAAAGTAACAGGACTATAATGCCTGCAGAGGCAGTCCTGGTCTGCCCTCCCATCCTGGGTCCTCCAGGGGTAAACAGGCAGGTAAATGTCAGTTTTGATGGGCTGCCCAGAGGCAACCTACCAGTTCAAACAAGGTATCCACCCGTAATAAAGCTTCCCTTCTCCAACTGGTTTTGTGCTTTTCTCCCAGAGTGGTTGCTACTGACTTCGGACCGTTGGGTCCTCAGCACCATCTCCCGGGGCTACACCCTCCAGTTTACCTCTACCCCTCCCAACCACCCTCTGGCCCTGTCGCTCCTGGGGGACCCCTCTCATGAGGCCCTGCTCTAGCAGGAGGTGGGGTGGCTCCTTGGCCTAGGAGGAGTGGAAGTGGTGCCAGCAGAGTTCAACCGCAGGGGATACTGCTCCTGCTATTTTTATTATAACCTTATTCCCAGATTTGGACCTTAGCGTCCGAAATATGGGGGTTAGCATGAAAACCTCCAAGCTTAGTTACCAGCTTGGATCTGGTACTTGCTGCCACCACCCAAAAAATTAGAGTGTTTTGGGGCACTCTGGTCCCACTGAAAAACCTTCCCTGGGGACCCCAAGACCCAAATCCCTTGAGTCTCACAACAAAGGGAAATAATCCTTTTTCCCTTCCCCCCTCCAGGTGCTCCTGGAGAGATACACAGACACAAGCTCTGTGAAACTACATAGAGACTCCCCCCTCTCTGTTCCCAATCCTGGAAACAAAAAGTACTTTCCTATTCCCCCCAGAGGGAATGCAAAATCAGGCTAGCCAATTCAATACACACAGACCTCCCCTGATTTCTTCCTCCCACCAATTCCCTGGTGAGTACAGACTCAATTTCCCTGAAGTAAAGAAAAACTCCAACAGGTCTTAAAAGAAAGCTTTATATAAAAAAGAAAGAAAAAATACAAATGTTCTCTCTGTATTAAGATGATACAACACAGGGTCAATTGCTTAAAAGAATATTGAATAAACAGCCTTATTCAAAAAGAATACAAATCAAAGCACTCCAGCACTTATATTCATGCAAATACCAAAGAAAAGAAACCATATAACTTACTATCTGATCTCTTTGTCCTTACACTTAGAAACAGAAGATTAGAAAACAGAGCTACTTCTCCAAAGCTCAGAGACAGCAGGCAGACAGAAACAAAAGACCCTCAGACACACAATTCCCTCCACCCAAAGTTGAAAAAATCCGGTTTCCTGATTGGTTCTCTGGTCAGGTGCTTTAGGTGAAAGAGACATTAACCCTTAGCTATCTGTTTATGACACGCCCCCCAAATTGCAGACAGTGGGGAAGCTCACTGGCGGCGATTTCCTTTTAGAACTTGAAAATAAACAGATTAATACAACACATGCACCTTTACATATACCCCTAAGTATATAACTAACAGACTTCTACATTTTAAGAACACTTTTTAACTACTGGATTCTGGGAAACTCTCACGGGAGAGAGCATCAGCAACTTTGTTAGAAGCTCCTGTGATGTGTTGAATTTCAAAATCAAAATCTTGGAGAGCTAAACTCCAACGAAGAAGTTTCTTGTTGTTCCCCTTGGCAGTATGAAGCCACTTTAGTGCAGCATGGTCAGTTTGTAGTTGGAACCGCCGTCCCCAAACATATGGGCGTAGCTTTTCCAGGGCGTACACAATGGCATAGCATTCCTTTTCACTGACTGACCAGTGACTTTCCCTCTCAGACAGTTTCTTGCTGAGAAACACGACAGGATGGAAGTTGTGATCTGTTGCTTCCTGCATGAGCACTGCTCCTATACCACGCTCAGATGCATCCGTGGTTACTAGGAATGGCTTGTCAAAGTCCGGGGCCCTGAGCACAGGGTCAGACATGAGCGTTGCCTTAAGCTGGGTAAAGGCTTTTTGACACTCATCAGTCCACTTAACGGCATTTGGTTGGGTCTTTTTGGTTAGGTCGGTCAATGGGGCAGCGATTTGGCTGTAGTGTGGTACAAATCGCCTGTAGTATCCGGCCAAGCCTAAGAAGGATTGGACCTGTTTCTTTGACCTTGGGACAGGCCACTTTTGGATAGCATCCACCTTGGCCTGTAGGGGGTTTATGGTTCCTCGACCCACCTGGTGCCCCAGGTAAGTCACTCTGTTTTGGCCTATTTGACACTTTTTGGCCTTAACAGTTAGTCCTGCCTGCCTGATGCGCTCAAAGACCTTTTCCAGGTGTAGTAGGTGTTCGGGCCAGGAGTCTGAAAAAATGGCCACATCATCGAGGTAGGCAACTGCAAATTCTCCCAGTCCAGCTAGTAGACCGTCTACCAGCCTCTGGAAGGTGGCGGGTGCATTTCGAAGGCCGAAAGGCAGGACATTGAATTCATACACCCCCGCATGGGTGACGAATGCTGACCTCTCCTTGGCAGGTTCATCTAGCGGTACTTGCCAGTACCCCTTGGTTAAGTCTATTGTAGAGATGAACTGGGCACGTCCCAACTTTTCCAATAGCTCATCAGTGCGTGGCATTGGATAGTTGTCCGGACGAGTTACCGCATTTAGCTTACGGTAGTCCACGCAAAAGCGTATTTCCCCATCTGGTTTGGGTACCAGAACCACTGGAGATGCCCATGCACTGGTAGATGGGCGGATTATACCCATCTGTAGCATGTTCTGGATCTCCCGTTCTATAGCAGCTTGGGCATGAGGAGACACCCGGTAGGGTGGGGTTCTGATTGGGTGAGCATTACCTGTATCAATGGAGTGGTATGCCCGTTCAGTCCGTCCTGGGGTGGCTGAGAACAATGCGGCGAAGCTAGTGCACAGCTCCTTGATTTGTTGCCGCTGCAGACGTTCCAGGGTGGTTGAGAGGTTCACCTCTTCCATGCCACCGTCTTTTTTCCCGTCGTAGTAGACACCGTCAGGCCACTCAGCATCATCTCCCTGGACTGTAAACTGACAAACCTGTAAGTCTCTGGAATAGAAAGGCTTGAGAGAATTAACATGGTACACTTTAGGCTTTAGTGAGGAATTGGGAAATGCTATGAGGTAGTTCACAGCTCCCAGGCGCTCTTGGACCGTGAATGGTCCTTCCCATGATGCTTCCATCTTATGGGCCTGTTGCGCCTTCAAGACCATAACCTGGTCTCCTACCTTGAAGGAACGTTCTCTGGCATGTCTGTCATACCAGGCCTTTTGCTCTTCTTGAGCATCCTTTAGGTTCTCTCTAGCAAGGGCTAAAGAGCGTTGGAGGGTGCTTTGTAGGTTGCTTACAAAGTCCAGAATGTTAGTTCCTGGAGAAGGCGTAAACCCCTCCCATTGCTGCTTCACCAACTGTAATGGCCCCTTAACCTCGTGACCATACACAAGTTCAAATGGTGAAAACCCTAAACTGGGATGTGGTACAGCCCTGTAGGCAAACAGCAACTGCTGCAACACTAGGTCCCAATTATTGGAGAATTCGTTGATGAATTTTCGTATCATGGCCCCCAAAGTTCCATTGAACCTTTCCACCAGGCCATTGGTTTGATGGTGGTACGGGGTGGCAACCAAGTGATTCACCCCATGAGTTTCCCACAGTTTTTCCATGGTCCCTGCCAGGAAATTAGACCCTGAATCTGTAAGGATGTCGGAGGGCCAACCTACCCTGGCAAAGATGTCTGTTAGGGCCAGGCACACAGTGTTAGCCCTGGTGTTGCCTAGAGCTACTGCTTCCGGCCATCGGGTAGCAAAGTCCACTAAAGTCAGTACGTACTGCTTTCCTCTGGGTGTCTTTTTTGGGAAAGGGCCCAGAATATCCACAGCTACTCGCTGAAATGGGACCTCAATTATGGGGAGTGGTTGGAGAGGGGCCTTGACCTGGTCTTGAGGCTTACCCACTCTTTGGCATACCTCACAAGACCGGACATACTTGGCAACGTCCTTGCCCATCCCCTCCCAGTGGAAGGACTTCCCCAACCGGTCCTTGGTTCTGTTCACCCCAGCATGGCCACTGGGATGATCATGGGCTAAGCTTAAGAGCTTCCCCCGGTACTTAGTTGGAACCACCAACTGTTTTTGCGGCTGCCATTCTTCCCGGTGTCCACCAGAAAGAATTTCCTTGTATAAAAGTCCTTGGTCTATAACAAACCGGGATCGATTTGAAGAGCTGAGAGGCGGTGGGGTGCTCCGTGCCGCCGCCCACGCTTTCTGAAGGCTGTCATCTGCTTCCTGCTCAGCCTGGAACTGTTCCCTTGAGGCTGGGGTCACCAGTTCTTCCTCAGACTGTGGACTTGGGGTTGGTCCCTCTGGAAGCGATGTAGGTGATGGGGTTGTTTCCGTTGCTGGTGAACCGCTCTCCGCTGGTGCACCTGAGGGTATTTCAGGTTCTGGCTGAGCCTTTTGGGTATGGCTGTCTTTTGCTTCTGCCAGTTCTGGCTCGCTGGCGCCCTCTGGCATTGAGTTTGAAGATGTGGTTGCACTTGCTGGTTGCTGTTCCAGTTCCGGGCCTGGGACTGGAGATGCTGTGGCTGTTTCAGTGGTAGGCATGGAATCCGGGTCCACTACCTCTGTCTGGGTCTCTGGTAACACAGACGGGGCCTCTGTGGACGGCTCAGGAACAGGAATGGGTCTGGAAGCTTGCCTGGTTTGGCTACGGGTAACCATTCCCACTCTCTTGGCCCGCCTCACCTGGTTGGCCAAGTCTTCCCCCAGTAGCATGGGGATAGGATAATTGTCATAGACGGCAAAAGTCCACATTCCTGACCAGCCTTTGTACTGGACAGGCAGTTGAGCTGTAGGCAAATCTACAGCTTGTGACATGAAGGGGTAAATTGTAACTTTGGCCTTTGGGTTGATGAATTTGGGGTCAACGAAGGATTGGTGGATAGCTGACACTTGTGCCCCCGTGTCTCTCCACGCAGTAACCTTCTTTCCGCCCACTCTCAAATTTTCCCTTCGCTCCAAGGGTATTTGAGAGGCATCTGGGCCTGGAGATCTTTGGTGTGATGGAGGTGTAATGAATTGCACTCGCATGGTGTTCTTGGGACAGTTGGCCTTGATATGTCCCAGTTCATTACACTTAAAGCATCTTCCATCTGATGGGTCACTGGGCCGAGGTGAGTTACTGGAGACTGGTGAGGTTGAAGGGTAGGGTATCTGTGGCTTTACTTGGGTGGTATGTGGGGTCTTTGGCTGTCCTCGGTTGTAGGGTTTATGGTCTGTGTGTCCCCTGTGGTAATCGTTCCCCTTGACAGTAGCTTTCTTGCTTTCTGCCAGTTCCATCCATTTGGCTCCAATCTCCCCCGCCTCAGCGATATCTTTGGGATTTCTATCTTGTATGTACCGTGTGATGTCTTCAGGAACACCATCCAAGAACTGCTCCATTTGTATGAGGAGGTTCAGTTCTTCCAGGGTTTGAATGTTGTTTCCTGTTAGCCAGGCCTCATAGTTTTTTGCAATGTAGTAGGCGTGTTTGGGAAATGACACCTCTGGTTTCCACTTTTGGGTTCTGAAGCGCCGACGGGCATGATCTGGGGTTATCCCCATTCTGTATCTGGCCTTGGTTTGAAAAAGTTTATAGTCATTCATTTGCGGCTTAGGCATTTCAGCTGCCACCTCTGCTAAAGGTCCACTGAGTTGTGGCCTTAATTCTACCATGTACTGGTCTTCGGGGATGCTGTACCCAAGACAGGCTCTTTCAAAATTTTCCAAGAAGGCCTCGGTGTCATCACCTGCCTTGTAGGTGGGAAATTTCCTGTGCTGTGGAGCAATAATTGGCGCCGGGTTGTTAGGGTTGGCTGGCACATGCAGCCCAGCTTTTGCCAACTCCAGTTCATGTTTTCTCTGTTTTTCCTTCTCTTCATTTTCTTTTTCCATTTGTTTTTGTTGTTTTTCCATGTCTCTTTGTTGTTTTTCCATTTCTCGGCGGTGGGCCGCCTCTTCTTCTTCTTGCTTCCTTCTGTGGGCCAACTCATCTTCTGCTTGTTTCCTTCGGTAGGCTACCTCTTCTTCTTTTAGTTTTCTTTTGTGTGCTGCCTCTTGGGCTGCCTGTTTGATGCTTTCTTCCTTTTCTTTCAGCTCCATCTCTTTTTGTTTTATTTCTAGTTGTCGCCTGTGTTCAGCTTCTTTGATTTGGTCTTCGGCCTCCATTTTTGCCTTAGAAGTCATGATTCCTGTTTTCTTGTGTTGGGGTGCCCTCCGGTGTTTATCTTCTGCACTGCAGGCTCTGTTCCCTCCTGGAGTCTGCCTAGCAACAGTGCTTTTTTCCCCTTTCTCTCTCTAGCTAATGTTCAATGAAGGGAAACCAGAAAAACCACTTTATTTGCATGCATATAAGTGCTGGTACTTGCCTCCTAATGGGAGGGCTATTGCATGACAAAAGACCCTTAACAGTTTGGTAATGGCTTCTTGCTTATATTGCAAGCCCCAAACTGCCAGATAGAGCAAAAAAAAAAATTCTCTCTGGTTCCCTTTTAAAACCAAACTGTTTCTCTCTGCTAAAAAGCCCTTAGCAGAGAAAAGAAAAATATAATATTCCTACTGGCTTCTGGATTCTGTCTATATCCCGCCACTGCCACTCATGTTATAACCTTATTCCCAGATTTGGACCTTAGCGTCCGAAATATGGGGGTTAGCATGAAAACCTCCAAGCTTAGTTACCAGCTTGGACCTGGTACTTGCTGCCACCACCCAAAAAATTAGAGTGTTTTGGGGCACTCTGGTCCCACTGAAAAACCTTCCCTGGGGACCCCAAGACCCAAATCCCTTGAGTCTCACAACAAAGGGAAATAATCCTTTTTCCCTTCCCCCCTCCAGGTGCTCCTGGAGAGATACACAGACACAAGCTCTGTGAAACTACACAGAGACTCCCCCCTCTCTGTTCCCAATCCTGGAAACAAAAAGTACTTTCCTATTCCCCCCAGAGGGAATGCAAAATCAGGCTAGCCAATTCAACACACACAGACCTCCCCTGATTTCTTCCTCCCACCAATTCCCTGGTGAGTACAGACTCAATTTCCCTGAAGTAAAGAAAAACTCCAACAGGTCTTAAAAGAAAGCTTTATATAAAAAAGAAAGAAAAAATACAAATGTTCTCTCTGTATTAAGATGATACAACACAGGGTCAATTGCTTAAAAGAATATTGAATAAACAGCCTTATTCAAAAAGAATACAAATCAAAGCACTCCAGCACTTATATTCATGCAAATACCAAAGAAAAGAAACCATATAACTTACTATCTGATCTCTTTGTCCTTACACTTAGAAACAGAAGATTAGAAAACAGAGCTACTTCTCCAAAGCTCAGAGACAGCAGGCAGACAGAAACAAAAGACCCTCAGACACACAATTCCCTCCACCCAAAGTTGAAAAAATCCGGTTTCCTGATTGGTTCTCTGGTCAGGTGCTTTAGGTGAAAGAGACATTAACCCTTAGCTATCTGTTTATGACACCCCTCTCATGAGGCCCTGCTCTAGCAGGAGGTGGGGTGGCTCCTTGGCCTAGGAGGAGTGGAAGTGGTGCCAGCAGAGTTCAACCGCAGGGGATACTGCTCCTGCTATTTTCTTATCCCAATAGCCAAGGGGACTCAGGCCCATCCTAGACCTTCGAGGTCTGAACCAGTACATGGTAAAGCTCAAGTTTCACATGGTCTCTCTGGCATCCATCAACCCCTCCCTGGATCCCGGGGTCTCGTATGCCACCCTCAATCTGCAGAACGCGTTCTTCCGCATTCATATATTCGAGGGGCACAGCCGCTTTCTCCATTTCATGGTTGAGCAGGAGCACCATCAGTTTACGGGCCTCCCTGTCCACTGCTCCCAGGGTATTCACAAAATGCCTGTCTGTGGTGGTGGCCTACCTCAGCTGTCATGGGGTTCGGATCTTCCTCTATTGGGAAAACTGGCTGGTGAAGGGCAGCTCCCGGTCACAGGTGCAGGATCACGTGGTGCTATTTCTGTCCATGTTCGCCACCCTGGGCCTGTTGGTGAACAACACCAAGTCCATGTTAATCCTGATACAGCACATAGAGTTTATCGGGGCAGTCCTGGACATGACATCAGCCATAGCCTCCCTCCCACTGGACAGATTCGAGACCCTGAAAGGGCTCAATGACACAGTCACAAAGTTCCCTGTGATGACAGCCAGAGCATGTCTCCAGCTCCTGGGTCACATGTTGGCGTGCACATATGTGATTCACCATGCCAGACTCAGGATAAGGCCCCTCCAACTCTGGTTGGTTTTGGAGTTCTTCCAGGCCAGAGATAGGATGGACAAGGTCCTCACTGTGCCCAAGCCAGTGATCGCCTCCCTACAATCGTGGTCCTCCCTGAGAAACATGCTCAGGGGGGTCCCATTTAGGGGCAGGCCCCCGTTGATGGAGCAGGTGTACTATGCATCAGACCTGGAGTGGGGAGTCCATGTGGGGGACATTCAGACCCAATATCTGTGGTCCGTGCAGGACCTTGCCCTATATAGAAATGTCAAGGAACTCAGGCTGGTGGCCTTCCGCTTTCATCTGGAAGGCAGGGTGGTCAGGGTTCTCATGGATAACATGACCTTGATGTTTTACATCAACAGGCAAGGCAGGGACTGCTTCTCTGCTAGGAAGCTCTCAGGCTGTGGGACTTCTGTACAGCCCACGACATTTGCCTACAGGGCTACCACCTACTGCGTGCCCAGAACTCGCGGATGGATTTCCTGAGCCGAGATCTCTCAGCATGAGTGGTCTCTACACCTAGAGGTGATGCTCAGACTTTTCCAAGAATGGGGAACTCCACAGGTGGACCTGTTCACTACTCAGCAGAACCGCCGGTGTCCGTGGTTCTGCTCCAGGGGGGTTTGGAGGGGTTGCTTTCTCAGATTCCTTCTTCCTATCCTGGACAGGCCAGCTTCTCTATGCCTTCCCCCCGATCCCACTGATCAGCAAGGTCTTGGAAAAGATAAATACAGACAGAGCCCAGGTCCTCCTGATTGCCCTGGTATGGCCAGGCAACATTGGTACGGGACCCTCATGAGCCTGACAGTCGCCCTGCTGTGGCCATTGCCATCCCGCCTGGACCTTCTCTCCCTCCACCCCAACCTAGCGGCACTCCACCTCACGGCATGGCTGCTCAATGGTTAGGCTGGGAAGAAAGGATGTGCTCGGAAGGGGTTCAGTGTATCCTCTTGGAAAGCAGGTGGCCTTCCACGTGTGGAGCCTACTTGGCAAAGTGGTCTCGGTTTTCCCAGTGGGTGGCTGAATGGGGCATTTCCCCCATGGCTGCCCTGATCCCGCTCAATTTATACTACCTCCTTCACCATAGAGCCCATGGCCTGGTGCCCTCGTCTGTTAAGGTGCACTTGGCGGCTATATCGGCCTTCCACCTGCCGGTGCAGGGGCACACAGTATTCTCCCATGGTATGGCTGGCCAATTCCTTAAGGGATTGGATCGTTTCTTCCCATACATTAGGCCCCCAGTGGGACCTGAACTTGGTGCTGGCCTGGTTGATGGGTCCCACCTTTGAGCTGCTAGTACATGCTCGTGGTTGCACCACTTGTGGAAGGTAGCCTTCCTGGTAGCAATCACATCAGCTAGACAGGTCTCGGAACTCAGGGCCTTGACCTCTGAGCCCTTGTAGATGGTTTTCCATAAGGATAAGGTCCAGCTCCGCCCACATCCTTCATTCCTCCCGAAGGTGGTCTCCGCCTACCACATGGGTCAGGACATTTTCCTGCCTGTCCTCTGCCTCAAGCCCTATGTGTCCAGCGAGGAGTGCCACCTCCACACGCTGGATGTGAGTCTTTGCAGCTGCTGTTTGCCTCAGCCGAATGCATAAGGGGTCAGCCAGTTTCCACTCAGAGGCTCTCCAACTGGATCACCTCGTGACTTGGTGGGAATCCTGCCGCCGTCAATTGTGAGGGCGCACTCGACTAGGGCGCAAGCCTCATTGGCTGCGTTTTTAGCCCATGTCCCCATTCAGGACATTTGCAGGGCTGCCACATGGTCTTCAATTCACACGTTCGCCTCGCATTATGCGATCGTCTTCCAGACCAGAGAAGACTCTGGGTTCGTCAGGGCTGTGCTCTGTCCTGAGAGTTTGTGAACTCCAACAGATATAGCTTGGAATCACCTATTGTGGAATACACATGAGGAATCACTTGAAGAAGAAAAGACAGTTACCTTTTCCATAACTGGTGTTCTTCGAGATACGTTGCTCATGTCTATTCCACATCCCACGCTCCTTCCCCTCTGTCAGAGTTGTCTGGCAAGAAGGAACTGAGGGTGTGGGGAGCATGCAGTGCCCCTTATACCGTGCCATAGAGGCACCACTCCAGGGATCACTAGGGGTGCTCCCCTATGGGTACTGCTGGGAGTTCCATTATATCTTTTTTGAGATGGGTTGGACACAAGAACTGGACACAGTATTCAAGGTGTGGGTGCACCATGGATTTATACAATGGCATTATGATATTTTTTGTTATTTTCTGTCCTTTTCCTAATAATTCCTAACATTCCATAAGCCTTTTTGACCACTGCTGCTTATTGAGGTGAAGTTTTCAGGGAGCAATCCACAGTGACTCCAGGATCTCTTTCCTGTGTGGTAACAGCTAATTCATATCCCATAATTTTGTATATATAGTTGGGATTATGTTTTCCAATGTACATTACTTTGCATTTATCAGCACTAAATTTCATCTGCCATTTTGTTGCCCTGTCACCCAGTTTTGTGAGATCCCTCTAGAACTCTTCACTGTCAGCTTTGAATTTACCTCTCTTGAATAATTTTGTATCATCAGCAAACTTAGTCACTTCCAGATCATTAATGAATATATTGAACAGCACAGTTCACAGTGCAGATCCTTAGGGGATCCTGCTTTCCATTATGAAAACTGACCATTTATTCCTACCCTTTGTTTCCTATTTTTTAATTACATTAAAGTTCAAGGTCTCAGTCTTTATCTTCAAGATGCTTAATCATCAGGAACCAGAATGCCTAAAGCATCATCTGACCTTTGAGACAAGGACACACAGCTGACAACGCTGCTCCTCTGGCATGATAGAACTGTTAACAGCAAGTGTAAAGCTCATCTGGCCAGGAGACAGCTTTCTTGAGGGCTGGTCCAAGTTTGCAAACCCAGTTTCCACAGGTTCTAAGAACTACCACAAACCTCACCACCTTCCATTCTAAATGCAAACCACATTTCTTTAACCTGCCTTCACCAATAAAAACAGCGCACAGTAGCCAGAAATAAAACCATCCTCTTTACTGCAAGCAGTGACTGGGAAAGGACAATAAAGAGCTTTCCCCATCCCATCACCAGCTCCCAGTTTCTCCTGTAGATAGGGGAGGGTCTGTACCCCAAAACAGTATTTTTGTGGGCCTTCTGAGTGTGATTTTGAGTACAAAAAGCACAAAGACATCAGCCTTGGTTCCCTTGTCTTCTTTCCCCTGGATACAATAGAGGGTTATTGTAGCTCTAGTGACTTGTGGGCTCAGTGGGATGAAAGACAGGATCTGAGAGAGAACAAAAATTATTTTTTTTTAAAACCCCCTCCAAAATAATCAAAACAGAGCAAAACTGTATTATAGGTTGAACATACTCTAAATTATACGTACCTGAGTTGAGCCTCATAATAAACATAACAGGAGGTTTCCGACTGGCTATCAAAGTATTATGGTAAAAGCTCTATGGGTCTTTATGCTATAAAGAAACCACTACATAGTTATAAGCTCCCAGTGAGTCTACTGCTAAAACTATTCAATAGCAGAATCCAATCCTTTCTACTATCTGGGAGTGAAATCTGTGGTCTCTATTTACAATTGTGCTAACTGGAATCAAACCCCAATAGAAACCCTACATTTCAGAAAACCTACACCTGCAATTCTGCAAACAATTATAATACTCTGTGTGCACAGGAACTGCACCATCTGTTGCCAAACAGAACTGGCCCAGTTCCTCATGCTAAACATCAACTTTTGCTACCACCTCTTCCAAAACGATGGTTCCCTTCATAACATTCGAAACCAATCTACTCTTATCAGACTTAACAATTCTGACCCCCTGACCAGTGGAGCAAACAGCCAAACATGAAAGATGATTAATAAGTGCTTTAGAAAATCCTCGACCAGCATCTAAATGCCAATACATATATCCCGGGAGGAACAAATCAAAACCAGCAACAAACTGGAATGCCGTCAACCCCTGCACAGAACTATCACATTAGCAGGTTTGCTCACCACAATAAAATTAAGGCAGATTCTCACCAAATACAGAATCAGTGGGTCACAAACTAGAAATGGAAATTGGGAGGCACAAATCAGTTTAAACCTAGAGAGGGGCAGGTCTACACCCAATGTAACAGAGGAGAGACTGAGACAGAGGGCATATCTATACGACGCAGTAATGTACTCTACTTGGGTATGTTTTCTAAAGTGCACTAACTGGTCCAGGTAGTCCTTGCTGGTGTACACTAAAAGTTCCCTAGTGTGCTTTAATGTGATGATGTAGTACTATGTTAAGTGCATTAGGGAACTTCTAGTGCATGCCAGCCAGGTCTACATGGACTAGTTAGTGCACAATCACCCCCTCCATACCCCGTGGTATGCAATACCAGTGTGTAGACAAGCCCAGAGTCACTTTCTATTCCAATGTCCCAAATATGAGAATATTTCTTAAAATTATCAAGAACCATGGAAGAGGTCTCATCAAGTAGTGTCAAGGATAAATTGTTCCTGATCTGGGGAAGAGGAAAGAGATGGCTACATAGCAACCAGCTAACTACTCAGGAATGGAAACTAATGGTAAATAGGCACAGGAACCAAACACAAGGTGTAACACTATCATGAGCAGATCGTACCGGATAGTCCATTTAGTAAGGATTTTACAAGCCTCAGTCTAAATACTTACTAAATATTTATCCTGGTTCCAACAACAGCTTCAAGAAGGAAAATAAAAAAACAATCAGAGCCCTACCTTTAAAACAACAAAGGAAGTAGAAAGCTATGCTCGTTGATGGCAAGCTCTTTGTAGTGCAAACAGATGTAGCTCCCTGACTTCAGTGGAGTTTCACCTATTTACACCAGCAGAATATTGGGCCCTGAGACAAGATGTTCAAAATGAAGGTTGAAATGCAGAATAAAGGGAAAACTGTCAAATTGTTTGACCCAAACTTTAGAGTTTCTTTAAAACTCTGTTTTACAAAACTTAATATGAAGAGATATGTTTTCACTTAAAAAATAAATCCATGTAAGCAAGTTTATTTTTAATGTAAACATTATCCTGTTGTTTTGAAAACAGATCTGTACTTGTGTATGAAAACCAGAGTTATAATCCAGTCCCGGCTCCTTTGTCAGGCTGAGATCACGTGGCTATCCAGGAGCCACAAGAATCCAGACAGAGCCCCTTGTGAGTGCTATAACTCATGCTGTTACCTAGGGGGAGAAGGGCAGGGTGGATGAGGCTTCCTGCCTGCTGAGTAGAAAAAGATGATGTGGTGGTGTTTGAAACTCAGCATAGAGTGTATTGGGTGTGAGGGCTTTGGCTGCTTGAATGGAGGCAGAGGTAGCCAAGGACAGCTGCAGGGAGAGGGGAAGAGGAGAGAATTGAGAATGTACTTAACTTTGGTCTCTGAGACTAAAACTGATCCTGAAAACTGATCTGCTCAGGCAAACTCTATCACCCATACAAAGCCCTGTTGATGATAATTGGACTGTGCAGCAGCCCACACACATCAGCTTCCAGGATTAAGGCCTTGGAATCCTAGGAAGAGTATACACTTAGTATGAGGATCTAAGTCATGTTTAGGAAATGCAACGTATCAGCACATCCTGACTGAAATAAGAAGCAAACTAGTAATCAGGAAAAAATTTATGTTCCAGGTACAACAGAAACTAAGACAGAGTTGTGTTTATAATGCTATAATTACAGTCTTGTCAGAATTTCCATTATAAACTTCAACAGTATTTACATTTGGTGTAACTTGTCCCCAAGAAATTACTTTCAGACTGAAATTTGGCATACAGGTTCTCCACCTGGGAGGAAAATGTTTTCTGAAATGTTAATACAATTGATTTAGGCACTTGGCTTTATGGAGAACCTCAGAAAGAAAGATATTTACTGGTTTCTCTTTGTTTTGCAAAATAACATTTTACATCTGAAAATAACATTTTGGATCTAGAGCAACTTTGAGTTTCATAGTTAAGCTAGTTTTTAACTAGACTTCTTAATTCTCATGGACACAGCCAAGACATTAATGATGAGTGCTTTAGAAATTCTGATCAGATCCTTAAAAATGGCTATGTAATCACAATAGTTTATTTTGTGATATTAGATCAAACTGAGAAGTTTTAGTTAGTAATTTCAGTAAGTAACTGTGATGGGGTGTACGAGACACTGAGGTCCCCTGCTGAAGGACTTGTGGTCCTACCACACCCCATCCTAGGGAAGTGCAGGAAAGGTGAGTCCGCCAGGCTGCCTAGAGTAGTCTATCGGAGAGGCTGTAGGGAGCAGCCAGTCTGGGCCCAGCAAGCTAGTGTAAAAGGAGCTGCAGGGCTAGAAAGGTTCAGTTGCTGGCTGGAGCCATGGGAGCAAGGACAGTGCTCTTCTTTGCTAACTGCCAGGTTGGACAGGGCAGTTGCTGGCAGGGATTAGGGAGTAAGGAAGGAGCTCCTGGCTAGCTGCTGGGATTTAGTACAAGATCTTCAGCCCTGAGGTAAGGGTGAAGGGGCTGTGTGGAAATTGGCCCATGGAAATGCAGTAGATTAGTACATGGGATGCAGCAGGAGGCTACTATTTGTAGGGTTCTTGGGTTGGGACCCAATGTAGTGGTTGGGCCCGGGTGTTCCTCCCCTTCCCCCCCTGGCCAAAGGCAGTGTGGCTAAAGCCCTGAGAAGGGACTGCATTCATGGAACATTGATACCCCGGAAGGGGAATGAACTGAGCTGAAGGATTGTCCCAGCTGGAGAGCTGGGGCAGTAATCAAAGGGTTTCCAGGGAGGAAGCCCTGGGAGCACTGCTCCATTCTAGAGCAGGGACAACAGCAATGCTAGCTCAGAGAAGAGGGCTGAGAATTGAGCCCAGGGAGGCTACAGAAGAGGATACCAAAGAGGATACTGGGATAGGCTCTGTTGGATGGACTGACTGAGGACTGAGCCCAGGGACAGTGCTGAAGACTGAGACATTGAGAGCACTGTGCTAGATCCTGTTGGACTTGTACTCCAGAAGGGTCTGTTTGTTGCACATATGGACTCTGTGTGACTTGGCTGGAGGGCCAAGTCACTAAAAACCTACTACAATCTGAGAAAAGTGCAGGCACATGCAAACTCAATTGAGGGAATCAAAAGAGGTGAGTGGCACCCATCACAGGAACTTTTCTGCATAGTCTTCTCTTGTGATTGGATTGCCTGGGGGAGTCTGTGCATTCTGAATGCCTGTTTAGGTTCCTCCACAATGAAGTAAGATCAAATATCAAGATTTCTCATTGGTTTTTTGTTTGAATAGGGTATTTCCTGGAGAATCAATATAACTGAAGGAATTGTAGCATATTGGGCTACCTCACAGGTCTCACTGGAGACGATATTGATTTGCTTCTGGGAGGCAATCTTAGCTCAAGGAAAGACATGTAGCAGATCAAGGAGTCCTTCTGGCTTTTTAGATTACAACAGCCTTTTCAAAGTTAATGCAGATTCAGTTGAAGACCCTCAAATGTGTCCTCTTAACTACAAGATGTCTAGTCAAACCACACTCAAAGACAACTATGTCTCTTTCCAAAATCAGTAAATTCACACACAGACCCATGATTAAGAGAAAAGATGTTTTGTGGCTGTTGAGAATATTCAGAAAAGAATATTGCAAAGTGAGATGTTCTGGATATATAGACTCAACCACTGAGGTGCTGAGATACTACAGTAATGGGTATGGTGCAGCTACATGGGATCTGATACCCATTTTATCCTAAGGCCACTTTGGGAATGATTTTCACCTGCTTTCAGACCCCTTTACACTGCCAGCGTGGCTTAGGGTAAATGAGAATCAGGCCCACTGGTGCTGAAGAGTTCAGTTTCAATACTGGAAAACTAAGGCTATGTCTATACTAGAGAGCTTACAGCAGCACAGCTCTAACACTGTAAGATCTCTTGTGTAGCCACTCTATGTTGACAGGAGAGAGCTCTCCCATCGATATAATTAATCTACCCCAATGAGTGGCGGTAGCATTGTCAGCTGGAGAAGTTCTCCTGCAGACACAGAGCTGTGCATACTAACAATTATGCTGGCATAAATGATGTCACTCGGAGTGGAATAGTCACACAAGTTTTGCTGACATAAGTGGTAGTGTAAACATACCCTAAAGAATGCTTCTTTTGGAAAAGACTGGATAGCTCCAGGGGATGAATAATAAGATGCAAAAGCCCCTTCTTTAGGTCCTTTGTTCATATCCATCCACACTACAATCTGATAGCTGTTTGTAGGCCTGTGCACAGCTGTCGGTTTACTCCTTTCTTTGGGGTTGCTCAACTCTGCTCAGGACCCTGCCCCCACTCCACCCCTTCCCTCACAGCTGCACCCCTGCCCCACCTCTTCCTTGCCAGTTCTGCCCCCTCTTCTGAGTGCGTTCCATTCCTGCTCCCACCCACTGTCTCCTGCACACTGTGGAACAGCTAATGGTGGTAGGGTGACCAGATGAGAGGAAGAAAATATCAGGACACATAGCGGGGGTGGGGGGTCTTCCGGCAGAGCAAAAAAAACCCCAAAACTCAGTGCTGCCAATGGAGCGAAATATGGGGATGAATTGCGTCCCGACCAAAGATCGGTCAGGATGTGGGACAAACACTTAAATATTGGGACATCCCGATTTTGTCAGGACATCTGGTCACCCTAAATGGTGATGGGTGCGAGGCGCTGGGAGGGAAAGGTAGGAGTTGATTGGCAGGGCCACTCGTGGCTGGGAGGCACTCTGGGAGTGGGGGGGCGGGAAGGAGCTGGCTGCCGGTGGGTGCTAAGCACCCACTAATTTTTTTTTCCATGGGTACTCTATCCCTGGAGCACCCACACAGTCAGCAACTATGGGCCTGTGTGAAATGAGCTGACAATCTCAGTCTAAAATTAGATTTTTGAAAGGAGCCTAAAATACAGTAACTCCTCACTTAAAGTTATCCCAGTTAATGTTGTTTCATTATTACGTTGCTGATCAATTAGGGAACATGCTCGTTGAAAGTTGTGCAATGCTCCCTTCTAATGTTGTTTGGCAGCCGCCTGCTTTGTCCACTGCTTGCAGGAAGAGCAGCCCATTGCAGCTAGTTAGTAGGGTCTTGGAACCACGGTGGACCAGCTGCCCCTCTATGAGCTCCCTCTATCAGCTCCCCACTCCCCTAAGTTCCCTGTGCAGCAGCTGCCCAGCAGGCTAGCAATTGCAGCTTTTCCCCCCACCACTGCCGTGTGCTGCTCCTGCCCTCTGCCTAGAGCTGCTCCCCGGACTCCTGCTTGCTGTGCAGGTGGGGAGAGGGAAGAAAGAGGGGGGCTGTCAGGGTGTCCCCCTCTGCCCTGCTCCTGCACCCTACTTATCCCATCTTCCATAGAGCAGGGGGGACACACAACAGGGCTCACGATGGAGGGAGCTTGCTGGCAGCAGCTACGGTCTCAGCAAGCTGATCTAATTTATAAGGCAGTGTACTTAAAGGGGAATTGCGCCTCTCTCTCTCACACACACCCTGTGTGTCTCTGTCTTTGTCTACGATGCTATCTCCCCTCCCTCCATTCCTGCTGCCATGTAGAGTGTGAGAGTTAACCCTTGAGGGCTCAGCCAATTGCTAGCTTATCATTTAGCAGTAAGGCATTCCCTAGGAAATATCCCACCCCCTGACTTCACCACCTCAAGCAAGCTTCACAATCATCATCACTGTGTACCAGTATTAAATTGTTTGTTTAAAACGTATACTGTGTGTGTGTATATCTATCTATTGTGATACAGCATGGCTAGAGGGCAGCAGAAGAGGGTTAGAAGGGAGCCTTATTCTCTGTAGAGGGAATAAGGCTTGCTATTGATTAATTAGAGCGCCTGAAGCCAATTAGAGCACCTGCAGTAAGTCACCTGATAAAAACCCCTGCTTCAATCAGAGAGGATTGGTGTTGGAGCAGAGAACAGTTTTGAAGGGAAGCAGAGGAAAGTTTGGAGAAGTGCTGCGGTGGGCGAAGAAGTCCAAGACCCTAGGTAAAGGGGCACCTGGCTTGTGCAGAGGGAGGGAAGGAAGCCCCCCCCACAAGCTAAAGGGCAGGGGAGGGAAGTAGCAGGAAGTGTCAGTTCAAGTGGTTTACCACTGTCCTCAGGGCCCCTGGGCTGGGACCTGGAGTAGAGGGCTGGCCCAGGTCCCTCCCTTTCCACTCCCCTCCTCTAGGACACTAGTGAGGCAGTTAATATTCCAATTCAGGGGCAAGAAATGGCACCCTGAACCCCACCCCCAAAGAAGAGAAAGTGCGAGACCCATCATAATAGAGCCGGCAATTTGCCACACGATCTATATATATAAATGGTCTTTTGTCTTGTGAAAAAAATTTCCCTGGAACCTAATGCCTCCTATTTACATTAATTCTTATGGGGAAATTGGATTTGCTTAACATCTTTTCACTTAAAGTTGCAATTTTCAGGAACAAAAGAACTACAGCATTAAGCAAGGAGTTACTGTACTTGGAACAAGATATTGTGCCAAACTGCAATTGAAACCAGAAATTTAAAGTCAGTGATCTGATTTGCCAGTCTTTGGTCCTCATGCCAGATTCCAGTCTTGACTTTACTCGACTGCACCAGTTCCATCAGTGCATTATAAACCTCAGAAACTTGATACTTCACTGGCCTTATGCTATCAATGCAGATCTTCCGGCAAGTGTCAGCTTCACTGTCAGATTTTTAACACTGTCCATGAGGATCTAACATCTGATAGTTGATGCTGAAAAGAGGACCTATATCCTTTACAGTAATCCGAAGAGAGATACTGGATCTAAAGAAGATGACACTGTATCTGACACAAACAAGTTGAGGGAATGGCAGCATAAGGCACAAAGGAAGCTGTTGGATTCAGTGCAAGGATCCTTGCCTGGGTGCCACTGTTTCTTCCCTTCATGTTCATGCCATTGTCATTGCCTTGGCTGCAGAAGTCCTGAAGCTTTATTTTAGTCTCATTCAAAATGTTCATAAACAGTTCTGTTAGGCCTTTTCTAGTAGAGGTGTCCACAGACCGGAAACAGATAGTGTTCCCTTACTTGGATACAGCCATCCTTGTTGTCAACAAATCTTACTGTAAATGACATCTTTTCACTGTGACTAATGTTGGGAGTGAAATCCATTATTACGGCATAGTACTTTGCATTGCCGAGCCACATCAATATATTATCAAGAACCTTCCTTGCCATAAGGTCAGTCAATTCACTTTGAATTACTTTAGTGCAGTAATGCTCCATAGCTTCTTTACAAACTGCTCAACATAAGTACTCATGCATGTCATCATCATATTTCCCACAGAGATCTACCAAACTGAGAAAATTACCATTATGATCAGTGAACATCTTATCCAACAACTCCCAGAAAACCTCTTCCTTGCAAAGAATAATTTGTCTAACTGAGATCAGATGCTCGAGCATGTTCTTCCAATGCTGAGTTTCTACATTAATAATGCACTGGTTTTCTGCATCTATGCATTTATTCAGCTTGAGCCTGGACTCAATCTTCATCCATTTGGAGTAGGCCATAAAATGGCCAGGTGACTTTTCATGTTGCTTCACAGGATCGGCTAAGTTATGCCCGTAGTTGTACCCAGAAAGTGCAAGCACCAATTTGGCATTCTTGTCAAATATTCTGCAACAAAACAAGAACATTCATCAATTGATTTCAAGTAAACTAGCCAATGCTGTTTCAGTTTCTCACTGTTCTTGAGCACTCTTTTTTGCAGTGTGATTTTTTTTTTTTTTTTTGAGAAATGTTGCTGCTGCTTTTTTACTGGAAATGTCATATCCTCAGTTTTACCCAGCCTGTTAAAAATTGTACAATCAATATCAGCAGAGTTTAAGACCGCAGGCCATAAAGCAGGATCTGATATATTGATTTGTGGTATGCAATTTTTCTCACTGCTGTTTGTCATCATGTGAGGCTGATTCTTCTTTATCATTTTCTCCGTTTCATGTAAACCAGATTTTTCTTTGTCATTACTCTCCTTTCCATGTGAGCTACATTCTTTTTTATCATCACTCTTCTTTAGCCCTCCAGGAAAACTGGACGAGTCTCTATCATTTTCCTCACAGTTCCATTCCTTAGGTTCAGGTAAATCTGCTAATTCCTTAGTAATCAGACTTCCATCATTTATGCTTTGGTCCTCAATTTCTTCTGTACTGGGATGATCACTGCTGCCTAGAGCCCCAGCCTATGTTGTTCTGTTTCAGATATTTTCCCATCAAATTTCCCCTTGCTGTGAACTAGATTGCAACTGAGCATTTTGCTTCCTATACTGAGCTTCTGAAGGCTTCTTCAGGGGCATCTTTTATTTTCTATGGGGGAAAACAGTATTAGAGAGAGCAAAAGTCTGTTCTGCAGTCTTAGAAAGTCATCAAACATTATATGTTAAGCACGGCAAAAGAAGTAACATATTTCTTTTATATTGTTGTGTAGATGGGGTTTGATAGATATCTCTGGCATCTTGTTTAATATGTCCTTCATTAATCACTACTTACATTCTTCAAGTCTTAAAACACAAATACAGCAATTACACAATAAACCAAGATTCACAATTTTGTAGCTGGGCTATCATTTCATTCTTGTATCTTAGGCCTGGGCTACACTAGCAGGGGGATTCGAACTAAGATACACAACTTCAGCTACGCGAATAGTGTAGCTGAAGTTGAAGTATCTTAGTTTGACTTACCTGACCATCCTCAGAGTGGCAAGTCGACCACTGCAGCTCCCCCATTGACTCCGCTTACTATTGCTGAGGTGGAGTATGGGCGTCGATTAGCGGATCAATTTATCGCATCCAGATGAGACGCAATAAATCGATCCCCAATACATCAAACACTACCCGCCGATCTGGTGGGTAGTATAGATGTACCCTCACTAACTGACTGGCAATGCTCCACCCCTTTATATACCCGTGAGGCCATGGCTGACATTCTAGGAGGTTCAAGGAAAATGTAGTTCTCAAAGTCTGGAAGGTTCCATGAGATTCTACAAAGGTCTAGAACATTCTCGGAGGTTAGTGAAAAAAATCCACATATGGAATACCTGGAACATTTTACTTCAAACATTCTATTTTCTCTTCTGTCGTTAACAACAAAAACAGCACCCTGAGCCTGGCAACCTTCAAGCCCAGCATCCCACATGATTGCCTGGATCACGTGCCCCTAAATCCAGTCCTGCTTGCACCTTCCTCTAAAGTGGCTGGTGTTGGCCAGTGTTTGATGCATGCTGTTTAATTATATGAGCCACTGAGCTGATCCAGTCCAGCAATTCCTATGTTCCTATAACCAGAAATTGACATTAACTACAAGCATAACAAGAAATTGATGCATCTGTTTTTATTGTCCAAACTGAATGAAATGCAAAGATTAATAGGTGGCTGAAATGATCAGAAGAAAGTTAGAGATTTAATAGTACTTCATTTGCAATGAAAAAGTCTTATTAATAAAAGGGGTAAGGAGAATTTTAAAAATAGTACCTAACTGCATAGGCATCAACTTCTCCTGGTGCCGGTGGCTGCTTGATTTTCCTCACCCGCCCCCATTCCGACCCTTCCCCAAAGCCCCTACCCCAACTCTGCCCCCTCCCTGCCCCATTGGACTCCTTCTCTAAATCCCCACTCCAGCACTGCCTCTTCCACGCCTCCTCCCCTGAGCACACCACATGCCCCCTCCTCTCCCTTCCCTCCCTCAGCTTGTTACACCATGAAACAGCTGTTTTGCGGCGGCAAGCACTGGGAGGAGAAGCAGGGACGTGGCGAGCTCCGGGGAGGAGGCGGAGGTGAAGTGAGCTGGGGTGGGGAGCTGGCTGCTGGTGGGTGCAGAGCACCCCAGCCCCAGAGCACCCACAGAGTCAGCGCCTATGCCTGACTGTGTCTTTTAAAAATAATTGTCTGTCTTTCTTGGGAATGCAAAATTAATACCACTATGGTATATTTAACTCTGCCAGCTCATGTAGGGTTTCCACCTTTGAAATGCAAATAAACTGGCACCTCCACAAGGCAAGCCCGCCCCAACCACAAAGCAACTCCGCAATCTCCTGCTTTCAACAGCCACTTATCTACATGTGTGTTCCCTCTAGATAATTATAAGATTGAGGAGACATGCAGTGTTTTCACTGTCTTGCACGACTCAAACCCTCTCCCACACAAGCACAGTGTGCTTGTGTGTTGGTGGACAGACAGCTGCTGTATTTTCAACAGTTTTGATCTATTATCCCTTAAACTATGGAAGTGGGATGCTACAGCATCTTTAACTGGACACAAAAACTTTTAACATGAGCTATTCCACTGTATTGTGGTGATAATGCAAATCTTTGGACCCATGTAAAAAAAACCCAACAGATTAAATTATTTTTCTGGCAACTGGAAAACCCTAGTCTCATTTATTTACTATGAAGCATATAGTATGTAAGCAGGGTCTGAATGAGTTCTTCCCTGACAGCTGGCTGGGAGGGGGAGAGACTTCAGGAGCAAACTGTATTTACATGAACACACCTACTCTACCAAGATATCCAGCAAATAGAGCTGTTGCTCAAAGTGATCAACTTTGGCTGGTGGGTTACAAATCACTTCACTACTGAATGCAGGGGTAGTAAAATGTTATCAGTGTTGTTGTCTCTATTGTATGAATAAAGGGGAGCAGAACTGTGCTTAATCTGTCCCAAATGAGGGGGTCACCCTCGGCTGAAAAGACCTTGTTAAGCCAGGGGCTCAAATGCCAGATGCCTGTGAAACTAAAAGGGTTGGGAACAGATGTCCCAGTTAGGAAGTGTGGATCTTTGATAAGAGTTCCAGATCTGGTTAAGCCTGTTCTTTCCACTGTTTAAAGATAGAGCTAAACAGGCTTTGTTTGGAACCTTTGTTATTTCAAGTGCTTAAATAAGAACTGAAATCACTTGTGGTGGGACAGCATTTCTGCCCATCCTACTAAAAACTGAAAGTCACTAAGAGACTGATCTGCAGAGGTCACAGCAGAGAGGCTGGTGGCAGGAGAAAGTACTTGACAGTCAGCCTGCAGGAGCAGCCACCAATTAGCTGGTTGGAGCGGTGAGCAGGTGGCTGGGGCGGGTGGCCAGAGAAGTGGAACTACTGCTGGTGGGGTGGCTAGCTAGAACAAGTGCTCAAATGGCAGAGCAACAAGATGCCTTCTGACCAGTGGGAGGTGAACTCACATAGATACATCTCTGAACCCTGGGTCCTCACTGTCCAAGGACAATCACTGTGAGTGGGATATGGTGAGGGATCAGAGGGGGGCACAGAAAAGGAACTTTTGATTGCAGAACTCAAGAACATGAGGCAAAAGGCACTGCCTCTGGGGTGGGTGTCCTGGTCACGGTTTTATGATTATGAATCCTGTTTGTGGCATTTTCCCTAATTAATGTCGGGTGACTTTCCTCTTTTCATTAAAAGTTTCTTTGGTACACTCAGACTCTGTGATTGCGAGTGGGGAAGTATTTTCTCTCAGAGGCGCCTGTGGTGATGTGTAATTTTACTGAGTGGGGGCTCGAGGTGGTTCTGTGTTGTATTGTTGAAAAGGAACCCACCCCTAGATATTGAACCTGGCCCTGGTTGCTGCTGGCTCCACCTGGCAGAGAGGTTATAAGTATATGGCTTTTCATCGCAGTATCACATAACACTAGAAAATTGAACATGCCTGAGAGAGTCCAGATGAGGCTGCACAGGACACACAGGAACTAGATTATTTTATAAACTTTTCTTCCAAGTCACATTCAGGGTCTCTTCTTGAGCTTTTGATCCCTTCTAACAACCATTCTGCTGCCTCTGCTTCCCACAGGAGGTACATTTTGCCAGCGTGCTTTGTTCACAGTTTTGCTGGCAAAAGAACAGCTTTTTCTGGTAATGGAGTTATAATTGGGTGCTTTGCCTGAATGCTAAAGTTCAAGTGAGGAAGGAAAGGGAAATTATTGGGTTTAAACAATAATATTCTACCTACCTCTCACCAGCTTGCAGGGATTTTTTTCTTTAAAATCAGATAATCTGAAGGCAACAGTACTTCTCACATCGTTATTCATTCCTCTAATTAATACACTGATAACCATCCTTCTTTAAATGCAAATGATCAAATCCTGGACCAATGTATTTAAAGAGCAAATGCCTGTTGATTTCAGTAGGACCAAGATTTGGTCAGACCATGGTCTTTAACAGCTAGTAATATATGAGGAATGACGTCTTCACTTCTTTGGACAAACCTGAAATCTAAGGGCTAAATTCTGCCTTTGAGTATGCATGGTCATCACCCCTTGCACAAATTTATGGTGCAGGGTAAGGAAGCCAATGTTAAAGCAGAGTGCTACCTATATATATGTGAACAGTTAATAGAAAAGGTACCAGTAGCTCATGTTGAGAATATGAAGCATCATTCCTGGGCTTTGTAGGAACAAAACAATTTGGGCTCTGCATATAGTTTCCTCTGGCTGCTTTCTCTATATCAGCTCTTAAAAGTCTCCTTAGTTGATTTCTGTGTGTTTAGTATGTGTGTGTGTGTATATAGTATATTAAATAAACTGCAACTCTAGATTATGTTTACTTTCTGTATTCCCTGAGTCTCCCTTCTTCTGGATGATTTTCCCACTTCCATCAAGTTCTTCTCCTGTTCCCCCTGTTTCTCCATTACTCTCTTATTTTCTTTTTTTAATCTTGATCTCTAATCTTCCACTCCTGACTCATTACACTGAGTCTGATCACTTCCCCTCCTACTCCCATCCTTTTCTGGTTTACTTCCCCTTTCTTTCCCACCCCCTTTCTAATTCTCTGCTCCTGCTCCTGCCTTGCTCTTCAGAAGTGCTGCTCCCATAGCACTTTCTGCCTATCAGAGACTGTGAAACAATCTTCTTCTCCAAAGGTCAATCAGATTTCCTAGGAGTGGGACATGAAACTCTGTGAGTAGCTGCTTGGAGGACAGAAGAGAAGGATGCTTTGGAGTAAGGAAGCTTCCATATAGGGTTGCCAACTGTCTAATTGCACAAACCCGAATATTCTTGCCCTGTCCTCTTCCCCACCCACCCTTTCTCCGAGGCCCTTCCCCCCCTCCCCCGCTCACTCCAGCCCCTTTCCCTCCATCACTCGCTCTTCCCCACCCTCATTAACTTTCACCAGGCTGAGAAAGGGGGTTAAGGTGCAGGAGGGGGTGTGCGCTCTGGCCTGGGGGGCGGGGCTGAGGGGTTCGATGTGTAGGAGGTGGCTTGGCTGAACCTGGTGCAGGGGGTTGGGGTGCAGGAGGGGGTATTGGCGGGGTGTGGGCTCTGGGAGGGAGTTTGGGTGCAGGAGAGGCTCTGGGCTGAGCTTGGGGCTGAGGGTTGGGGTGTAGGAGAGGGTGTAGGCTTGGAGGGAGCTTGGATGCAGGAGAGGGTAATGGGTGCAGGCCCTGGGAGGGAATTTGGGTGTGGGCTCTGGGCTGGGGCAGGGGGTTGCAGTATGGGAGGGGGTGAGAAGGGCCCTGCTTACCTCGGGTTGCTCCCGAAAGCAATGGCACATCTCTCTGACAGCGGCTACTGGGTGGGCAGGGGGCAGGAGGTCTCAACGCGCTGCTCCTGCTCACAGGCATCGCCTCAATGGGAGCTGCAGACTCGGTGCTTGGGGCGCGGGCAGTGCACGGAAACCCCCTGGTCTCCCCCACCCCCCAGGGATTTCAGGGTTGTGGCAGCCACTTCTGGGAGGGGTGCAGAGTCAGGGCAGGCAGGAGCCTATCTTAGCCCTGCTGCGCTACCAGACTTTTAGTGTCTAAAATCTCCTGGTTTGGCTGCAGTAACCTCTGGGAGATAGATCCTGATTCTGGGAGACTCCTGGTGAAACTGGGAGGGTTGGCAACCTTACTTCCATAGCTTGTTGTTATAGGTCTGATGCAATAGTCCATTTTGGGGTTTTGCTGCCTGAGGTTTCTGGTGATGTAAGACTAGGTGTTATCAACAGCACACCTTGAACAGCCTGAGGGAGGAAAGCCTTGAGGAGGAGCATAGTGATCTGAAAGACTGGGTCTTTTTCCTAATTCTATCTATCCAAAGTACTTTTATCATTTCACTACTACAGTATCTGAGTGCTCATATTCTTTACTGTATTTTTGCTCACAACATCCCTGTGAGGTAGAGTATTATCCCCATTTTATCCCCTGTTCCACAGAGTAATTCACTCTCCTTGCTTGCAGACAGAAAACAGCAGCCTCAGAAGTATGGGAACACTGCTGCTGTCCTATTTACTGCTGGTGGATTAGATCAGGATTGAAAAAGAAAACTGTTCTTCTAGCTGAAAACTGTAGTGTAATATAATACTTGCCACACTTCATCATGTACCCTTTTTTAGGATGGACTTAGGTCAGTGAAAATGGTTGGCAAAAGGCTGAAATGTCAGCTAAGGAGCTATAATTTACAGCTGGGATTTTCAAATGGGCCTAAACATTTAGGTGCCTGAATCCAATGAAATTCAGTGAAAATTGGGTACCTAACTCCCTGGGGCTTCTCTGGAAATCCCAGCCTGTGTGTCAGTTGTAGTGTTTGGAAAACGAATTGATCCATTCAAGTACAATCTGGGTTTCAAGCATGCTAAACTTTAACATTTTAAGTCTGGTTTCAGTGCAAATGTCAGGAGTAATTCTCGGCAGCTTTTTGGTAGAGAATATTTCTTATATCCTAATTAAAGGGGTTATCCCTTCACTGATTGCTCTGTTGAGAAATGTAATTATTTTCTCAAGTTTTTCCAGAGTAAAAATTGATGGTATCAGAACTTCTTTTCCCATCACCCAGGATGAGTCTCCAACTGCCTGGTTTCCTGCTGTTGCTATTACTGTTTTTAAAAAAAAAAAAATCCCAAACCCTAATCCCTCTTCCCCCAGCAATGATCTCAGCATTCAGGATTGCTGTGATGATTTCAAAATTAAATCCCACTACTCACACGCTTGATTCTTCTCCAACTAAATTACTCAAAGAATGTATTCCTGAGACAATTCCTCTGGTGACCAAAATTGTTTTGTTCATCCTCTGGCAATGGGTATTATGTTGCTTGCTTTGAAAATGGCTACAATTACAGGCTTTGCTTAAAATAAATAAATAGAATAAAATCTGCACCGGTTCCAGAAGCATAGGTCTAGGTCTGATTAGCCATTTTTGTCAAACATTCTTGAACAAGAACTTGTTTTCTCAGTTGCATAGCATTTAATTGCATATAATCTCTGAGGAATTTCTGAGGGCTTCATGAGTCTTCAGAGGGCTGAGACAACATTAGTGAAGGCTTTCAATCATTGACTAATGATGTCTCACTTGAATTGTTAGTATTAATTCCTCTGAACTTAAGTGCTACTTGGGCACAGTAAATCATGCCCTTCTGAAATATCTTAGCAATTGTGCTGGGTTCTCTGACGCTCTGTGCCAATAGCTTTATGTTTATATTGCCCAAGGTCATATTGAGTTTGAATTGTACCAGGATTATGTTAGTCTGATTCCCAATTATAGAACTGTTTTATTACAGATTCTGATTCAATCAGTGGTTAAATTGAATCTAAAACTTTGTGTTAATATTTGCACAATTAGCACTTTTACTGTTTTTTTTTATAATGACAACAATATCCTTATACCATCTGTGCCCTGAAGTCCCCCTGATTACAGATCTCTTTGGAAAATCTGTACACACACCATCTTACTCATTGCTTCACTGTTCACAGAATGCTAGCCCTAGCAAATATATTGTAGGGAAAAATTCTTCACTGGTAGAGGACAGAGCAAATGGCCTGAAAGCTCCTTTCCCAAGGTAGACATGCCTTTATCAACCTACTTGATATCACTGAAGTGTCTATGTATTTTACTGGCAATTGACCTGATTTTTAGGGTCAAGATGAGCTACAATTTTGTACTTGCAATGAAATGCATGTACAGTTGTTCCCATTTAGAGCCTAACTCTAGTAAGAAACCTGAGTCAGATTCTGGTCTCCATTATGCTTGTGTAAATCCAAAGCAATTCCACTGACTTAGCAGAACAATATAGTCGCTAAAGTTAATCCAGATTTGCACTAGTACTAGTGTAACTGAGAACAGCTGCTTAGTCTCCCATATACTCCCATATATATATCTTTTAGGTTATAACAGAAACAACATAGTGGAATTGCATTGCTTTGCCATTCAAGAGACCCAGCCAGCTTTCATTCCTAGACCTAGTCTTTTCAATCTTGGGTTCAATAGAGGCTAGAAGAGCTGTAGAGACAAAATACATTGTCATCTGCTACACTACTGCTGACAAAAAGAGTCCTGGCCAGTCCTCTCTATGTGATACAGAACATATATGCAAAACCCAAATAAGCAGCATTCTCTGGCCCCAGGAGTCTTATCCGAGTCTCCTGCACTGGAAGGCTGGACTGACACTAGGCTGCTGAGCTGGCCTGAAAAAACAATTAATTTTAATTATCCAAAGAAGATCAATGATAAGAAGATACCATAGATTATTGTCAGTCATGTTTACATCATGTAACATCAGAAAGGTTTGCACAGCAAATATTATAACTGTTGCCATGCTAATTAGGGAAAAAGGTAGTGTACTGTAAATCAGTACCAAAAATTTGCAGATGCATTTACAAGTGTGCACACACCATTCACTGAGACTTGCCAGACTTCCAGAAACAGATGGGTGGCAGTTGCTGAGAACCAAATAAAGATTCTTTATCTCTGCATGTCAGATTAATAGAATAGACATAGTTAATAAGAAAGCAGCAATAGGGCACTTTGCCACATGTCATAAGTTATTTATTCCCTATGGTAGCCAGAACATTAACAATATCCTACAATGTTGGAGCTGAATGTTCCTTAATATACAGAAGCTGCTTGGCATTGAAAGATTATTGTACCTTTTCAGCATATAATGGTATCCACTGTAAAACTGGAGTTTCTTACGAGGCTTCAGTATCTTCTTCTTGTGCATGTCCCTTTGTAGGTTTTCTATGATGTTCATGGTGAACATGCTGTGCCTCATATTGTCCTCTCTTGGTATCTGAAATCAGTGGTTAAAATCGATCCTGATAGTCGTGGGGAGCTTGACTGTTTTGGTGACTGTTTTCACAGTCTTGACATCATGTGGTGATGTACTGTTGCATTATCTTGTAATGTAGGTATCTATCTAGAGAAGAATAGGGATGAGAAGAAAAAAGCATTCAGGTCCCAGATCGGTTAATAGTCAGACGGACAAAGTATATGTGCATGCAGTGTGTGGAGCTGCATAGGGGAACAGCCCTAGCACTTTTAACCCACATTTCTATCAGGATTAGGAACATTCCCAGGATGCAGAATATGTGTCAATATAAAAGCAAATGAAAATGTGATGCCCGGTGGGCTTTTCTTCCCCAGAAAGCTTTGGAATCCCCCATATGATTTCTGGCATTTTTAGAAAACAAAGATATTTCAAAAGCAATTTTACACATATTCTACGGATGATGTGATATCCCCTACCAGAGTGGGGGGCTGTCATAACCTATTCCCAGATTTGGACCTTAGCGTCCAAAATATGGGGGTTAGCATGAAACCCTCCAAGCTTAGTTACCAGCTTGGACCTGGTAAAGCTGCCACCATCCAAAAAATTAGAGTGTTTTGGGGCACTCTGATCCCCCCAAAAACCTTCCCTGGGGACCCCAAGACCCAAATTCCTTGAGTCTCACAACAAAGGGGAATAAACCATTTCCCTTCCCTTCTCCCTTCCAGGTGTTCCCTCCCTGGGTTCCTGGAGAGGTACACAGAAGTAAGCTCTGTGAATCTAAACAGAGGGATTCCACCCTTTCTATTTCCAATCCTGAAAACAGAAGTACTTCCCTCTTCACCCAGAGGGTATGCAAAGTCAGGCTAGTAAATCTAACACACCCAGATTTCCCCCTGTCTTCTTCCTCCCACCAATTCCCTGGTGAGCACAGACTCAATTCCCTGGAGTTCCCCACTAAAGAAAAACTCCAACAGGTCTTAAAAAGAAAGCTTTATATAAAAAGGAAGAAAAAGTACATAAAAATGGTCTCTCTGTATTAAGGTGACAAATACAGGGTCAATTGCTTAAAAGAAATATGAATAAACAGCCTTATTCAAAAAGAATACAATTCAAACACTCCAGCAACTATACCCATGTAAATACAAAAGAAAACAATATAAACCTTACTGCCTTACTATATTTGTACTTACAACTTGGAAACAGAAAGATTAGAAAGCAGGAAATAGAAAAATCCTTCCCATAGCCGAGAGGGACAGATACAAGACAAAGGACTCAGACACAAACTTCCCTCCACCCAGATTTGAAAAAGTCTTGTTTCCTGATTGGTCCTCTGGTCAGGTGTTTCAGGTTACTTCTTTCCAGGTGAAAGAGACATTAACCCTTAGCTATCTGTTTATGACAGGGGCAGAGCAGGGTGTACCTGCACCTCTCCTCCTGTAGGAAAGGGGAAACAGCCGAGGACAGCAGTAGTTCTACTTTCTCTCTTTTCCCCAGGAAGGGAGGGGAAGACTGTGGGACTGGGCAGATCTTCCTTTAGAGGAGGTGAGTAGGAGACTCCCAAACAGGACAACTCTTGTCCCCCTATACATTGCTGCTGCTGCTCCTGTCTTCTGATAGGAAAGGCAGAGGCCTCCAGCAATTCCTTATCTGGACATCAACTCCTCCTACTGCTCCCACTTCCAATGCCCCTAACTGGCAGGTGGGAGTGGGGAATAGAAAGGCAGGAACTCTGAAGAACCAGAGAAGGGGATGGAATTGGGGTTTGAGGGAGAAAGTGAGAAATTAATTTAGAAGCACAAGAAGGACTATTTGACAGTATATTTTTTCTCTTCCTTACCTTGTGTCTGAGTACAGCAGCTTGAATCTACTTTGTTCCTCATCAGTAGAAAAATCAAAGATTCTTTTAACATAATAGGAAGAGACATCCCAGTTTGAGAGACATGAGGGAAAGTCAGAATGGGGTGAAGAGGGGAAACATCTACTTTTCCTGTGATATACTGTTCTTGTTGTGGCTGCAATGGAAGCTCTTGTCATCTCCCACTCCGCACCTGTGTGTCTAGCCCTTTCTCTGTTGTTGTTTCCAAGGGCCGAGTGATTCCATCTGTCTCCTAATATGATATACAGGCAGGGATTCTCCAGGTGCACTCACAGGCTCAGAAGATGTCTACTGGCCAAGAAGGAGCTCTGCTTGAAGACCTGGATGTGACTGATACAGGAGGGCTTGCCAAAAATTCTATTGTACAACTCTTTGTTTCCATCTTCGGGAAGAGGTCTCTGTCAAGGCTGAAATGGCCAAGTAGAAAGTATATGCAATGTGTTTATTACTGGAATATGAAGAGGGCCAAACAGATGTAGAGCTGAATCCTGAACTCTGGCTACTGCTGGAGGCTGTGGATGGGGAAAAGATTTCTGAGCTACAACTAGAACTGGGGGCTTTTGTGAATGCTTCCAACTTTCACTTGTGTTGGCCTCTTTGTGGGGCTGCTGAGCAAAGCTCCAGAAACTCCCTATGCTGATACAGAAAGTTGATGCTGTGTAGAAACTGTTTGAGACAGATTTATTCTGATGGGCCAGCCCTGGAGGTGGAAAGTCCATTCAGGGTCTTACGTGGAGGTTGTGGAGGGCGCCTCCAATTTCTCTTTCACCAAGGAGCCTGCAGGTGCCAACACAGCTCCCCAAAATGGGTGATGCTGACCAGGGAGAAGACATGGCCAGGGAAGTTCTGGGGGGGGGGGAGGAGAGGGGATATGTTGATTCAGTGTGTCCTCTAGGCAAACTCCTCTGGTAGCTTTCTTTTCCACTGTAGGATCCTATCTTCCTTCGGCAGACCCTCTCAGGAGGGCGTTGTTAGAATACTGTCTAGCCTTACTCTGTTGGTGAAAGGCCCTGAGTGAAATGGCCCTTTTGGGCTCAAGGCAGTGCAGTCTGCATCTCTTGGCATCAGCAGCAGTAGATTAAGTCACTAATACATGATTTGTAGAAAGTTTCCCCCTTTCCCCTGACAGAACTCCAAGATGTTTCAGGTCTGGGTGACCTTTGGACCTTAGTGGCAGAATTTTTAAAAAATGCTGAGCACCCAGCAGCTCCCATTGATTTCTCTAGTTCCATACCTATTATTCCTCTCATCACAACACTTCCCAGGTTAGCAGTAGCTACAAATTTCATTTATGTGTTGTTTACTCCCATACTCTTCCCTGTGTTCTCCCTACTAAGGCCTTGTCTATATACAGTTTTTGGATAAGTAGGTCAGTTAGGGTGTAATTTATTTGTTCATTTGTTCACTGAAATAGTTATACAAACCCTAGTGTGGAGACAGTTATGTAGTAATAAACTATTCTGCTATAAAGCATCTTTATATTGATATAATTGCATTCACATTATGGGGGTTGTATCACTAACTATGCTAATATGGCTAACGTGGTATAATTTTCTAGTGTAGATAGGGCTTAAGAAACCAAGTCTGCGTAGAGTCCCTTCTGCTGTTCACTCAGCAGAAGAATGCTCTCCCTCATTTGCCTAGTTATCATTTTAGAGAGAGAGAGAGTCACCCATTATTTTTTGAGAGGCCAGTTCCATAAACACTGCAAGTTTAATTCTCTTCTCTCACTGATTTACCAGTCACAGTATAACTCAGCTGAGCTCATCTCGTGATTTACACATCTCAAGTCAACATTGCATTTTACACCTTACTCATTTCATGGTTACACTTCTTTTTGATTTGTAAATCTCAGCCTTTTACTCTGCCCCCCCCCTTTTTTGTGTGTGCCTTTCCTGCTCCTTTTCCCTCCTTACATGCTGTCCAGGAAAACCGCAGGTGCAGAATGTAATCAAGTTAAACAAGCTACTAAATCACTTAACTATGTGTAGCTCAACCATTCAGCAAAGAACAAACAAAAGGAGTGAATACTAGAATGCCACAGTGTTCACTTAAATGCTAAAACTTTACTAACATAAAATAGAGATACATTGTGTAAGTGAACCCCTTCTCAGTATAACCGTTCTCCTCCTCTTGTTGTATTTCTACAAGGTCAAATAGCTAACATATAAACACAAAATGGCAGATTAGAGATTATGGGACTGATTCTCCACTGTCTTGCATCTTGTGTAGACATTCAGATCTGCAAAGTGAGTGTAACATGGATGTAAAATGGGAGAATGGTTGTATTTCACCCCACTCTCCTTTCACTGGGAGAGGACGTGACCTAATAGCATAATCTTACAGGATTTATCTCAGGGGTCTCAAACACGTGGCCCGCTAGGTTATTTTCTGCAGCCCGTGAGCTTCTCACGCTGCCCCCTCCAGCGTTTACCTAGAGTGGCTCCGACCTGGCACGCACGGGGGGCAGGGCAGGTTTTTTACTTTTGAAGAGCTGGGCAATAGAGACTGATTTTTTCAGAGGGCTGAGCACCCTGCACCTCCTATTGATTTCAACTGGTGGTGGTACTTCTGGAAGTCAGGCCCAAAATGTGCTAGCAAAGAGCTCCTAGGCACTACTATGATATAATTGTCTTTAGAAGTTCTCTCTCTTGTAGGAAGTACACTAAAGTTGCCATATCTGTTGTCCAGTCTCCTGGAGATCTAATGTAGATGCAAACAAAGAAATAGTTCTTTACAAATGTTCATAAATTTGTCTGCTGTTTGGCCTGCTGAATGCAGGCTGTCTTCCCATGCATCCGTGGGATTGGGAAGTCATGGAGACAGCAGACTTTGTTAAATTCCTCATGCTGGCTGGCATATTCTACTCACCTTTTCATAACAGTTCTAGAGGCGATTCTCAGGCAGCATGCAAGATACTATGCCTGCACCTCCACTCACGCATCCCGTCCCATTTGTTTCCAACTGAAAAAAGGGGCACTGTCATATTAAAAATCATGAGCTCAATTCTAACCCCCTCCCTGACCCTTACGTGCCACTCAGGCAGTGTAGAGGGACCTTACAGCAGCAGCAAATGCTGGATAAGAATTCCCCCAGTGCAGGGGCAGTACAGAATGAATATAAACAGCCCTACACTGCTCCTGACATGGGTTGTTTGCTGGGGTCAGGGCTGGGGATGGAAGAGGAAGTGCCCATAACTAAGGCTGCGTGTCTGTCACGAAGTTCACAGATTCTGTGACTTTCCGTGACTTCTGCAACGGCTGGTGTGGCTGGCTCAGGGGGTGCCCAAGCCAGGCAGCCCCTGGACCAGCAGCATCAGCAGTTTGGGTGTAGAAGGGTGTTATACAAATTATATTAGACCAGTAAAAACCAGCAGGATCTTATTAAAGGGGACAAGACAAAGATGCCACATTTATTATGATAACAATTTGATTTATGACTAGTAACTAATATCTTAATTCTTATACACACACATTATACCTAATACCTATACACACACACATTCACACACACACACACATCCATCAGATGTTCTGCAGCTGCTGCATAGTTACCAGTCCTGAAGATAGCTTAAGTTCATAGATTGATTTTGTAGCTTGGGTTCGTAGCTTGTGGCGGCTAACTGGCCAGGAAAGCCAGGCACAAGGACAAGCTGGATCTCTGTTGGGCAGGCACTGATGTCCTTCCATGTTGGCAGCAGAATGTTACCCAGAGTCTCTCATCTCACCCTTCTTTTTTATAGGCTTTTAGTTTGGATTCAAAGTCTATAGATCTTGCTGTGGCACGCTGCCTCTGGGTTTAGATTGATCACCCATCAATTGCAGGCATGACTTTCAGCCTTGAACCTGGCTTTGATCTTCCTTCTGTTGTTCTGTTGTCCTTTTCTTTTTAGGGTGGATGCTTCTTACTTTGTTTAGGGCTGTTGTCTAGGTCTTCAGCTGTTGGTATTTGAACTTTATCTCATCAGGACAGGCTGGGGCTGAAAGTTGATTCCATCATTCATACATACCTCATTCACACATCTAAACTAAACTAATAAGATTACAGCAGGGTTTGCAAAAATGAAGGTTGGAGGAAGCTTTTACAAAATGGAGTGTTTTAAAATGGGGTTTGAATTACAATATGGAACAGAAGTTACAGTGTAGGCAAGTGTAGTGAATGGTGAACAGAAGTTACATTAATAAAGTGAACAATTAAAAACAATTTCATTTATCAGTTCTACAAGGGGATTCAGGACTGGGGCATGTGGAGTGTGGGGCAGGGCTTACCTCAGTGTGACTCCCACTGACATATCCCTGCAGCTCCTAGGCAGAGGGGCTAGGGGGCTCCTCATGCTGCCCCCGCCCGCAGGTGCTGCCCCCGCAGCTCCCATTGGCTGGCTGCAGTTCCCGGCCAATGGGAGCTGTGAAGCTGGCACCTGTGGCAGGAGTAGCGTGTGAAGCCCCTCTGGCTGCCCCTCCCTTATGAGCTGCAGGGACATGGCAGTGGGAACTGGGTAGGGATTCTGCTAGCCCCACCAACCCTTCCCCCAGCAAGGGTCCCGGTCTGTGCACTGCTAACCGATGCCCCCTCCCCGTGCCAGCAGGGGTCCCAGTCCATGTGCTGCTGCCCACCCAAGCACTAGCAGAGGTCCTGGGTCACATGCTGCCACCCACTCCCTCCCCACCAGTAGCAGCAGGGGCCCCAACATCATTGCCTGGCACCTCCCAGCGCCAGCGGGGACCTGGGACTTGCTTTGCTGCCCCCCCCAGCACCAGTGTGGGTCTCAGGTTGTGTGCTGCTGGCTCCCCACAGCGCTAGTGGGGATCCCAGGTTGTGTGCTGCTTCCCGCCCCCCTAGCACTAATGAGGGTCCCGGGTTGTGTGCTGCTGCCTGCCCACCCCAGTGCCAGTGGGGGTCTTGGGTCACGCACCGCTGCTTACCCCACCCTAGCTCCAGTGGGCATCCTAGGTCGTGCACTATTGCCCGCCCGCTGCTGCCACCTGCCCCCCCCCAAACCAATGGGGGTCCTGGGCCATGCGCTGCTGCCCACCTCCCTCCCAGCACCCGTGGCACCCCTGGAGTGCCCCCTCAGCACCTGCAGCCCCCCAGCCCAAGTTTTAGTTAAGGGTATATAGGAGGGCTGTTGATTGATCACAGTTAACTCATGCGTTTAACTCAAAAAAAAGTAATCGCGATTAAAATTTTTTAATTGCGATTTGTCGTAGTTTTAATCTCACTGTTAAAAAACAGAATCCCAATTGAAACATATTAAATATTTTTGGATGTTTTTCTACATTTTCAAATATATTGACTTCAGTTACAACACAGAATATGAAGTGTACATTGCTCACTTTATATTATTATTTTTTTATTACAAATATTTGCATTGTGAAAATGATACAAGAAATAATATTTTTCAATTTACCTCATACAAGTACTGTCATGCAATCTCTTTATCATTAAAATTGAACTTACAAATGTACAATCATGTACAAAAAAACCTGCATTCAAAAACAAGAAGCGGGCAGCATTATCTCCTGAAAATGTAAACAAACTTGTTTATCTGAGCAATTAGCTGAATAAGAAGTAGGGCTGAGTGGACTTGTAGGCTCTAAAGTTTTACACGGTTTTATTTTTGAATGCAGGTTTTTTTGTACATGATTGTACATTTGTAAGTTCAATTTTAACGATAGAGATTGCATGACAGTACTTATAGTTGGGGAATTGAAAAATATTATTTCTTTTGTTTTTTACAGTGCAAATATTTGTAATAAAAATAAGTATAAAGTGAGTACTGTACATTTTGTATTCTGTGTTGTAATAGAAATCAATATATTTGCAAATGTAGAAAAACACCCAAAATATTTAAACAAATGGTATTCTGTTTTTAACAGTGCTATTAATTGTGATTAATCTTTTTTAATGGCTTGACAGCCCTATTATATAGTAAAAGTCATGGATAAATCACAGGGTGTGAATTTTTGTTTACTGCCTGTAACCTGTCCATGACCTTTACTAAAAATACCTGTGACTAAAATGGAACCTTACCCATAACATTATGTACAATGGAAATTGTGAGTTGTGATCCAGCCCATAAGCAACCCTTAAGAGTTGTCATAAATTAGAGCTACTTCATCTCATACTGGGATGGAAGCATTTTAGCTCTGTGATGAGATGTACTTGCCCCACACTGGACACGAATGGGTTAACTCCACAACTCTGGGCAGAGGAAGTCATGCCCCCTTGTCCCTGTTGCAACTCCAACAGTTGCAGCAGAATAAAAGGGAGCAGCCCAGTTCATTCTAGGGTGATTGTTGGAGAGGAAGGATGACCTTGCAGTCCAGAATCCAGGTGACATAATGCCACTTTTGTACTCCCTAACCAGTCACAGCACGGAATTGGTCTCCATATATGAATAAAATAGCCTAATCATGTGGCAACAACTTACAATGAATATTTAAACAAAAACCTAAATGTACTCGTCACCATTTGTTTGCTTACTCATTTTTCTCTATTCACGCAATGAAATAGACTAGTCAGTTACCCATTTGTTTATAGTGAATTTCTGATCATTTTTACTCTTGAGATGTCAGACAGGGCAAAATACTCCAGTTGTTGGTTTGAAAACACTTCAGAGGAATGTTTATATTCCAACCAATCAATCTTTTCATTTTTGGAATTTTAAAAAAAATTGAAATTTTTAATTTTAGGATTAGCTGGATAATGAGAACATCCACCATTAGATTAGAAAAGGAAAACTATATATAAGGGATATCATCCCTCACGCTGAAGGACATAAGTCAACATCTAAGGCCCTTTCTAGACTGGGGTTTAAAGATATGTTGTTAAAATGTGCTAGTGAACACACTCCAACCAACCTTTGACGAGGGTAGTGTAGACATGGCAGCATATTCTTTAACAAATGCTAGGCTGTAATACGATCCGCTTAACATGTGTTAAAGACAGCATGGCTTGTCTACACTAGACTTTTCAAATGTGTTCGGATGTTTAGCTGAGATTTTAACAACACACTTTTTATTCTAGGTGAGATAAGTGATAGGGGTTAGGAGAAGGAATTTCCCATTTGGCTGGCTATTCCCTAATTGTCCATTATGGGGGTCTCCTGTACCTTCCTCTGAAATATCCAGTGCTGGCCGTTGTCAGAAGCCCCAACTCAGGAGAGCACTTAAGCACATGCCTGATTTTAAGCATGTGCTTAAGTCCCAGTGACTTAAATAGGAGTTAAGCATGTACTTATGTGTTGACATGCCTATGGATGTTTTCCTGTATCAGGGCCAGAGACAGGATACTGGGCTGCTGATTTGATTTGGTATGACAGTTCCTGTTCCTAAAAACTTGTCTCACAATCTGTACTTTGGGCTTAAGTCAACTTGATGGTGTGTCCTTTTATTAGTAATGATTATAAATTAATGCATAATAAATATACTATTTAAATAGGAAAAAGTGATGGTGTCATATTGTGAGAATCAGCTGTAAGGCTCCAAAATTCCTCACATTTACCTTAATTATCTTTCATTTGGGACAGGGTGGACGGTGGTGCATGTATGCATATTTGTCGATTAGATCTTGGAACCTGAACACACAGTTCACATTGATAATTCAGGTGTTTTTTGTTTTGTTTGCTTGTTTTTGTTTTAATAAATTATCTGTCTTCTTTACCAATATAACTCTACCACCTATGCCTGAATTTTGGAGCATAGGTTTTTATGTTAGCAGCAAATTGCGACTAAGAAAAAGGCTGGTTTATTTCCTTTCTTTTACCAGTAATAGAGGATATTTCAGAGGAAATTACTATGTATAGCACATGACAAAATATTTTGTTCCCATTGTGCTGGAATGTGTCTAGAACAGAGAAACTATACTTAAGATTACAAAAAAAGAAAAAGGAAAAAAAAGAAAAAAGGGAAATAACAACATGGGGTTGTCTGCAGTGCAATAAGGAAAACAGAAAAACACCGGAAGAGGCATCCTGAAAATATGCTTTCTACATGTGTTAAATATTTTAACACTTGAAGGCTTTCATTTCAGAAACAGCAGACCCACTGTTTTTACAATTCCTTATTTTTCTGAGGAGAATGTGGCATTACAATATTTGTAGGACACTCCATGCCAGTTATAAAGATAGTTTATTGTGGTTACTTTGACAGATACAGAGGAATCAGCGTGTGAATTGCCTGGATGAATATACAATTTATTTTTTTGTAAGTAAATATTTATAAAAGCAAGTCAGAGATACAGCCTTGCCATCTATTGTCTGGTTATTGGTCCATGGTACTGCAAGTACACAATACACACAAAAATTATATTTAATTTTTAAAAAAATACATTGCATTGTACTTTGCAATTTTATAGGATATTATTTTATATGATATTATTACAGCTTGTGTTTTTTTCTAATGATAAAACTTATTGTATTGATTGTTCAGTTTTGTAGCTAGCATTGTAATAGTGAAAAAATGTTTTTATGCTTAACAAAGATGAAGGGAGAAAGATATCTGATTAATAGCACTTATTGCCATATCTTGGAGTTCCAAGATAAGAAATATACGTAATTCCCAGAACATAGTTAGAGTAGGCAGTCCTTCTCCACAGCAGCCCGGAGTCCCTGGACTTGGACTTCCAAGAGCTAAGCAGATCAAAGCAAGCATATCTATCACACTGAGGAAAAATGGAAAGGGAGGTTGATATTTTTTGCTGTTTTAAAAATTAAATAGGCAGCTGTATTGTTTTTAAAATTATTATAAAGAACAAGTTTAAGCTTTGTTGTAACGTGCGTTGTTTGCCTGGACTGCTCAAGACCTGAACGCTTGTGTAGAAGGAACTCTTTGGGTTGGCTTCTTAAATGTCTTCATGCTGTTTTACATCTGATATTCCTTGATGAAACATAAGATCCTTATTTTATAACAGGCTTATTCAAAGTGATATAAGCTACGAAACTGAGCTCTTGGAAGAGTGTTACCTTCATAATGTAATAACAATACTGTAATTAATAGTAAATAGTGTGTAACAAGCATGTCATAAAAACAAATTTTATATTTCCAAGATCACTGTTTTTATAATTTATACTCAGGTAAAGGAGAAAATGCCTGGAAATATTCTTTTTTAGGAGGGGGTTCATGAGACTTGACATTTTAGTGAAAGGGGTTCACAGGTTGTTAAAGTTTGGGAACCACTGTAACAGAGCGTGCTCATCTTTGCCGGTTCTTGTGAATAATGTGACTTTTAGCCCTGGTGGTTGTCAGTTTGTGAAAAGCTGCAGCATTCACCTGATTTTGGAGTGACAGTATCTGCTTTTTGAAAGTGGTTATAGTCTAGTGGAAGGTGTGCTAAAGTGCAAGCACACAAGTTCTGGTCTTGATTGTTCCACTGACTGCTGATAATATTTCTGTGCCCTTCACAGCCACTTTTATGAACCAAATTTTTAATACTTTGGGGAGTTAGCTACTATTCACCAGTTTCACAGATAACATAACTGAAAGCTTACAGAAAGGCATGCTGGCAAAGTAGAAAATAGAACCCAGTTCTCTAATATAACAAAGCAAGTTCCATCCACCTTGACAAACCAGTCTTTCAGAAAAGATATGCCAAAATAGTGTACATGCTTCTGTAACCCACTTATATGTAGTATGGCTCTGTGTCACTCTAGTATCTAGGTCATCTGTAGACATTTGAGCTTGCTACCAGCTTAGAAAACTGGTTCTTTAGCTTAAGTGGTGGAGGTTCATGCTTTTTACATCCAAAGGTCCTGGGTTCAGTCTTCCAGGATGACTCAAACAGAGGCAGTGTTACATTTGATTATGCTGCCTGGAACTCCTATACCATAATTTACACTCAGAGCCACAAAAAGAAATCAAGAATCTCAATGCACAGAGTTCCACTGCTTGCTCACAAATACTTATGTAATCCATTGACAGTGTATGTACTGTATCTCCTAGCATAGGTTGGCCTACAGAGAGGAAAACCGTTGCTTCTGTAGTTGAAGAGACTGTTGCTATGGGTTCAAACCTTGCTAATAATTATAGGGATCAAAAATATAGATATATAAAAATTAGTGTAAGGACTAGGGAGTAATACTTGGAATGATTTTATATTGCAGAATATAATACTTAGAAGTGATTTTGGATGTTATGCTAATATTGTATTGTTGCATTTTTACTATTTGTATTTGGTTAATGGAAGTTGTATTTTTGAGGTGGGGTATGGCAGATTTAGAGTTTGTTTGCAACGGAGAGCAAAGAGTGGGAGAGTTTGTCTGTATGTGCATCTAAAGAGTGTAAAACCCTTCCTGTTGAGCTCCACTAAGGTCTGAATTTGATTTAATGAACTTAGCAAAGTTCATTCTCAAAGATGTAACATTGGTTTATATATAGGGCATTGTTAGTGTGCTATAGAGCCTTTCACCTGGTGGTCACTAGTATGTAAAGCTGCCCAGCTCAGCAGGTAGTAAAAAAATAGTTACTATCTTATGGGTAGCCCAGATCAGTAGGCTGAGTCCCACATCACATACTCACTACCATGCATTGTATTAGATTGTAAGCCAGTGATTCTCAAACTTTTGTACTGGTGGCCCATTTCACATAGCAAGCCTCTGAGTGCGACCCTCCCTTATAAATTAAAAACACTTAAAAATATATTTAACACCATTATAAATGCTGGAGGTAAAGCGGGGTTTGGGGTGGAGGTTGACAGCTCGTGACCCCCCATGTAATAGCCTCTTGACCCACTGAGGGGTCCCGACCCCCAGTTTGGGAACCCCTGTTGTAAGCTCTTCAAAGAAGGGACTATTACCCAGATCCTCAAAGGTATTTCGGCTCCTAACGTCCAGTGATTTCAATGTGAATAGTATTTAATAATTTCATTGGACGTTAGGAGCCTACCTACCTTTGGGGACCTGGACCTATGTGTTTAAACAGTGCCTAGTTATTACAGGGCCCCAATATCATTTGCGTCTTCCAGTGAGAGCTCCTGTAACAGGAGCCAAAATCACATTAAATCTGTGGAAGTTAGAAATTTCCACACACATTGGGAGTGTGTAGGTGGTGGGTGGGAGAGGATTTCAAAAATCAGAAGACAGATAAAAACATCATGTAATTTCATTTTTGTGGGGGCTTGACACATGAGTTTTGCAATGTTATGTGCTGGCCCTTTAAAGACAGATGTGCCCCAAAACATCTATCTGGGGCCTCAGCCCCTTTAAGAACAAAGTTCTGGGAGCTGTAATTTCCAGAGGGTATCATGTGACTGATTGTGTGACTAGGTTGAGAGCAAGGCATGTTGGGAAGAAAGAAGCAGGATAAAAGGCAGGTCTTGGGTTTCAGGAGTTGCATTTTGGTGCAAGGCATGTCAGGGATGGAAATAAGGAAGGACTGCTGGTGGTCCTCTAGAGGGAGCTAAAAATGAAGCCTATGAGTTACTGAGCTGAAGCAGCCTGAGAATAGCCTGGGAGGAAGTGGCTCTTGGAAATGTGAATCAGGGAAGTTCACTGCCCACAACTTAGGGTTCTCAAAGAAGAGGGAGTGCCTGGACTCCCTTGGGATAACCAAGTGGCTGTGCAAAACCCTAGCATGTAATTGAAAAAACTTGGAGGCAGATAGTGGCTTGGGGAAGTGAAGAATGGCTTGACCTACTGATAAAGGGAGATGGAACCCTGTGACCCTGGAGGAGGGTGACGGAACAGGTTGGCTGTGTACGGAGGTAAAAGTTGTGGCCTGGGGATGGTTGAAGGACTGCCAGGCAATCTTGAATCAATTGGGGTGATGGACAATTGAGCCTGGGGAGGACTGAATGATTGTTTTGTGTGTTGGAACTTTTTATTTGCCCTAGAAAGGAATGACTTTCTGGTTTGGATGGAGGGCCAGCCTATTCTACTAGAAGGGAAGCTGAAGAACTAAATTACCACAATTAAATTGCCTACCACAAGACGGAGAGTAGATAACCTGTGGAGTGGAAACTGAGGCATGACCACACCTACTTCAGAGAAGTTAAGAATGCATTAAATCAGTTATAAATGTGCTTGTAAGATACTGGGCACATGAATAAAGTGGGGAGTCCACAGTACAGCTAGTCTTCAAAGAGTAAAAAAAAACCCCTTACGCTCCCTAAATACTAAAACTGCACAACTGTGTAGCTGACTTGTTTTGAAATCATTAAATGTGCTCCATGGGTGTGCAGTTGCAATTCCAGCACTGATTCTGTATACCTCAACGGGAGGGCAAGAGGGTGAGTTTTTATCTTGTACTCTTTAATGATATCCTTCTGGAATATGCTGTGTCCAGACTGATTTAAAATGCAATGAGGTTAATTATCAACAGAGGAAGAGCGTATGATTCCAATTATTCTGCTCCTTAACAGTAGGGTAACCTTTTCTAGATAATTTATGCCTAAATAGCTTTTTGTACATCTTCTATGGAATCTGCTTTGAGCCCATTAATGATGAATCAGGAGGTCTGGTGTTCAGCAGAGGCTGTCAGTTACCATTTGATTATAGAAACTTTGTGCAGTTGTTTCCTTGAGCAATTAAGGATAAACAACAGTCCAAAATAATAAACTAAATTCAACAGTAAAGAAGCAGGGAGACATTGTTTTGTTCACAAACCCTTTGTGGATGGCCTGATTTGATAACTTGCGATGAAAATACATCAATGGGGAATGTTTCACAGAGATTTACATAGTGGCTTGATATGTTGTGAATCTGATCAGCAGCAGATAAACTGTTCAGAAGTGGTATAAGCAAGGAGACATTTGCACTGTATGTCCTACTGTAAACTAGAGTAGAGAAAAAGATTAGGCACTCTGCTCTTCTCACATTTTGGGCCTGATACTGGTCTCAATGAAGCCAGTGGCAAAACTGCCACTAATACAATGGGAATCATTCCCATAATGAATAAAAGTAGACTTGACCAATGTATTGGGTGGTAGAGCCATCTGTTTATGGAAGGAAGTGCAGTTATAATAGAAAAGTTTAGTGGCTGGACATGAGAAATAGGGTATAATTCAGTGTTTTCTTTTTGTATTCATCTTGGAAGCACAAGTTCCATCCTAAAGCTTGCCTAGTCCAGGTGTTCAAAGTACTGCCAAGGCACACTGCACGAAATCGTTACTGCTGCTCAGAAATGGGTGTCTCTCTGGCAGACCTGCATGATGGAGTAGTATCCTTTCTAGCTGACATAGTTCTGTGCTTCTTGTGCCAGGCAAACTATGAGCACACCTTATGCCCTCAATGGCCAGAGCAGTTCCATTCTCTCAAAGCCAGCTATTTCAGGCACATCAGTTATGCCCACTGCCTTTGGGTAAACCACATCAGTAATCTCCTCACAAACCTGTACTGCCAATTGACTGGCTAACACCAGACGGGTTAGCCACCAACCTGTAGCAGTCTGGGGTAGCCAGCTTCCAGATGACAATAGAAATCCACTTCCAGACTGGTATAGCCTTCTTTGTATGTGTACCCTGGTGCTGGAGGGTCTGTGCAAGCTATTCTCACAACTCCATGAAGGTCTAATTCCTCATGTGGAATTTCTTGAGCCACTTCTGGTCACCCCAGCTCTCTGGGAGGTGATTCCACCAGTCTGTACTAGTTGTCCTACACCACAAGTACCAATCTGCATGTGGGGAATCTATAGTGACTGTAGCATGCATTAGTGGTTTCTGTTCTAACATGCCAGCATTCATACCTCATGACTTTCTCTCTGAGACCTGCTTCCATGTGCTAAGGGTCACAAGCTGCTGCTGAAATATCCTCCTGTGCCCCATGCCCTCTGTCTGCATCCTGCTGCAATAGTAGAGCAGACAAAAGCAGAAACAGTTCACTAACTTCTGCTGGATCCATGTCTTGGTGTGGGTTGGAATGGAGGTCATGGACAGAAGTGAGGCATGTGCAGAGCTGGAAGTGCTTTAATTTTCTATATTGGTGGGCTAAGAACATGCCCACATGGATATGGGCAGGACAGACAAGTTCTCCCACAATACACATGCCACAATTCCTAGAGTAGCTCAAGTTAGTGAAGAACTAAAAACCTGGGGATATCCAGAAATCCTAGACCCTAACTTGGCTAACCGCCATGCCAGCGTGGATGCGATACATATGTATGAGTTGATTGTGGCTCTGCAAACCTGGGTACCTGTGCCCGAATTCCCAGACCTGAGTACACTCTGCAATGAAGATTTACCGCTAGTTACAACCCCGCCAACTTCATGCTGGCAGATGCAGCCAGTAGGCCATAGACCTTCCCCTCACCCCACCCTCCATGCCTATGGTCCTAGACAGTGCTAATATGGAGCACTAACTGTGCTGTCCACCTGTACTGTAGTTTGCCTTTCTGCAAGTATTAAGAGCGCAGAGGCCTTTTGTGCAATTTCCCCCTATTGCTCACTTCACAATTTTACTCCCCTGTGAGCTGTTGATTGTCAGTCCCAGATCCCTTTCAGCATTACTGCTTTCCAAATACCTCCTACCTATTAGACAGCTGTGTTTCAGATTACTTGCCCACAAAGGTATTAGCTCACATTGATTAAAGCTTAATTTCATGTCCATTTATCTAGTCTAACCTCTCTGGATCCTGTTACATTATTTCTGTCTTTATTAATGGTTGACACACATTTCAGCTTAATTTAGAATCATAGGACTAGAAGGGACCTTGAGAGGTCATCTGGTCCAGTACCCTGCATTCATGGCAGGACTATGTATTATCTAGACCATCCCTGACAGGTGTTTGCCTAACCTGCTATTAAAAATTTCCAGTGATCATTTAGATGATATCAACATGCTCTTTACTCCTACTTTCAGACCGCTAATAAGAATACTAAGTGGACAGGGACTAACACTGACCCTAGTAGGCTTCACTGCACACCTTACACTCCTATTTTTCATTACCAGCATGTTGTGTTTCCAGTCTGCACATGGCCAAGGCTGTGGTGAATCATCTTTCAGATAACATCTTTCTTGACAGCTACTTCTAGCTTCTCTGTAGGGAAAAGTGGCAACTTTATCTTTACAACTTTATGTGATACAGGGCTGCTTTTCAATATACTTTGGCACATTTCTTTTGAAGTCTTCTGTACTTTATGCAGCACAGCTCCCTCTGTCTTTCTTTTGAGGAACAATTGTGCTTTCCTCATGCAAAAGTGTTTCCACTGTGCATAAACAGTCTGAGGCCTGGTCCACACTACACTGTTAAATCGATTTAACGCTGTTAAAATTGGTTTAACACTGTACCCATCCACACTACAATGCACTTTAAATCGATTTAAAGTCTCTTAAAATTGATTTCTGTACTCCTCCCCAACGAGAGGAATAACGCTAAAATCGATATTAACTTATTGATTTAGGGTTAGTGTGGCCGCAAATCGAAGTTATTGGCCGGATAGTTATAGTGATAGCTACCCACAGTGCAACGCTCCAGAAATCGATGCTAGCCTCGGACCATGGACGCACACCGCCGAATTAATGTGCCTAGTGTGGACGCGTGCAATCAACTTTATAATATCTGTTTAATAAAACCGGTTTAAGTTAATTCGAAATTATCCTGTAGTGTAGACGTACCCTGAGAAACAGAAAAGTATAAGCATTGTACAGGCTTGTTTATTGGGCACCTTTATCCAATAAGACTTAAATATTTATTTTATTCTAAAATAGAAGCATGATGCAGAAGTAGATGCTAATGAGAGGACGATTTATTTTCTCTCCTTCTAAAAGAGAAAGTATAACAAAAGCAGTTGGCATCTTCTCTCCCTCTGAGCCCATCCTGCTTTGAATACACTGGGATGCATGTACATCATTTTGTTTTTCATCAATAGTCTGCAATGTACACAAGTCAAGTTGGGCACTTGGGACTCTTAGTGTCTTATGCATGCTCTGAGTGTTTAGTTATGTGAATGTTTTTCCTTTGCTTTGCATTTGGAACATGTCTTGTTAGAGCCAAGAAAACTGTCACTGTCTATACATAAGAATAATACCCTCTTTTAAAAAAAGATCCACATGGATCTTAAAAAACCTGAACGTGAGCATTTGCTGCACTGCAATCAATTGCATTCTTAACATGCACAATTTGTATTGTCTCAGTGAGGTGTACACTGTAACAAATAGGATGATTGCAGTACGACAGGAGAACCATTAATCTCAGCTGTTTTTTGTTTGTACCAATCATATAGTTTTCTGTTTTACTGTTCATTTTGAAGAGTTAAGCAAATGAGCATCCACCAACAGATCCTAAAAGAGGGAAACATACTGTGAGCTGTGCATAGACTTAAAAACATAAACACTGTTGATTAAGGATGGGGTGAATCAACTCTTTTTAGGTTTTGACTACACCCTGAACGAGGGGTCTGATGCCCAGCTCACGAACTCATGCTAATTCCATAAGAGCTAAACAGTAACATATAAAGAGTAATGTAGCACAGGCAGCAGTGGCCTGGCTTACCCTTGCAAGAGCATGTACCCTGGCATTCAGGTGGATTTGTGCTCAGCATGGCTAAGCCATGCCACCGCTGCCTGTGTTACTGTGTCTACAGTACTATTTATATTAGTGCTAGCTCTTATTGACTAGTTTGAGCATGTGCATGTGAGCTGGGAATCACATCCATAGCTCCTAGTGTAGATGTAGCCCTAGAGTCATCTGATATCAAACACCACTCCTAAACAGATACTAGCTACAGGTCTGACCTAATTCTGAGTCCAGTTAATGGCAGACTTTCCATTAATTCAAATGGGAGCTGAATTTGGCCCTATGAATTTAGAACACAATCCTAAAATACGTGGCTTAGTTTTTATTTCATGTCCATTCATTTCAGCAGGAGTTTAGTGGGTTCTGTTAGTTTTGGAAAGTAATCTGAATGGAAACTAAGGGCTAAGTACCACTTCCTTCAGTTCTTAACTGTTGATTAATTATTTGTAGCTGTTGGTACAAATAGATGCTATTTAAGATGGTTGTTTGAAGTACCCGATTTCTGAAGAATAATTGCCACAAGGTAGATATAAGTTCTATCTTGTTCTTGCTCTTTTTTTATTAACTGTTAAAGTTATTCTACTGTCTGTCCTCTGCCAGAATCCTGCACAGTATCCAACACTAACAAGTGGTTTTAAAGGCTTATGAGTAGGGTCATAAACATGATTTCTGCTTGTAGAATTAGTGCTTGTACTAAAACTCCTCAAGTCCAATGCACATTTGGCACTAGACATGTAACTGTACTTTCCCAATCCTTGCCCATATGTTGGTAAATTCTCTGTAAATCTTAATTTTCCTAATGAAATCACTGAATGGGTCTGCACTCTGGTTCCTGCCTCTATCCAAAAATAGCATGAACCTTACCTGACCTCATGATGTAAATAACTTTCTACATTTGAGTTGATCATGATAAACCAGGGGTTGTGTGCAGTCACCAAGAAAACTAAACCACCTTAATCTGGGCTAGTTGAAGTAGAAAGCAAACTTTACTGTTTAAACTCTCAAATCCACAGTAGTCATATAATCTGTTTCACAATCAGGACAAGTTCTGAATGCAGCATTTATTTTGTACCATCTCTTACTCTGACAGTTTCTCATTATTTTCCTGTTGTGATGGGGAATCTCTTTTTTATGAAGGACAAAACAGGGTAATGTTATGTGGTGCCATAAGACTGTGAGGGGAGTGAAAAGATGAGTGAGCAATGTAGTTATTTTTCAATACTGGTTTTAAAATTAACCCTCATCCTGTAAGTTCCATGAGTTCCATGACAGTCTGTTGCTTTCGTTCTTTTGTCCTGTGGCCTTTTCCTATGAGTGCCTGTTGCTCAGATGACTTCCCCAAACACTCAGCAAGAAATAGCACTCCTGAATACAATTCCAGCTCTGTGAGAACTGAAGATGAGTTCTATCCCCTCCAATTATCTCATGCTGTCTGGCTCTTGGGTAGAAAAAATTCACTGGGCAAAGGATGTGATCATCCACACTACCAGTATTTATCTGAATATGGAATAATTGGTCTTGAAATTCAGCAAATGCTAATTGTGAACACAGTTGTGCTGTGAAGTATGTATGTGTGACGTGGGGCAGTGAACCCACCCAATTCTCCTCCCACCTCTCCTAGTGCAAGCAGACCAGGCCAGGCGAAGGAGAATTTGGAGAAGAGTGGAAGTAGCCAGCAGAAGGATGTTGAGATGTAGCTGAGTGACTGGCTGGGTGGGAGTGGAGTCTCTAGCATGAGGGAACAGTGGCAGAAGAGTCTAGGGGTCCTCAGTCCTGAAAATCTCAGGTTCATTCTCCAGACTAAGAATCTTTCTGCCAAATTTGAAGAAAATTGGCATACCCGTGGATGAGTTGGAGATCTTTTAAAAAAGAACACCTCACTCCATTTCTGGGTGTGCTTCTTAGTGATTGGCTGCATTGCTCATGGCTACTATCATTGGTTATTTTTTTAAATTAGCATTTGATGCCTTTTAAAAGATATACAGTGTGACTACTCATCCCTGTCATGTGACAGAGATACTAGCCTTTTTGTAACACTGACTCATCTATTATTGAGCCAAGAAAAAAAGTTCAGTCTCTGCTTGCACTCCTTATTACAGTAGGCTGTGGTCTCTTGACCCTGGTGGGCCACTGAAATGTGAAGGGTCAAGTTACTAGTTTTGTGTGCAGGGTAAAAGCCTAGATGTTGCTGATGCAAGCTGACAATTAATGGTGATCTGGGGGGATGGTCTGTAGATCATATGTGGTGGCTGGGGGACTGCTTTGAAGGAATTTGTAGTACGTAGGTGGTGGGTAAGAAGATTCCTGGTGTACAAACTGCATCATCTTTCACCATTTCTGATGCTCCTCATTGTTATGTGGAGATCTATTTCTTTTCCCATAGCATTCAGTCCCCCACTTGCTGTGCAGAATAGGATGCAAACTGCCATGGAAGATCTCTCTCTTGTTGTCCAGTATGTCCTACAGGAAGAGGAATAACCTTGAGCCTCCCAAAAAGGAAACCAGCGTGAAACTCTGCAATGCCATAACCCCTCTTACTTGCATTGAACCCTAACTCCCTCACATTCTGAAGGCAGTTTGTCTTTATCCCAAGTCTATGAGGTCACATAATATGAATATTTCTTTTTCTCACACCATCCTCTGGGGTAAAAGTTGGATGATTGTTATTCCCTTATGTTATGATATGTTATGCCCTGTATGTCTAGGAGATATCTACAAAACAGCACACAAACAGTCCTTGGAATGGATGAGAGTCAGTTTTGGTCCAATTAACAACGGAAGCCCATCACACACCTAAATAAACAAGCATGCATGCCAATGAACACATTCATTTACAGGGCGATGTTACTGGTAGAAGTAGTGTTCTGCTCCCTGGATTCTCAGCTGAATGCTTTTTGACCTGCAAATTAAAGGAACAGCTCTGCTAGGTTCAGCCACTGGACTCCTATTTTGCCCATAATAGCACTAAAAGTAATAGCTTACATTTATCTAGCACCTTTTATCTAACCATCTCAAAGCACTTGACAAACTTCACTAGGTCCCCTCACCCCTGTGAGAAGCTGATGTTTTCCCATTTTACACATAGGTAAACAGTGGTATGAAGTGGTTAAGTTGTCTGTTTTATTTTCAAAGCCCTGATGTGATTGCTGGTTGTAAAGCATGCTGTAAGAAAGAATGGCAGTGAAATGTCTAGAGTTGGGGGGACTGGGAGTCAGGACTCCTGAGTTCGATTTCAAACTTTATGTCTCATTATAGAATCATAGAAATATAGGGCTGGAAGGGACCTCAAAGTCATCAAGTGCAGCCCATTGTGCTGAGGCAGGACCAAGTAAACCTTGACTATCTCTGGCAGGTGTTTGGCCAGCCTGTTCTTAAAAACCTCCAGTGATGGAGTCCACAAACTCCCTTGAAAGCCTATTCCAGAACTTAACTACCCTTATAATTGTTTCCCTAATGTCTAAACTAAATCTCCCACAATGTAAATTAAACCCACTACTTCTCATCCCACCTTCAGTGAACATGGAGAACAGTTGATCACTGTCCTCTTAATAATAGCCCTTAACATATTTGAACACTGTTATCATATCCTCCACTCAGTTTTCTTTTCTTAAGACTAAGCATGCCCAGTTTTTTCCCCCTTTGCTCACAAGTCAGGTTTTCTAAACCTTTTAACATTTCTGTTGATTTCTTCTGGACTTTCTCTGATTTGTCCAAATCTTATCTAAAATGATGGACACAGTACTCCAGTTGAGGCCTTAGCAGTGACATGCAGATCAGGACAATTACCTCCCATGTTATACATATGACACTCCTGTTAATACGTCCTAGAATGATGATATTTTTTTTTCACATCTGCATCACATCTTCAGCAGTACTACCATCTAGCCAGTTATTCCCTATTTTTGTAGTTGTGCATTTGATTATTTCCTTTCTACGTGTCATACTTTGCACTCGTCTTTACTGAATTTCATCTTGTTGAAATAAGACCAATTCTCCAATTTGTCAAGGCCATTTTGAATTCTAATGCTGTCCTTCAAAGCGTTAGCAATTCCCTCTCAGCTTGGTGTCATCTACAAATTTTATAAACATACTTTCCACTCCATCATCCAGGTCATTAATGAAAATATTGACTAGTATGGGACCCAGGACTGACCTGTTTGGGACCCTGCTAGATATGCCCTCCCATTTTGACAGTGAACCATTGATAAATACTTTTTGAGTATGGTCTTTTAACCAGTTGTGTGCCCACTTTACAGTAATTTCCTCGAGACCACATTTTCCTAGTTTGCTTGAAATAATGTCATATGGGACTATGTCAAAAACCTTGTTAATATCAAGAGAGATGATGTCTACTGCTTCCCCCACCACTAGGCCAGTAACCCTGTCGAAGGAAATTACATTGGTTTGGCATAACTTGTTTTTGATAAATCCATGTTGGCTATTCCTTATAACCCTTTTATTCTCTTGGTGCTTGCAAATGGATTATTTAGTAAATTGTTCTGGTATCTTTCTGGGTATCAAAGTCAAGCTGACTGGTCTATAATTCCCCATGTCCTCTTTGTTCTACTTTTAAAATATCTGTATTTGGGAAAGTCATATAGACCCACCTTTGTGAACGTGTCCAGTAACTTTGGGTACCTCATCTTTTGGGCCCCCAAAATACCATGCAGCCTAGAAAATGTAGGCCTAGGTAACTTGCCCAAGGTATTATTATTAGACCATTTGCACTGTTTACTCCCCTATGGGGGCTATTTACATTGCAAGAGCCTGCATGAGAAGGGGGAGAGCAGCCAGTGTGAGATGGAGTGGACAGGTAGAAGTGGGAGGACTCAGCCTCCCCCCAATGCACTAATCAGCCCAGTTGAGTTTGCATAAAGGGGGAGATAAGTGATGCTAGTATAATGATTGCTACGGTCACTGGGAGGTTGGTAAAACGATGTCCAACAGCTCACTGACAACAACAGTATGTTGGTGGATTTGTACAAAACACAGAGCACAAAAAGCACCAGCACTTAAGGGAAGCACCACATGAAGGTGGTTGTCTTGCAGGCAGGGTTCCAACGTAAGTTGAAGACAGGAATTGCCCCTTTTGATCTGTCCTTGGCATACAACACGGTTTGGAGACAGGGCCTCCTCCTTAAGGTCTCCTATGTCATTCACTGCAGAGAACGATCTGCCTCTTGGCGGCAATGACTAGGGACTGCTGCTTTAAGGCACACCTTAATGGCCAGCTCAGTAGACCAAGAACTCTTAACTCGGACATCCCACAGGACTCTGTCCTGGCCCCAATACTTTTTAATCTATACACCGTGGATATACCATCAGCTGCACCCTAACCTGAGATCTTTGCACAATGGCTGATTATTTCCAATGTTGGAAATTTAGGCCAAATCCAAAAAAACCCATGGTAACTGCTTTCCATCTGAACAATAAAATGGCTAACGCCAAACTCGATGTGCAGTTCTGTGGTGAGAGTGTCAGCCATGAAGCTAATCCAAAGTATCTTGATGTTACACTGGACTGGAGTTTGACCTTTCAACTACACCTTGAGAACACCTGCGATAAGGTCAGGTCTCGTGTCACCCTTATAAGAAAACTGGGCAGAACATCATGGGACTCCAGTCCATGGACCTTCCAAACCACAATAATTGCCTTGGTATATTCTGCAGCTGAATATTGTGCACCAGTGTGTTCTCACAGCACTCATGCTCAACTCCTTGACACTGAACTCAATAATGGTATGCACATAGTGTTGATGACACTCAAATCTACTCCAGTTGACTGGCTCCTGGTCCTATCGCACATACAACCTCCACAGATTAGAAGAGCTGCTCAGACATTTCACTTTCTTAATTATGTCAATGCAAAATACCAGGATCCCACCGCACCATGACCTGCAGAACCCACCAAAGACGAGATTAAAATCCTGCAACGCTCTATGGAACCGTATCAAGATCCTTACACTCAACTTTGATGCTGAGGCTCAGTGGAGAGTCACGTAGAAAACTTTGACCACTCAAACCAGAAAGGTCATCCTTCATCTTGTTGAGGACCCATTAGGTTTTGATTTATATCGGAAAGACTGGTGCAGATTGAATCGCATCAGGACATCTCATGGGAGATGTGGAAAAACCCTCTTTAAATGGAAAATGAGGCAAACACCTGTATGCAACTGTGCTCACCAGGCACAAATAAAAGAGCACATCATATCTGAATAAGAACATAAGAACATAAGAACGGCCATTCTGGGTCAGACCAAAGGTCCATCTAGCCCAGTATCTGTCTACTGACAGTGGCCAATGCCAGGTGCCCCAGAGGGAGTGAACCTAACAGGCAATGATCAAGTGATCACTCTTCAGCCATCCATCTCCATCCTCTGACAAACAGAGGCTAGGGGCACCATTCCTTACCCATCCTGGCTAATAGCCATTAATGGACTTAACCACCATGAATTTATCCAGTTCTCTTTTAAATGCTGTTATAGTCCTAGCCTTCACAACCTCCTCAGGTAAGGAGTTCCATAAGTTGTCTGTGCGCTGTGTGAAGAAGAACTTCCTTTTATTTGTTTTAAACCTGCTGCCTATTAATTTCATATGATGACCCCTAGTACTTGTATTATGGGAACAAGTAAATAACTTTTCCTTATCCACTTTGTCCACATCACTCATGATTTTATATACCTCTATCATATCGCCCCCCTTAGTCTCCTTTTTTCCAAGCTGAAGAGTCCTAGAATGTCCCCTTTGTTCTTTTGCCAGGGGCCTGAAGGAAATTCACCAGCTCACTGCTGTGGTAATGTGTTGGCTATCAAATTTAGATATACATTTGTAGTTGTTGCTACATACTCAAATCATATGAAAGATGAAGAAGTCATGCTAGCCCTTCTCCTTGTACACTATCTTCACCATGCAGCAATGGGTAAGCAGAGCAAGACTTATGACTCAGTGTAACAATCCAATTCTTGTCTTGCTCCTGGGGCAGGCACCTTTGTGCTTCAGCAACCTGTTAGTCATTGTATGGCTACGTCTCCCTCTCCGTGATGAATCCCCAGAGGGTGAGAGTCTGTTACAGTTCTCTGCATCAGAACTTGGCTCTTTAATTCAAGCTGTAGAGACCTGGCTTGGTCCTCAATGTGTGGGCCCCTTAGTATAATGGCTGTCATGTTACCTCTTACTAGGGCAGAACTGCAAGGTGCCAGTCCAGAGGGTGAGTCTGAAACAGAACCCAGGAACCCAATCCTCTCCTTTGTCAACTTTCTATAGGAAGGAAGTATGCATGATAATTAGCAATTTCCTGTAGGTCTACAACAGGCCTGAACAACATGTAAAGCGGCGAGGGCCACATTACTCCAAAGAAAACAGCTGAGGGCCGGAACCCCGCCCCCCCGCACCGCCCAGCCCTGCAGAAACAGACCCTCCTTCCCCTGAGCTGCCCCACCAAAACAGCTGTGGGCCAAAAAGGAAGTTTGGCGGTGGAGAGGTGATACTTGATTTTAAATCAACCAGGGGCTCCCTGCTGAAGAGGTGGCTGGAAGCCCTCAGGGGCAAATTAAAGGACCTGGGGCTCTGGCGGCCGGGGGAACCCGGAGCTTTGTGGGGCTGGGGCAGGGATTTAAAGGGCCCAGAGTTACTGCCACTGAGGGGAGCCCGAGCACTTTAAATCCCAGCCCCAGTCCATCCGCTGGAGCCGCGGCCGGGATTCAAAGGGCTCTGGGCTGCCCGTGGCGGCCGGGGGCCTTGAGCACTTTAAATCTCAGCCGCAGCCAAGAATCTCTGCGAGTAGCCCAGAGCCCTTTGAATCCTGGCCGCGGCTGAGATTTAAAGGGCTCTGGGCTCCCTGCAGCTGCGCAGCCCAGAGCCTTTGAATCCTGGCCGCGGCCTGCTGGGATTTAAAGGGCTCTGGGCTCCCCGCCGGAGTGAGCCGCCCAGAGCCTTTTGAATCTGGGGCATGGCTGGGATTTAAAGGGCTCTGGGCTCCCCGCCGCTGTGGGCATCTCAGAGCTCTATGAATCCCGGCCGTGGCTGAGATTTAAAGGGCTCTGGGCTCCCCGCAGCTGCGGGCAGCTCAGAGCCTTTTGAATCCCGGCTGCGACTGGGATTTAAAGGGCTCTGGGCTCTCGGGCAGCCCAGAGCCCTTTGATTCCTGCCGTGGGCCACACAGTGAGCCTCCGCGGGCTGCATGTTGTGCAGGCCTGGTCTATGATAATAACACAGTCATTTCAAATGACAGATGAGTGAGACCCATAATGTGGGAGTCAAGGAGTTAAAATCCTTTTGAAAATTTTTTAAAATCAAATTAAAACCTATACCTCTAAATGGTTTTGTGTCACCTCAAGAGCATCCCTCTTCTGCAGCTGTCCACTGAGTTAAGGGCTCTTGGAATACTAACTCAATTTATGTCCCTGGTCAATGAGATACAGCACCTGCACATTAAATATATATTTCCTTTTGCGGCTCTTTGCTTTCAGATTTATTGTCACAGTTATCTGTTCTGAACTATACTTGTAAGCTATTTAGTCTATATATTTATAGGCTCTAAATCCTGTTATATCTGACTACAGATTTGCTGAAATCTTGTTTAGTCTAAATTGCAAAATTGGAAACCTTATTTTGTAAGTCTGCCATTTCATTACACAGATCAAAAGCTGGGGTCTTAGTGATTTTTTTTATGTTATTTACCTACAGTCTCATTCCAGCTTGAACTTTCCTCTCATTTAACCTATATTTTCCAACCAACACGGAATTTAACCTTCAATACTGAATTCTGTCAGACATTCTCTTGTATGCTAAGTAGACATATGTAATATCCAAGGCAAATTTTCCAAATTATTGTATCCAAAATATACAAATGTAATGTTTTAGCCAAATTATCTGGCATGATAATAATGTCCTTAACTTTCAACAAGTTAGTTCCTGAAATCATGCCGGCTACACTGAATCAAACTGTGTTTTTTATGATATCTCCATTCATATTACTAATTCCTTAACAGACTTTTTAAGTGCCCCCTTACCAAATTAAATCAAACGGAACCTAGTATTTTTCACCTCTCCTTTAAAAGATGTTTCCTTAGCTAGCCCTCAAGAATCTCTATGACTCACATCAAATCTGTAATAATATTTTGTACTCTACTTTCCATTCCAGGACCACAAAGTGCTTCACAACTGAATTAATGAAATAGGCCTGCTGTTGTGTATTATCCCTCTTTTGTTAAATTACTTGGTCTCAGTGTGCAATGGGGAAGGGAACCCAGGTTGTTTGACTCTTAATACTGTGCTCTCACCACCAGATATGCTGCTGCTTCATTTAGCAAATCTGTGTATGCTGAAGTTTCCTGTCTGTGCAATGTGAGCTCTAAAAAAAGTTATGGGTCATGTCAGATCTGGGGTGCTTAATGCAACTCCACAGAATTCAGTAACTCGCCAGCCCTAAGTGTAACACCAACAGACCTTGCTCGTGGGCAGGATCGAACCTGGGACCTCTGGAGCTTAGTCCAGGAGCCTCTACTGCATGAGCTAAAAACCAACTGCCTGTTACCTAAGACTGTAGAGCAGATTCATTTGATCTCTCTCTTTAAGTGGTCTCAGTGCCACTAGATGGGACAGAACACCACACTCAGATGCTGTGTGGGTTACATACTTCTCCTAGCTGAGGAAGCATGTCCCAAGCTTCAGAGACTTCCCTTTTGAAATCCCGGACAAGTCCCCACTTGTAATGCTGACAGACTCTGGTCATCACCGGGCGGGATCAAACCTGGGACCTTTGTGCAGAAGTCTCTACTGCATCAGCTAAAAGCCAGCTGCCTGTTAGCGAAGGCTGTAGAGCAGCCTCATTTAACTCTCACTAAGTGGTTCAGAACACCATACCCAGAAGGTGTGTGGGTTACATAAGCACCTAGAAACATTATTTTACAATCCTTTGCTGATTTGTCTGCTCCATCTTCTGAACCCATGAACTCTCACTTTCCTTTCTCTGTAAGGAAAGCTCCAAAGTAGTAATTTGGTGCTCACTGTCTTGTCTGACCCCCTTGTGATCATCCTTTACAGGATCTTTTCTATCCCCATGAGATTCCTATGTATATTTTATTCCCTGGTGAGCTGCTGTCTACTTATTATTCTGATTGATGCTAATTATTCCATTGAGCATTAGGCCCTGAGAGTCAGGATTTCCTGATGTTGGCTGCAGAAGCAGACTCCTGACGCTATTGCACGTGGTGTGAGAATTGGGGAAATCGGTGACTTCTGAAGGATAAATTATTTTTTTGTTTACTTTAGCTTTTGTTTATAATCTATACAATACTTTACTGGCCCCCCCACCCCACATCATAGGATTTCTGGGTAACAATAATTGCATTCAGCTGTCCTGGACTATTTTTCAATTGCTCCTTATTTGTTGCTTATTTAAAGCCATTTTATAGCTGCAGGGGGGTTTCGTGCCTTCCTCACTGTCCTTTCAGCTCTCTTGACTGTATATGATCATTAAGCTCTGCCTACATAGATACATGGGTCCTTGATTGGAATACCTGTCTTATGTCCAAAGTAGGAGTATGGCTCAGAACCTCATAGGTATTTATGGGATTTAGGCAGGGCCATCCTTAGGATTTATGGGGCCCTATGCAGTATTATTAAACTGGTGCCCCTATGCCCGACTTGGGGCACAGCCACCACCCCATCTGCAGACCCCCAGAAGAACCCACGCCCCATTGCTGACACACAGCGAGCTTCGTATGCACCAGATGCTATGGCAGCCTGGGTTTGCAGCCCGGGACCGAGGGAGGAATGAAGCAGCAAAGGATACTGAGCCACCTGCCTCACGGTGGCGGAGAATCACAGTTCCCCGCAGAGACCCCTGTACCCTCTCCCTCACACAGAATGTGCCGCGCTGGCGCATTTGACTCCGTAAATACAGCCCCTGCCTAAGGAGACTGCAGTGTGCGCTGAGAGTGTGGGCGCCAACTCACTTTTACCTGCTGTCTCAGTGGTGTCCCAAATATTTGGGCACCCTACACAGCCGCGTATGCTGTGTATGCCTAAGGACGGCCCTGGACTTAGGCACCTAAATGCCTTTGCGGATCTGGGCCTCAGTCACTAGTAGAGTCCAGGGTCAAACAGTACTATGCTACATGCACTCTTCTTGACAGCATGCACTTCTTATCCCACTCAGCATAAGAATAACTGAAATCCCACATGAATCATGAGCTTTTTTTTTTTTTCTTTCTCTGAAAATCTCTTATCTGAATAAACATTTCCTGGACTGCTTGAGTTCTCATACTGCTCAGGAGGTTTAACACAATTCAGCCTGAACAGGGTACAGAGTATGGGTGATTTATGATTTTGTGGACAAGGCCGCAGATCAATTTAGTTTCAATTAAACAATAGAAATATGGAAAAACAAAGGGCACAATTCAGAATAATCATGGGATTCCATCAATGCGAAAGAGTGATATGAAGTTCACTACAATTCATATATATGTATAAAAACATACATTTGCATCTATATAGAGGTGACATCCATGTGATTAAATGGCAGAATTTAAATGATTGAATTATCAAGTACCTAGGAATGCATCACCTGCCCAGTACTTACTCTGAACTTGTATATCACCAAGCAGCTTCAAACAGCTGTCAGTATTTTGTTTTGTTTGGTTTTTTTAAAACTTTTTAAAATAATTACCCTGCCAGAGTTGGTTTTTGGTGTTTTCTTCCCCTGAAATCACTCTGCCTGAGTACATTTCAAGATGTTTTAAATTGATTAGTTTTTTTCTTTTCCTTATGAGGCTTATTCAGTTGGGCTCAGGATAACGGAGGAACCCGGCTTTACTGAGAGAGAGCTAGAAGATGTCATCCCTAATAAAATCTTGTAAAATTCTCTAAAATATTTTTAAAATAATTCTTTTGTGGAATATACAAAATGTGATAAGGTGTCATGGTTTGTTGCCACCTGTTGGGGATAACTTGCATAAACCACTTATAGCTTTGTTTGCAATGTTGAAGCCATGTTGGTGCCAGGGTATTAGAAGGACAAGGTGGGTGAGGTAATATCTTTTATTGAACCAACTTCTGTTGGTGAAAGAGACAAGCTTTTGAGCTTCCATTGAATTCTTCTTCAGATCTGGGAAAAGTACTCAGTGTTAGAGCTAAATATAAGGTGGAACAGATTGGAGCAATCTCTTTGTGAAAAGTGTTTGCCCAAGGATGATATGGTGTTTGTGTCTTGTATCATTTTTCATATGAGTTCATCTAAGAGCATAGTTATTGTATGGTTTCACCTATATAGTTATTGTTGGACATTTATTGCACTGGATGAGATACCTATCACATCACATGGTGTATGTACAGGACCCATGGACCTTGAAAGGTGTGGTGTGGGGTGTTCTGATCATTGTAACAATGGAGGTATGTCTGCAGGTTCTGCATCTGTTGTTTTGGCAAGGTCTGGTGCAGCTCTGACTTGCTGTGTCCTGGTCTGTGGGGAGCTTGCTTCCAATGATGAGCTTGGTGAGGCTGGAAAGGTGTTTGAAGGCCAAAAGAGGGGTTCAGGGAAGATTTCTTTCAGGATGTTGTTCCCATTGAGTATGGCTTGTAATTATTTAATGATACCCCATTTGGTGACAACTAGGGGTGTGTGATCAGATCAGTGTGTTTTGTTTTTTTTCTGTATTGAAGAAGATTCTCTCAGGGTATTTGGGTGACCCTTTCTGTGATGCAATCTATTTTCTTGGTGATGTCCTGAAAGGTGATTTTAAATGTGGCAAGGTGTTTATCCTGGACTTCCTCTTTGGAGCATATTCTGTGCTATCTGCATGCCTGGCTGTAGATAACAGATTTCTTGGTGTGTTTCTTGGGTCCAGCTTGTATTTAACTGTGACATGCTGAGTATCTTTCCCAGATCTGAAAAAGACCTCTGTGGAAGCTCAAAAGCTTGTTTCTTTCACCAACAGAAATTGGTCCAATAAAAGATATTACCTCACCCACCTTGTCACTCATAACTTTGCCACTTGTGAGGAATAGTATGATTCCAGACTCAGGGCAATGCATCCTTAATACCACATCATCCTACATTCCCTAAGTACATAACCACACCAGCAGAGCAAGCTTCCATGCATTGTCTGCCTCAACCCTGTCCTGAAGGGACCATCTCTAAATGTGTGATAGAGTACTCCAGTTTCCATGTTCATTCAGTTCTACTGAGTGGCAATTAGTGCCAATTGCGGTGTTGAAGCTACCATGCAACCATAAAATAACCTAGTGATCTGGATCATACCTCATTTGTCTCTCATTTTTAGTCCTGATGTTACCTATTGCCCTCGCTTTTACTGTTGAAAATTGTTTCCATCAGAAATAAAAAATCATGAAGTGGAAATTATGGACAGAGCTAATTACGCCAAAGGGTAATTCACTAAAGGACGTAGGTGCCTAACTGCCACTTTATGTGCCTAAGTCCCTGAGTTAGGCCAGGGCCGGCTCAAGGCACCAGCTTATCAAGCAGGTGCTTGGGGCGGCAACTTGGGAGTGGGGCAGCAGGGATTCAGGGATTCGGTGGCAATTCGGCGGAGGGTCCCTCACTCCCACTTGGAGCAAAGGACCTCCCGCTGAATTGCCGCAGATTGCAATCGCGTCTTTTTTTTTTTTTTCCAGCTGCTTGGAGCAGCAAAACCCCTGGAGCCGGCCCTGATTTAGGCAACACTAGAGTTCGCAAAACCCCTCCTCAGCTGCCACGTCCCCATGTAGGAACTTAAACTCACTCAGCTCCTAAATTTTCACCTATTTTTCTGCCTCTCAGCATATGCACTGGTGCCTTGCTCTAGGTATTGGAATGTCTAAGACCCAGTGCAATCCATGAACTGGGGGAGAATAGACACTCCTCCACCTAACTTGCCTGCACGGCCCAATCTGATGGGTATGCTCATATGTCACCTAACTCAACACAAAACAGCTGGGGTGGGGTAGCATACTTGTCTGGGATGTGTGAGAGACTCTCTCTGTCTGAGGGGAGAAAGATAGCAGATCCTTTTTCAAATCCTCTTATGTGAGTGAGTATGTTATTCAGTTTGGGGGCACCTCTTAAAAAGGTGGCATGGATCAGATTGCCCCTTCCCTCTCCCTGGACAGCCCTGCTATAGAGTCATTCTCACTCTCTCTAGCCCAATGACTCCCTAATTTATCTAAAGTGGAACAACTTCAACAGGCAAGACTGAGGGAGCCCCAGCGTATCTCGTAGACTGGGATGGACCTAGTCCTTTACCTCAAACAGAACAGGCTCATACTTTTAGACCCGGTCCCAGTTTCAGGCCCTACAGATGACCCACTTTAGATGTTGTTTCATTTAAATGTAGGGATTGATTTTGACTGTTGCTGACTTGCTGTGTGACTTTGGACAAGTCAGTTTCTTTACCCCTCTGGTTCCTACCCCCAAAACCATAAAATGGGAAGAATAATGCTTACCCACCTTTATAAAGAGCCTTGAATTCTTCAGATGAAATAAGCTACTGTGTAAGTGAAAAGTATTGTTATTCTTTCAGTTACAACATATTTGAGGCATAACTAAGTGCAAAAATGGCTCCAGATTCATAGATCTGTTAAATGTTAATAAGTTTTTACTACAGAAATGCAGGAAGGAATAGGATGACAAGCCTATTTTCCATACCAGAAGAGTATATGAAGCCAGCAGCCTTTCCAGTGTAACAAGGTGTTTTGAAATGCTATTAAAAATATTGTTCCTTACAGTTCTAAAGAAATGTCAAGCATCTGAGTTTATGGACTTGTCTTACAGATATTAGATTAAGCAAATATTTCTTCTCTGCTTTCTTACAAGTTCTCATATAAAATGTAAAGTGCAGTAAAAGAATGACATCTGTTTGCTAGTTGGAAATGGTCTACCCTGATAGCTCACTAAAGGACCTAATTACAAGTCCTCTGGCATTGTTATGGGTTGCTAGGCAGAAGGGAAATGTCATAGGTTAAACAAAGCGGACAGTCTTTTTCTGGCTTTACATATTCTCTCAACAGTGTGAGATCCAAGTTAACAATCAGTTCACAGTGAAAAGTTCCCACTTAAATATTAGCACAAAGATTCACAGGATTGTTTGTGTACTGAACTTGAACAAAAAAACCCAACCATCCATTTCCCAAAACTTCACCGAGGTGCTTGAAATGAGCTTCTTGCAAAGATGTTGGTAAAGCTGCATAAGTCACATAACAAGACATTATCAATATGAATTATCAATATGAATTATGTCAAGCAGTGGGTAGGATAAAGACACGCTGAAAGAAAGTTTTGGGGAACACAGATTTAAGCAAACCATGAAGAGGATTTCTTTACAAAACAAGTTTTGTTTTTCTTTTTTTATTTTTTCTGGTGAGCAGGCAGCTAAGAATAGAAGCTCAGTTTGAGAACAGCAATGTCTTAAACAACTTTCATATTGTTCATTACTTCCCCTCTACTTCTATAATTTCTGAAAACTTTAGAAAGTTCTCTTTTTAGCTTTCTGCACTGGGGTTCTTTAATTAGGGGGAAATCCTAGATGCTGTAAGGTAACTATACTGTTGTTCAAGGCCTCTTAAACTTTCGTTTTCCTGTGATTCCCCATGTATTATGCTGAGCACACTATAGGCACCAAGCATCTGATGTCTGATGCAGGACACTCAAGACGCTACCTGAGAGAGATTAATTTGATGTGGTTTATTGACCTGAGAGCTCCCTAATTATAGGAACAAATTCCCCCAACTATTTTGTCCCTCAGAGTTCATTTCAGGATTGCTGCAGGCTCTCTTAGATAGAATTACTTCAGACACATGCTATTTTTTCAAATATCACACACACTCTTGAAACATGTATTTGTTCCTCAGATATGTAAACTCGTGAAGGCTCCAATTCTAATGGGTGTGTAGTTAATGCATACATATATGGCTTCATTTTATATCTGTTATCGTTACAAACCATACATGTAGAACTAATGGACCAAGCTTTTTAAGAAAAACAGAATCCTAATGATAACATCAAGGACTTAATTGCATAATGCCTTTGTGAAAGAGTATGTTTCCCTAGTATCTTCAACCCAGGTCTGACCTCTTTCTCCTAAGACTTTTTACTCCCTTATATAGCTCTGTAATTTTGCCTGTGCACCTGCCTCACCCCCCAGCCCCGACACTGCACACTTTTGTACCTATGGGGAGTAGTGGTTCCACTGACCTTCCTCCTTCCCTATAGCTGGAGTGAAATAAGAGTGCTTAAACTGCACCCCATGCTTCTGTCTCTCTCCCACCCCTAGTAACCTAAGGGCTGAGCATCTTTTCCAAAATTCTCTATATACCTACGGAAAATGACAACTGAATGTTAATGTAAATGACAATACTTCACCCTTGGAAGAATTAGTCCATGTCTCTTAATCTGCAAGAACAAATACTCTAAGTGAAATTTCTTTGCCAGTGCTGATTTGCCTTAAATACAAGGTTTATAGGCAAATATATAATATATAATACAATAGGTTTATATATATATATAATACAATATAGGCAAATATATAATATATAATACAATATAAATATGGCCAAATATACTGGTAAAATAACCTCTCAACTCCTACTTGATATTCCCATGTTTATACCACCCAGGATTGCATTAGCTCTTTTGGCCACAGCATCACACTGGACGCTCACATGCAGCTGATTATCCACCATGACCCTCAAATCCTGTTCAGAGTCTCTGCTTCCTAGGATAGAGTCCCCCATCCTGTAAGTATAGTCTGCATTCTTTGTTCCTTCCAACAATGGCAGTTGTTCCTGACTTGTTTATGAAGGCAGGGGATATTCCCCTGTAAATAATAAAGGGCTCATGGCAAGATTCAAGGGCTCCTGATCCAGGAGAAAGTGATGAATAAACTCCCTATAAGTGAGAGCTGCTGCGTGGCAGACACAGCAAGTGTCTCAGGCTCTAGCAGCTTGACCAGGGGCCTCTCTCTGTTCTCTTCCTGTAGTTTATACTCTTAAGGGCTTCAACTTATCCGTATTGTGAGGTCTCAGTTTGCCTCCTCCATGTGCTATTTAAGTCCAGTGTATACTTGGAGCTGGGTCAGTGTACAGTGTCCTCTGGCCAGAAGCACTATGGATGAAGGTGTTAGCTTGTAATTGCAGGATACTTGCTCTACACTGCTACATGATCCTCCCATGCTGCATCCATTAAAACTGGCATAAATCAGCTCTTTGGTCTGTGGTGGAGAATGTTCCCTCCCAACTTCTGAACAGTTTTAAAACCAGTTGGAATCTTAGTATAGATTAGCAGCCTGAAGCAGCTGGAAAATATCCCTTCATCAGGATGTAGATGTAGATCAGGCCTCTCAGGAGCTTCCACTATCTAATCCACCCTGGTGACCAGAGTCTGCTCCTCATAATGGAAAATGCTACCAAACAGACCTAGGCTAGACCTGTGGATTTGGTGGATGCACCCCTAGACCAACCAGACCTTGTTCCCCTCCTGCTTCAGTCACTGACTCACACAGGTTCATGAAAGCTGTTGCCCTTGGACTCTAAGGGTATGTCTACACTACCCACCAGATTGGTGGGTAGTGATCTATTTATCAGGGATCGATGTATTGTGTCTCATCTAGATGCGATACATCGATCCCCAAATGTGCTCCCTATCGACTCTGGAACTCCACCAGGGCGAGAGGCAGAAGCGGAGTCAATGAGGGAGCAGCGGCCATCGATCCCACGCCGCGAGGACACGAAGTAAGTCAATCTAAGTCGATCTAAGATACGTTGACATCAGCTATGCTATTCTCATAGCTGAAGTTGTGAATCTTAGATCGATCCCTCCCACCCCACCCCCTGTGTAGACCAGGCCTAAAGAAAGCTCAGACACTGCTGCAGCCACTTCCTTTCTTTCTCTTCTCCAGGATCTGGTAAGTGGCTCTTGCAGTACTTCAGACTGAAAGTAAGGGGGCAAGGACATCCTTTCACACACTGATGGATCAGGTTAACTCCTGTTAATTTCAGAAGAACCATGACAGTTTGTATACAAGGCTGCTGACCACTGGGTACTGACCTCTGGCTCATTGCTGGCCAACCTGGTCACCAAGGTCAACCTTCCACTAGTGGAGAAAAATAAGATAGATGAACTGAGAACTGGAAGACCAACCAGGTTTGAGTAGCCGCTGCAGACTTCCTGGCACCATTCAATGGGTCACAGCAAGGTTGATCTGCACAGAGACGGGGATCCTCACTTCAATTTGTCTCTTGTAGTCATCACATAAAATGTCTAACTTCCTTCTTGTATCCAACATAAGAAAAACAGCCTATTTTGGAGTGTGCTTCCAGGAACTGTAAATAACACATGTTGAAATGTTCCCTTGCAGACTGTAGTGGATGCAAAGTTAACAAGCAACGCAGTTTACCTGCTGCACCTATTCTTCATGAAAACTACGCTATTCAACTCTCTAAGCAAAGCTTAAGACATGATTTATTGTGGTAGCATTTTAGTGTCTGCCACAGTGATCTGAAGGGGACGCAATGAAAATGCCAACACAGCTTTAACCATAGTGATGTGAACAGGCCTCTGTAATACAAGCAAATGAAACAAACATTAGGTTGATGGGAGTATTTCGAAGGGCAGACACAGATGATCAGCCCTGTAGGAAAACTCTTAATATGAAACTCCTCAAGATAGCTGACTGCGAATCCTCAACTTCAAAAACAAAGATTGGCCTTTGAAACCAGGGGACACAGAGCTGGAATGAAAACCCCAGCCATAGCAATGTTTTGGCCTCACTTTTGATCAAGGAGCTTTGAGCTAATGCGAAAGTTATTTGATCAGGCTAACCTTTTTGGAGAATAATTGCTGGCTTAGAATTTATGAGCTGTTAATAATTTATCATAATAGAAGGTGCCCTAGCAGCAAGGCAGTGAAAGAGTTGGGAGAGATTTTTATTTGAAATCAGAGAATAGGTTACCATGGGGAAGGTTTCTTTTGGTGCAATTTAAGGAAGGGTAAATTGGATTGAGGGAAAAATAATAATCCCCCCCTACTAATTATCTCAACCTTCAATTATTTCTAGGAACTAACTCTCACTGAATTCTTGTAGGATTCTGAAATGTTGCAATCCATATTTTTTTCATTTCAAGGTTCTAGCTGGGGCAGCAAATGAGAAGTTGCTTTCAAGTGTTTCTGGTTAGGCAAAGAAATGCTGAAAATTTCGTAAGAGATCCTGTTCTCATAAAATGCCCAGCCCAGCTTTGTAAATGTAGTAGGTTTGGCTAATTCAGATAAGCTTTGGAGAAGCATCTGAATACTCACTCAAGCTGAACCCACACTCCAGACTGTGGTGTATGTAGCTTCCTGCACTTTGGAGGTTTTGATGCTTTGAAATGCTTTCCTGACCCTGGTATAATGATGAAAGTGGGAAAAACTATTGTGTCTCTGTAGTTATTCCTAGTGGGCAAAGAGAAGCACAGATGCTTGTCCAAGGGATGCTGAATGGGATGAATTCAGTATGTACAGTGTTGACTCACTGGTTGCATGCAAATCAGTAAACATGAAAGCCTACAATGCCCAGAGACTAGCTGGCAAATAATAATTTACAAGGGATGCTTTTCTGATTATTAGGACTTAACGTAAACATCAAGGCTAGTGAAAGATACCACTTTGTGATACCACTCCTGCGCACACAAGCTATGTCTGCGATGAGAAGAAAAGCTGCACTCGTTCCTCAAGCTAGGTGCTTGCATAGCTTCCATCACAGTCATATCTGAGCTGTTCCCAAGCATTTAAAAGCAGAAATAACTGTTTCACAAGAAAGTGTTCATTAAGTGGCTGCTGTGGAATGCTTTGTCTGAGCCTTGCCTGGCCATATGTCAGTACAGAAGTTCAAAAGCAGCATTGTGTATTTTTGTATGTCCCTGAATCAATAACATTCTTGTCATTTCTCCCTCTAACTCACCTAGTTTGCTGATGTGGCTGGCAAAGACACAGCCTATAATATATTTTCTGGTGTTAGGGATGGTAAGGGATCTAAGTGTTGCTCCTGTACAAGGTCCCAAATACTCAACCAAGTTCAAAATCTTCTAAGCTGATTCCACTCACTCCAGGTTGAGCACCTTTGCCCATCTGGGGCTATTAGCATATGCTTATCAGTCATTAAGATGTGTGACTGATAGCTGCATGCTCAGATGTGCTGCAAATGGTGGAGATTTTCAAAGGATTCTTGAGACCAGAACCTACAGAATGGCTGCAGCAGCATCCTCTGTGTCTGGGTATGGCCACAGGCCAGGGGTCAGAGACTCCACTCAAAATGAATTCCTCAAATAATGACTGATCTCATAGATCTCATAGCTTGCTGTGTAGCGAAAATCTCTGTGGCCACAAGTCCAGGCAATGGAGCTTACTTGTGAGGGACTGGCTGTGGACCCAGGCTGTAAACAGGTTAATGGTCTAGGTGGCAGGGACAAGAGCCTTGAAGAAAAAGTGGAGGTGCATCTGCCAGTGATAGAAGATGGCTGAAAATCTTCTTGCGATGTGGGAGGCTTAAGAACAGATTCAGAGTGCCCTTTAGCTGACTCCCCAGGATAACATTATCCCGACCACCATCCCAATGTCTGCCATCACTGGGATAAGGCACCTATCATTCTTCAGATGGAGAGTCAAGGAGCAGGGAAGCATCAATAACATGATTGTTAATTTTCACAACTAATCCTTAGGCCACACACTCATTATACATGATGCTTTCTTTAGTATGCAACAGCAGCTGCACTGTCACCCTTTCCATGTTAACAAAGACCTTATCCCACCCCTACTCCAGGCTCTCCAAGTTTGAGGAGTAAGATCTCCGACAGAGATGCTCCCACTTCTTCCACATTTCCAAACCTCATAGAATAGTGTGGGTGTCCTTTAGCAAAGCCAACGCAATGTATGGTTCAGCAAATACAGAGATTTAGGTGAATGATATTTAGGAAAGAGATTTAGGTGAATTCATGTTTGTGACTTTAATGCTTCCTCGTGTCTGCATGCACACCAGTGGGGCAGCAGCTCATCTGTCCAGATGAGTTGGCATCCTGTAACACAGGTGGACCCAAGGCCTCTATGTGGGAAGAAAACACTGTAAGGATGGTGGGTGTCTCTTTCAGACAACCATCACCCTTCTACACTAAATAGGACATATTCTCCAGGCCCAATGGATCTCCTGGAGAATACAACCCAGACTTGCTTTCTCTAATACACACCACTCTCTCACAACATTCACCTAATGCCAACCAGGCTCCACAACAGACAAAGTCCCAACTTCTGTCCCAGTCTTGGTCCATTGCTGCTGCTTCTCTACATCTCAAAGTGCCCCTGTCCATAGAGGCAGAGGCTGGCATAGGCAGCCAACTTCTAAGGTGGCAGCCGCAAGTAAATACTAGTACAACACTCTGCCCCATCACCCACAACGAGCACTGTGGATGTAAAGCAGCCATGTTTCTTCAAGTCAAGACTGGATGCCTTTCTGGGAGGTCTGCTTTCAATGAACACAAGTTATTGGGCTCAGTACAAGGGTAACTTGGTGAAACTTTATGGCCTATGATATGTGGGAGGTCAGGCTAGATGATTTAATGGTCCCTTCTGGCCTTACATTCATATTAATAGATTATATCTGACTTTCTTTACAAATCACTTCCAGCATGACACACTGCCCTGATGAATGCTGCCTCTGTGCACCATAACCATCTATGTGCACTCCTCCTATTCATATGATTTTGGTTTATTGTTTACTGACAGAGATGGTGGCAACAGCTTGTCCCTTATGTCCCTGGGGTCTGTCACTGCCCTCTGACTTGTCCATTTGCTTCCTGTTCCTATTGCAATAACACCGCCACCATTAACTCCTCATGTTCTGGAGGGATGATTGCATTGGTATTGACTCCCTCAGGCAAAGGTAGCACAAATCTGATGGTGATGTGTGGCATGCAACATTCCAGGCATATCCTATTTACCTTTTCAGAGACCTGTGATAGTGTCTGAAGTCTCATCATCATTATGTTCCCATTATGCCCCTGGCGTTTAGGTCAGTGATGAAGCTCCTCCATTCCTCTCTGTTTCTGGCAAGTTTTTCAATGGTTCCCCAGCTGTGCCCCAGGTTTTTCAGCTCTGCTTCTACTGCTCTTTGCCATGTTGTTTTTGGGTGGCCTCGTTTTTGCTTGCCTTCAGGTGTTCCTTTTATTGCTACTCTGCTGATGGAATCAGTTTCCATTGGAAGCACATGGCCAATCCATCCCCAACACCTCCTGGCAGTGATGGTGCTTAGATCCTCTTGGCTGCACTGTGTCAATAGATCTTGGTTTGAGATTGTTCTGGGCCAAAAGATACGGAGAATTTTCCTGAGGCAGGTTGTATGAAATGATGACAGTTTGGACATTTCATACTTTCTTATTCCCCAGCATTCTGCACTGTAAAGTAGCGTTGAAAGTATGCAACTCTGATAAGTATTGAGTTTGGTTTTGGTATTGTATTTGGATGATTTCCAGACTGCATGTAAGCTTCTGAGGGTGTTCCTGGCTTTACTGATTTTGTTCCAGATATCCTGGCTTGTTCCACCTTCCTGGCTGATGGTGCTGCCCAAGTATGTGAACGTTTCTACATTGGTGAGAACATAATCCTCTATCTGCACTAGTGATGGTGAGGCCATATTAAAGGTCACGATATCTGTCTTATTGTGATTGATTTTTCAGTCCAATTTGCTGGTTCAATGCATTGAGTTAAGTTGCTTTTTTTTCTTGTATATGGTGTTGGGTATGTGATAGGAGAGCAAGATCATCTTTGAAGTCCAGGTCTTCAAGGGATGAGAAGGGTGTCCATTTAATGGCTCTTGGCATGTCTTCGGTTGTACGCTGCATTACCCAATCAATGGCAAAGTTTAAAAGGATTGCAGACGTGTCACACCCCTGACATTCTTCTGTTTTGACTTCAAAACTGAGCTCATTGTAATCAACACTGCATGTAAAGTTGGAATAGAAGCTTTTGATGTTGATTATATAGAGGGGGATTCCATATGCTGGCAGAATGCTCCGTAGGCTGGTCCTGTGAATGCTATCAAAAGCCTTCTCAAAGTCTATGAAGTTTATGTAGAGCTGCTTTTGCCATTCTCAGTATTGTTCTATTATGTTTGGTAGAGTGAAAATCTGGTCTGTGCATCCACGCCCTTTTCGAAAACCAGCTTACTCTTTTCTGAGAACGCTATCAACTGCCTCTGATATACAGAGTACTACGATCTTGCACAATACTTTGCTTGGCACAGATAAAAGTGTGATGCCATGCCAGCTATTACAATCACTGAGAATTCCTTTCTTTGGTATCTTCACTATAACTCCATTGGTCCACTTATCTGGCACTTGTTCCCTTTCCCAGACTTGTTGCTAACTCAGGATTTACCTTGAACAATTCTGCATTCAAGTTATCCTTGCCAAGAGCTTTCCCATTTTTAAAGGATTTGATGGCTTGAATGATCACTTCCTTAGCTGGAGTGTCTGTATTGATATCAAGATCTTCTCCCTCATGGATGTTTGCTTCCTCTTTAGGTGGCTCTCTGTTCAGCAATTCTTTGAAATGCTTCATCCAGTGTATTTCTTGTTCTTTTTCTGTAGTTAGTAGATGGCCTTGTTTTTCCCTTATGAAAGTGTTTCTTGGTGTCTGCCATTTACCAATGATAAACCATGTCATTTTATAGATGGTTCTTTGTTCACCGTGAGCAGCTGCATCCTCTGCTTGTATTGCCAGATTATCAATATAATTTCATTTGTCCGCTCTCACAAGGCGTTTGACCTCCTGGTGTACTTTGTGGTATTTGTCCTTTAGCTTCTGGGATTTTGTGTCTAAAACTTCTTTCTTCAGGGCTTATCTGGTTTCTGTGGTGTTCCATGTGCTGGGTGTAATCCACTCCTTCCTTCTCTTCTGCCTGTAGCCTAGATAGGCTTCACTGCTCTGTTTATAAATTGTGTTACTTTATCCCACTTCTTGTTAATCTTCTCATCTGCATTCCCCTCCTCTTCATCAAGGTCTGCAGCCTGAAGCCTGAAGCCTGTTCTTTAACTGCAGAATGAAGGCTTTCTGTATTTCAGGGGCTTTAGCTTGTCACTGTGTTGACGTCTATGTCCCTTGTTCGGTGGACCCACTCTTCTCAGTTCTAGCTTGATGGAGGCTGTCACAAGGTGGTGGTCGCTGCTAACGTCTGCACCTCTTGTCACTTTCACATCTGTCAGTGAGCTTCACCATTTGCCATTGATCATCATATGGTCAGTCTGGTTCTTATCTCTGCCATTTGGAGAACAGTGTGTCAGCTTGTGGATTTTACGATGTTGAAATAGGGTTCTGCCAATGACTAGGTAATTCATATTACAGAAATCAACAAGCCTCTCTCCATTTTCTGAAGTCTGAAGGCATCTAAATGCACTCTCTTGCCATTTTGGGGCATTTCATGCTCTGTTATATCTGTGGTGGGATGCTGCTTTATGGTGAACAGTTGGGGTCATTAGCCATGTAATGCAGGTGTGCCCTCTGTCTCCTGGAAAAAGCAAATGGATAACGTGCTTCAAGCTGAGATACAGATGTGTGTAAGATGTACACTTGCTGTGTATGAAACTGAACAATAATCCCTCCCTCCCCTGAGTGCTAGCAGCCCATAATACTTCAAGTCACATAGGCCATGGCAGGGTCCAGGATACCTCTCCATCACAACCACGAGACTTATTTGGGCTCACATTGTGCCGACATATTCAGAGAGGAGGTAGGCTTTTTGTTCCTCAGTGCAGCATTGTCTACTCTAGAAAGATGTATGTGTTTTCCATAATGCCCAGTACTAGGCATCATGAGATAACAACATAAAATGCCTACATAATACCTAGCTGTGCCTGCAGAGGTACTGGTTGGCTTTAGACCTGAACCTGTATCTCGGGATGACTGAGCTTCCAAGAGGTCCAATGTGGCTTGTAGATCCTGTTGGGAGGTGAACACTGTCAAAGTGAAACTCTGGTCAAAGTTGCTGAAATGTTAGTGAAGAATATTTCTCACTTGTTCTTGTTATGAGGCTTGTTCCATTGTTTGCAAAATCCTTTGAGATTTTCCTTTTAAAATAGAACTATCCAAGATTAATATTAATAATCAGTTATTTCTCTCCTGATCCTTGGGACCGTAGAGAGAGGCCATTTAAAAAGGAAATAGAATCCTAATCATGCTCCCCTCCCAGTAACATCAATAATAAAACTTCCATAGAATCCAGTGGGAGCAGAACTGGTCTCTTATTCTCCAAGTGACACTGGAAGCTGCCTTAAGACAACACCACTGCTATCTTGTGAAATGAACAATTAAGTTTTTTAGCAGGAGAGCCTGGGGTGGGGGGAAGGGAGGAGGGAGGGAGGGAGCTAACTGAAGAAATGTGGGCATGCAACAAGTGAAAGTTTAGGAAGCAGTTTCAATAATAACTTAGCTCTTACATAGTGCTTTTCATTGGAGGAAAAAGCAGAACAAGAATGATCCTGATGGCTTTTGATTTTTAAAGCAGAGTAGTGTAAGGAGGAGGAAAATGTTGTTTGAATGTATTCAAAATATAACAACATACGATCAGCAGAGAAGCTTTCTTTCTTTTCTCATTTGTTAAGTCAGAAGCAAATATTTTTCAGCGTAAGGAATTATTTATGGAAGCTAGTTTAGAAAAGATCATGCAACATTAATGCACTGGCAGGAACAAATATTGCCTTTTTGATTGTCTGTCATCATTGAAATATAACCTACAGCCAGTGCGGCAGCTAGATGGCACCACTAGCTGTAATATTTTTATTTTAATAGCTCTTTTAATCAACGTTTGCTGCGAGGGTTTTCAGCTGTTCTTTTTCAGCTATTACTTTTGCTGAAGGCTACAGCTTTAGAGCAAAATGAAGACAATTAGTTTTACTAAGGAACTTTAACTAACAAACTAATAAGGCGCCACAACTTCTTAGAGATGTATACTGAATTGTTACTGAAAAGTTTAAATGTTTTGTTTTAGTTTAAAATGTTTGAAGTGTTTTAAGTCACTGCTGTGATAATTTCAGCACTCCCTACCCCAGAGATGCTTCCTACTCTGGCTCAGCACAATTTTTAAAAAGAGAACTTTGATACATATAATAATAAGCACCTAAAAAAAGCAACCTTTTTCTTCTATAGTTTTATGAGGGCAATAGTTTGATTTTTGTGTCAAGGAAATGAATCATGTCTGTCCTTTATTTTCCTTTCATTTTTAAATAATTTGCTATGGTCTCCAAAACTGACCAGGTGTCTAAATAAATGTTTCCTAGAGTCCAGCTTTGTCAATATCGAAACTAATCCATTGTTGGGTGGATAAGTAAGTGCAGTGTAATCCTTTGCATCTTCATCAAATGGATGAGTGTGGGTTTATTGTTGTAATATATTTTTCTGCCCAGGACAAGGAGTAGACAAAGTCCCTGCTTGATGGAGCTTCAAATCTAAGGCCAAGATTTTCAAAGTGGGAATGACCAGTGTTTATAAAAATCTTGGCTTAAGACCTGGTCCTGAAAACAAATAATACCAGATATAGTGCTTACTGTCACGGCTACATTGTGACCTTGTGTGCTCACACAGAGAAGTAAGGAGCTTATAGAGCCATCCCTGTAGCAACTATAATAATTGCTAAATTGGAAATTAACAAGAAGAAACATTTAGGTGTCTTTAACATAAGTGCTTTTGTTCTTTTTGGAAAATTTAATCAGTCTGCTTCCTGTAAAGAGCCACTAGAAGGAAGCCATTTGTAATACACAACAACATGTTCTACTGGTCCTACAGAATCCAAGAACTAAGTTACATGTTCTCAAGAGCCATCTGCTTGCATCTCATTTATTAATTATTTACCTACACATCTAGAGAAGGAGGACTCCTTTAATATTTCCCTTTTTCCGGGTGGCCTCTTCCCTGCATATGTTGCCTTCCTCCTGTGCTGCTTTGCACATTCTTCCTGGTTCCCATCTCTTGTGCACCAGTCGCAGAGATCAGCTTCTTGTCTCCTTCGAAGTAGCAGTGGCCTTTTTGTTGCAAAGAACCTGGATTCCCCCAGAAGTAGCTGGAGAGGAGGAACCAGTGTCATGTGACCTATGGCCACAGTCTGTAAACCACAGCTTTAGATGGGGAATAGTGTTCCAAGGGGACTTGATCCATTTACAACTGGAATGGATAGAGCCCTGTAAAATGGCCTGGCAGGAGGCTGGACTATATAAGTTCATAGGTCTTTTCAACCTCTGCCTTTTACTACTTAGATCTTTAACTTGCCCCAGATCTTCATTTAGTGCCACCAGTGGAGTATCTGATCTAACATACAACATCTTAATGAGGTTCTGATAATTGTTTGGGTTGACACTTTATCATCAGGCTGGTGGCTCAACACTTCTGGGTGCTCTGGTGCCACAGTAAGATGCATAATAACCTAACACTGCTGCAAACAATTTAATATCCGTTGGCCCGCACAACAAGGGAAGGCACCATTATAAATACTGTAGTGGGATGAGGGGAAAGGATGTGTTTTTAATCTATGTTAACCAACTTGTGTTAAAATTTTAGTGAAGACAAGACAATCAAAGTTTTAACTGTTGTTAGATGATCAAAGTAAACCTTGGGCAGGAAGGTGAATTTACTGCACTTGGATTTTAACATGGGATCCGTAACATGAGTTAGCTTTAAATGAGTTAAAAATCCAGCTCTTTTCCTAGTGAAGGTACAGCCTAAGTGTCCTAACCTAGTTTCAACATACAGTACATGTATACAAGGCATTGGTGAAGGGATGTACTGCTTTTTTCTGATAGTGCTGACTAGTTAAGTGTCCTTAAAACAAAAAAATGTGGAGGTTATTCCTTAGAACCGCGTGTTAGTCTACTGTTAAACTTTAACCTGTAAGTATGGCGTCGTCAGCTGAATTTTCCCCACAAGAGGTTTCCATCAACAACTTACTTCTACAGAATGAAGCTCACCACTATGATCATACCTACAGCATCCTCAGCTTTAATCAATGACACTCTTCTCTGCATTCTGAAGAGGTTATTCCTTGTGATTATGGTCTCTGTTAAACACACCATCTTCTTAAATATAGATTACATCCCTGCAGAGTCACTGAACTACTACATGGAATTTATTGCATAATCCTGGAGTACATACTACTTGTCATCATTAGTGGTAAATAGTAGGCCATTCCAAATGGAGTTGGGAACCCAGTTACGTTGCTCCCTGATAGATGACTCCATCATTATATCCATGACAACTGCTAACAGTGCAGAGCAAATGTCATGTATACATACATAGTGGCCTGTACTTGAAATCCAGATGACCCAGTTTCAGGACAAGACAGAATCCATAGATCAGTTTAAGTGCCTGATTCTCCTCTGTAGCACTGGTGTAAATCAATGTAACTCTAAAATCAATGGACCAGCTCTTCAGCTGCTGTAAGCTGGTGTAACCCTATTGTAGCCAGTGGAAAGGTGCTAATTTACCCCAGCTGAGGATCTGGCTGAACAGTTAAAGTGATGTAAAACCATTGTAAGTTAGGGGAAAACCAGGACCAAAACTTCTCAATAATGAAAAAGGTTATAACTTGTGGCAGTATTTCCGATCTTTCCTGTGACTGTGGGGTAACGGTTAAGCTGGTAGTTGTATTCACAAGGCTTGTATCAAACACTGAAATGCCACACAAATGGTAATATAAAAGCACATAGTGACACTACTCCAAATGTACTTCCTGTATTGACTTCGCAGAGGAGCCTAGTCACTCAATGAGGAACAGAAATGACAAACGTGAAAAATGGCATAGATGAGTGCTATCAAACAATCTGAAAGAATGTGAAATGATCTTACCCCTCAAAATAGGAGTACTCTTTGGATACTTTGTCCCTTGGTTCTGTTTTTCTTTATACCTGCAGAAACATATAAAATCAGCTCTACATTATTAACCTTGTAATTTGAACAGCCCAATCAGCAACTACATCTGATGGGAAAGTTCTCTGAGACTGGAGAGACTCTGGTGGTTTCTGTCTTACAAGACTGGAAGTAAAATCACCATAAAAGCCACAGAAGCACATTCTTTTTTCTATATCACTGGAAAATAGGGGCAGACCTGTTGATGAAATGCTTTTAGACCGTAAGGGAGGAATGAACATCAGACAAGCTGGCACTGGCAAAAACTCCTGAACAGCAACAGACAACACAAGACATTTCTGGTGGCAAGGTGTATTAGAACCTAGAAAAAAGTGAAGCATCCACAAAAGTCAAACTTAGAGTGATAAACAGACGTGTTGTACTCATGACAAATAAGAAGGGCATGGATAGTGGTGAAACAGTAGCAGGACAAAATGCTATTCTGGAACAGTCAAAGTGTAGGGTAGGTTATGAACTTTTCTTCTGATTTCTATAAGATGATATCTGCCATTTCAGAGTCATGACACTAGCTTCAATGATCAGTTCTAAGGTAGAGAATAGAGACAGTTACTTCTATTAACTCACCACCCCGGAATAAGAAGAGGTTGAGTCTCTCTCTCTCTCAAGCAGATGGAAGGAAGGGCAGGTGCAGAAAGGATCTCCTGGGAGAAATTCTAGGAAAAAGCTTAGGCCACGGTTTTGTATTTTTTTGTGATTAAACTGAATAAAGGGAAACTCCAGCAAAAGGGCAGATCTGGACAGTACCCCAGAGTAAATCTGCTGTGCTGAGAGTGGAGGCATTCACACATGATCATTGAGGAAGTGGGGAAATAAAACATGGACTGATTAAATAATGAAATAAGAAGATTGCTATTTGAGTCAGAATTTTTACAGTATTACAAAAAACTTGAAGGAAGAAAGTCAACTTATGGTAGCAAATGTGAAGTTATCTACACTTTTCAGGGAGAACATGAGTGAGGCTCCCGCTACCACTAAAGAAGATATTTACCACCCTTTGTGTATATAAAGAACAGGAATCAGACAAGTAAACAACAATGAGAGAGAATTCCAACAGAAGAGGAATCTGGATGTCCTCTCCTATAGGACTCTTTCCCATTTCCTTAAAGATCTTCTCAGGCTATAATAAACTGAGTGAAACATCCCTGTCCCCCAAGACTAGAGGAACAGAACAAAATTCATCAGCTTGAGAAGGCAGAAGTAAAGCCTGCTATTCAGCTTTACATCACCCAAAAGGAAAATCAGAGTGCACTATAAACGGTACAGCATGCCAGAGCTAGGAACTGAACCATACCTTGCACAATCCCTTGCCAAGACTCTCCTGCTTTTCCCTGGGGTTTCCAGCAGGAGTTACTGTGAGTTCATGACCACTATTGAGCTAGTTGACAATGTTTCACAAAAAAATAAATCATTAACTTGCCTTGAAGAGATTTGATTATCTCTGCACTGGGAGGTACTTGCTTGCTTTTGCAGAAGTCTGATATTTTGATTATTACAGGTCCTACCACTAGAGAAGCAGCATGGCACCAATATTTTATATGAGAGAGTTCCATGAACTAGAGAACAGAATCTAAAATTACCCCTCCCATTAACACATTGCCTTTCCACTTTTCCTCATTCACAAACATTCTCACCCACCACTTCATCATTTTCCCCCTTCACTCAGCCCTCTCATCCTATCTGATTTCCCACCTGACTTAGAAACCTCCCTCAACAAGTCCCTTCAGTTTCTTCCAACACAACTTCCTTCCTCTTGACTTACCCTTCTCCTTCCTGCCCAACCTGACCCTATCTATCTAGGAAGCTCCTCTGCTTTAGCTTAAAACTTCCACAACACCAAGTAAGAACCCCTCATGCTCCCAGCTGAACCCTTGGCTAGAAATACTCCTTCCCTTCCTTTACCCTCTGGCTCAGGAAACCCCTCCCTTAGCTCTCCCTGGCATCTCAGGAGCCCCAAGCCTTCTTCACTGGGCTCAGAATTCCCCCACACCCACAATTTTATCCTGCCCAATTGTCTTGGTTTATTCACCCCCATAATGCAATAAGGCTATTTACCTTTGTAACTCAGAACTAGATCATGTGAATTGGGACAGAAAATAAAGTCCAGTTACTTAACAAAACCGCTTGTGCCTCAGACTCTTATTACATGTTTAAATCATAGTAATGTTTCATCACTTACAGCTATGGGGGAAAGAAACATTTGTTTTTAAAATATCTCGGGGACATACATTAGGTGGTGCAGCATTAGCATATGAGTATCTCTACTCTTCCCCCCGTTTGGTAAAATACAAACCGAGCTCTTTTAGTGCTAACCTCTTATATTTATCTAATTAACAACTGGGTTCTTTGGTCTACTAAACTGCCCACAGATACCCAGAAGAAAATGTGCTCTGCCCAGGGGAGGGCTTTGCTGCTGGAAAGCTGGCTGAGGTGGCTTTGTACCAGCCGTGTCCCACCCAGGGGGAAGGGAAAGCAGGGGGCCTGGCATAGGCAGGATGGAGCCTAGGAGGATAGCCAAGTAGAACTCCATTGTGCTCAGTCCTCCACTGCTGTCTGGTCCCTGAGGGGCCTCACACCAGTGGTGTTTAGTTAGGGCTGCACTGCTGCACAGGGATGGCCCTAGCTTGCACCATTACTGGGTGGCCTTTAACCAGGGAGTTGCAACAGTCTTGCCTCTAGCCTTCCTTCTCCACTCTGAGCCCCAAGTATGTTCCTCCAACAATTGTTAAAAAAGAAAATAAACTCATGTCAGTTTAAATGGGTAGGTTTTAGAATATAGGTTTGTTTTGCATTTAAACTACTTTCATATGGAGATTGTGTTTTTTCTATTGTCCAGAATGGAAAATAAAACCATCCTTGAATGAACAAGGTCTTAACATTAAGGCATAATTAGTTCTAACACATTTAGGTCAGGGTTTATGTTGAGTAATTCTTAGTTTTGTTAGTTAATGACTATATTATGCAAGGAATTTCTGTTTCCTAACCAATGTGAGCCAAAGATTCTCTTTAGCAGGATCATAAAATTGGTATGACGTATCTGAGAATAGAGAAGAATAAACATGCACGCACGCACCCTTTGTCCGTTAACAATTCTGGCCTCTCATTCAAATTATGTCGCTGGCAAACTGAGCCAGAACTTTGGAACAAAAGCAAAGGCTGCCTTTGTCATATCAATACTAATAGAGAATAAATTCCTCATTTTGAAAATGTGGTAACAAAACTTTATAAAGTGGTTCTTGAGCCTTGACTGAGGTTTTAGTTTCTTTCAATGACTGAACAACCTCAGAAAGAAAGTTTAGACTTTAAACACCAGATTCAGCTATGTTGTATTTTTCTTTGTCTCCAAGAGCTTGTCTGTTTAGATGCATAATCTGTTTATATTCTTTTTGTTTGTTCAGATCCCACAGTCCATTCTCTGCCTCCATTGTCATTACTCACAATTTTTTAAAATCATAAGAGGCCCACTATTTGAACAGAGAGATCCACTCCTACTACAGACCCTTCACACTTCATAAAGGGGCTAAAGCACTATACAGGGGTGTGTCAGGCAGCCCATTCACCACTGTGGCACTTCCTGCTGGACATCCTGAGGATTAGGTCTGCCAGTTGGTGTACCTTCTTCAGGTGGTGCCTCACCTATAGTCCTCTCACCCTGTGGACCTGCCTCACTCCAAGAACTGCAGTGTCCTCTTCATGACTCAGCCCTCTGGCTGGGTCATCATCCATGTTTCCCCCTTCCAGGATTACCCCAAAGTCTTTGTAGGCAAACAGTCCCAGGCAGTCTTCTCCTGTGCCATCCTAATGACGCCACTTCCCCAGTGGCCAGTATGGGAACCTGGGCCCGCTCTCTGGACTGGAACTTTACCCTCTGAATCCTTACTGCTTTGTTATCAAAAGAGACTGGTGGAATTGATTTAAGGACCCCACCTCCCAAAGGATCAATTCCTCTGTAGGGTCTATCACCTAATAGCCACAGGTCAAATGAAACTTAGTTGTTTTAAATGGTGAAAACAGGCAGGATGGTTTATTAAGGGATAAGTAAGACCAGATAGAGAAAAGGGCAATAAAGCATTAAATAGAGTAATACAGCTCAGTGGTTTTACAAGTATTGTGGGCTTGAAGCCCAGACCTAACGCCTAACCAATATGGGCACAATACAAATACAATGTCAATGTTACTCAGTCTCTAGGAGAGAGAGGAGCTCAGAGTAGATGGCTCACGATGCTCTCATCTGTGTTGCTTCTCAGGTAACTCAGGTCGGGACCTTGAGGACAGCTACCGGAATCAGGAACCTGAGATGGAACAGGAGATCTTCCTCAACGATGGACAACCAGATAAACACAGGTGTTTTGATGATGTTCATCTTCCTCCATTGTACGACCAAGCACAGACATGGGTTAAACCAAACACAGGCTGCCTCCTGAGTGGACAGCACCTGACAGAGTGTGCAACCCCTTTATATAACCTTTAACCGAGACTCAGATGATGCTTTCCCGCCTTTACTGTAGCTAGGTAGATTAGGCTTAAACTTTAACCAATCAGAAAAATAAGCACCTAAAAAGGGCACCAACCTTGACAAGAAGGTGGACTAAGATGGAAGGTGAAAGATAAAACAACAACCAAAAAAACCCCAAAATGGCTAAAAGCCCCAACAGCTTCTTCCTTGGACATCTCCCTACTTTTCCTGGTTCTCCCACCTTCTCTGGGAGTACCAGTTCCAAATCAACTTCCTCCTCCCTCTTTCCAAGGAGTGACTGCAGACTACTTCCCTGCAGTCCTGTTTGTTCTCAATTCCTGGGTTTTATAGACTCCCACCTATTCATGCCCAGCTGAGCCTTCTTTTAATCAACTCCTCTTCTCCCTGGCTACTCTTCCAGGAATAGACAACTTATGCCTCCCCATACTGGGGGCAGTGCACAATCCAAGGGGGAGGACATATGACAGCCCTATGTGTCTTCCCTGCCCAGTGATTCTCCCCTGCCCTGCTCCACGTTACCTGCGGGGAGGGGGGAGGGCTCTGTCCTTCTCTCCCTGTACCTGCACCCGACACATTTGGTCACTCTCTCTGGCAGCCAGGTGGGGAGTGGGACACAGACACTTCTGTCTGAGAGAACCTGGCTGGGAGGCAGTGGCAGCTTGTCTAAACTATGTCAGGGGTGGGGCCCTCCAGTCCTTGAAACAGCCTCGGAGCAGGACTATGTAAAAGTGGCTTAAAGGTGCCTTAGTCCCCACCTACCTCTGTACTGCAAATTTTGTTCTGTGCCTCTTAGAGGTACTAGACAGAGTCTCACCTTTTAATATTAACAAAACTGCTATATTTCATGACCCAGAGTCAATCTGAAAACTACCAGTGGCTATTTATACAATGAAAAAACACATTTTTAAAAAAAAATGTGTGAAGTCTTCTAATTTAACGTTCTAGCAGTCTTTTGGCTAAATCATTGTATCTTCAAACTCCCATTTTATTTTAAGGAGAGGGAAAAGTTAGGGTGTAGCTAGGGTGACCAGATAGCAAATGTAAAGAATCAGGACACTTATTTTCAGAGGGCAGGGATATTGTTGCCAGTATAAGACAAAGCCCCTAATATCGAGATGTCTGGTTGCTCTGTGTGTAGCATCCTGCTCTGACAAATAGTAAATTTTTAAACAGAATAGGAAGCATTTGCTAAATGTTTCTCCTGAGAAGAATCATTTTCCTAGACATACGGCCTTGTAGAAAGTGTAACGTAGTGGTCAGACGGTCAGTTGTCAGCTTGTCCCTTCATTGAAACACGGCCCTGTCCTTCAACACCCCACCGCAAAGATTTCCAGTCCTACTCTTTAGCACAGAGATTTTGGGCATGGACTCTTGAAGAGTCAAGTTCTTTTCCAGCTCTCACCCAGCGTGAAAGCTTTTGTTGTTGCAATGTCCTCTGAGTGGGTAGGAGACCCCGGGCCCATCCTTTCCACTGGACTCTAGTCTAGGGCCCAATCGTGGGCAGCTCCACTTAGCACCTTGGTGTGCTAAGCAGCCACACACCCCCGACCACTTCCTACCCCCGTCTCCTTTCGCTTCACGGAAGTAATTCTTCATTCTAGTCTCTGAGCTGCACATTCAGTCACCAGCCTCTCATTTGTAGGTTTGCACGGATCTATGTTGTCAGGTCTCAGGCAGTGAACTCCTGGGAAGTATGTTCCTTTCAGAGCATCCCTCTGCTCCCTTCCACTGCCTGCCTCTGAGCTGCTCTGTGCCCCTTTTTAAAGCCCCACCTCCAGCTTTTGCAGGCCCTGCAGGTGTGTCTGGGTGGGACTGCCTGGACCCAGAGCTGCTCCTTAACCCCTTGCTCTCCAGTGTGGTGTTTGTATACCTCATCACAGGCCTCTTCAAAAGGAACATTAGAAACAAAACTGAAGCAAGTACAAATACTGCCCAGTCTTGGAGTCAGGTTTTTGGGAGAGCTGAAAGAGAGAGAGAGTGAAGTAACCATTCAAAAGGAAAAAAACAATAAAAATCAGCATTTCACCATTCTGGAAGATGTGGGTGAGCATAGGGCATGTGTCCAGGCAATGGGTTCAAATTAAATTAATTATTTCTTTAAGGGAATAATATACATCAATTTATTACCTTAAATAGAGTTACCTAGACAGGTATAAGAGGGGTAGCCGGGTTAGTCTGGATCTGTAAAAGCAGCAAAGAGTCCTGTGGCACCTTATAGACTGACAGAAGTATTGGAGCATGAGCTTTTGTGGGTGAATACATGCATCCGATGAACTGGGTATTCACCCACGAAAGCTCATGCTCCAATACGTCTGTTAGTCTATAAGGAGACAAAAGAATCTGTGTGGAAGGATGTTTCTTGCTGGGTTTTTTCACCTGTGTATGCTTACATGCAGATTTCCTTTTGTTTCCTCCCTTTCCCCTTTTTTCTTGATCACTCTGTTTACTGCTTAAATGCAAATTAAGGCAAACACACATTCCTTTGTTTAGGACAGACTTGTTTGATGACTTCTTCATGGGGCAGGACTGTGGGGTTTGGAACATGTGCTAATAACATCATACAGAGGAATCTTATAACTTCATATACAATGTTGCTACATATATTTCACCATGACAGTACTGACCAGCAAATTATGTGTTTTCAAATGATACCTCACAAGGCATACTTTGTACAAAGATTATTACAGTACTGTGTAGGTTCTGAATACATGTTATAACCCAGGAGAAACTCTCCTCTGATTCTGTGCATTCGACGAAGTGGGTATTCACCCACAAAAGCTCATGTTCCAAAAAGTCTGTTAGTCTATAGGGTGCCACAGGACTCTTTGCTGCTTTTACAGATCCAGACTAGCATGGGCTACCCCTCTGATACTCTCCTCTGATTGGCTGACTTCCTTCTTTCCCCCACCTCTTGGGGAAGAGTAGCCAATCATATCTGTCATGAGAAACAGGCAAAGCTACTCTTCCTGTGCCCCCTCTCAGAGCTGTGAGGAGTTTTGGGTAGGGGTGGATGAAGAGGGCACAGTAAGAGCCAAGCAACTCTTCTCCCATGAAAAATTGATCAGTTCGCTCTCTGCTTTTCTTTCCTTCCCTCTCTATCACTGCAACACCAGGCCAGGAAAGATGTGAGGTGAGGTATGTGCATAATTAATTGCTGGGCTGGAAGATGGGCAGATGTGGGGCTAGAGGGCACAGTATTAATTAATTTGAATTCTTGGGTTGGGTAGAAGCTGTAAGCTCCATAACAGCAAGCAGCATTTTATACAAATCTGTGAGATTTGATCTCACTGGGTCAAGGAGATCTCCTGGAATGGGAACAAAAAAAAATCATGTTATTCTCTTCACACGGGAGAGTTAGTAACACTGCAATTGTCACACAGATGCTAGGGGCAGGGAGAAGACGTTCACAAATCAAAAGACAGACCAAATCTTTGGCCCCAAAATCATGAGAAATTTTTTAATTGTATGATTTTGTGTGGAAGGTCTGAGTCATGATTTTTGAACTTTTGGTGTGGCAATACTGTGATTCCTGTCCTCTGACTACAAAGTATCAAGTCATGAATTAATGGGAATTCTGAGAAAGCAGTACTGCACGGTGTGACAAAGTTCCTCCTCTACCTTGGTGGGTCCTGCGCTTACTGGCAGATTTGCTCACCTCAGTGATCATCCCTTCTGGTGGAACCCACAGTCTGTGTCAGCTCCTCCTGTGTTTGATCAGGAGTTGGGAGGTGTGGGGGGAACTCAGGCCCACCCTCTACTCCGGGTTCCAGCCCAGGGCCCTGTGGATTGCAGCTGTCTATAGTGCCTCCTATAACAGTTGCATGACAGCTACAACTTCCTGGGCTACTTCCCCATGGCCTCCTCCAAACACCTTCTTTATCCTCACCACAGGCCCTTCCTCCTGGTGTCTGATAACACTTGTACTCCTTAGTCCTCCAGCATCTCACTCTCACTCTCACTCTCACTCTCAGCTCCTTGCACCTCTTGCTCCCAGCTCCTCACACACACACCACAAACTGAAGTGAGCTCCTTTTTAAACCCAGGTGCCCTGATTAGCCTGCCTTGATTGGCTTCAGGTGTTCTAATCAGCCTGTCTGCCTGAATTGGTTCTAGCAGGTTCCTGATTACTCTAGTGCAGCCCCTGCTCTAGTCACTCAGAACAGAAAACTACTCATCCAGTGACCAGTATATCTGCCCTCTACCAGACTCCTCTACCCCACTGGCCTGGGTCTGTCACAATGGGTTAAATTACTACATTAAAGGAGAGAGTGAGAAATAGAAAAAAAGGTTGCCCCCAGTTTAGTGATTTATGTACCTATCTGAAAAAAGAATTGTGCTTTGGAATTGACTGTAGACTTTTTATGCCTCATGGGAGATACTAGCCTTAGCCGCAAGGAGTAACTCTATTCTTCACTCTCTTTATTGCTGAGCATTTTCTGCATAGCTTGTACAGTGAGTGGTAGGAGTTACTGTGCACCAACCATATATATACCCTCTGATTCTGAACTGAAAACTGTTACTGTTTGATAAGTGGTTCGTTATCAGACCATGGACTGTAAACCTCCCTCGAAGTAGTGATTTTAATCTCTCTGATGCTTGGGGAAAAATTGAATGGGCTGGATTAATGCTGTACACATGACCATGTAAGAAACACAGGCCTTGGTCTTTGATTTCCTATGGCAGGGACTGTGTAGATTCTCTTTCTTCAGCTACTAATCTAGCAGATTTAGTGTCATGACTCGTGGGTCTGGAACACAGGGTTCATGGGAGCAGCCACACTCCAACCCTCCACTTGGCAGGCTGCCGACAATGACTTACCTGGGACCCATGAAGCATAGCCCCAGTGTGAGGCTCTGGTGGAGCACCAGTACGGCTGATTGGCCCACTGGCCCTATTTACGCCAGCAGCAAGAACAGGAAGCTGTCTGAACAACTGGGTTCTACCCTGTTCTGGACTGTGTGCCTTGTGCTTCCTGCTCCTGCTGCTTGATTTCCTGGCATCCTGATCTGGCTTGGCTCCTGGCATCTGACTTGTGGTTCCTGGCCTCCAGTTTGTTTCCTGCCTCTGACCCCCTGGTATCCTGACCCAGCTGACTCTTAACTCCTGTCTCATGACTGACTCTAACTCTGACTGTTGCGTCTTGCTGCCCACAATCCAGCTATGACATTTAGAAGCAATCTTAAAGGCAAATTGTAAAAGAAAGAAAATCTGTGCATCCTTTTTTTTTTTCTCCTAACATGGGCAAAGGGGATAGAAAGTTTTATTTTCTTCTGGTTGTTTTCAATGTTAGAAATCTGTGGTCTTGTCTACCTTGTTTTTGCATGAGAACTTTCAGGAAGACTGGAGAATTAGTCTTATGACATCAGAAGGGAGACTGAAACTTGAGCATTGAGAGGAGACAAGGGATTTTAAGTCTGTTTCAGACTTTGTTGGGGTCTGAATTAAATAGGAGCTAACAAACAAACAGTTAGGAGAAAAACTCTTTGTTAAAGATTCAAACTTCCCTATCCTTTTACTTGAAAACTGAGAAAACTCCCGAATAAAGTAAAAGCTTCACAAGTTGCAACAGCTTGTACATATTTCTCTCAACAACATGGAAGCCTGCAACTTCTACTAAGAGACTATTTATCTGTCTCCATATTGGACATTGTATTACTGGAGTCCCAGACTCACCAAGACATCTGGATCCTCCAAGAGTCTGTGTTGGAACTGTAAATTATTATTTACTAGTAAGTTACTGGCATGACATGCTATACCAAGTGTTCCCAAAGTGTAAAGAAGAGACACAATCCTCAACATCTGCAGACCCAGGTACAACTTGTTGAAGATAGAACTTGAATGTGTCTGGGATTCCATGTTCAATTATTACATGGACACACACACACACAGCTGCAGAAGTTCATCACCACTCTACATATGGAAAAGCAGCTCCTCTTTCACATGAACAGGGTAAGAATGTTTACCAGGTTTCTATAGAAACTTTTACATTGGTATAGAGTGCTCTGCTTCTGTTCATTGTGCTTAGAAATCTCTTCCAAGATTATCGGAGACTTTAATTTGCTTAACCCAGACTTCCTTAAACTTGTTAAAAGAAACATATAAAACTTTGACAACTTTGGTGCAGTTAGAGAAGCCATCATAAATGCACTGTGCTTCTGTGCTTTTATGAGATTCTCCCACAGAAGATTTCATATGCTTTAATCTTGGCAGAGGCTTAATTATCTGTCCTTTCTATTTTTCTCTGAGAAAAAGCATCAGAAAAGCATAACTGACTTTTTTGTCAACCTTTGCAGTCATTACATTCTGGTTCTCAAAACTTGGTCATGGGCTGCTGAACTGCCATACTGTATTTCACAGATTTCTTTGGTGGTGGTGGTGTGCTTATGTTTGTAAAAATAAAGATTTTAATGGACATGAAAATGCTCATAGTCAAATTGTGGCCTTGGGTATGTATTTGCAATTCCCAGTGATTTCAGCGGGAGGAGTTGTGCATGCAACACAGTGTAATTTGGGCCACTTTAAGGGAGATTGCGGAGATAAAACAGTTGGAACTGAATTAATTTCTCAGCCACTTGAATATTTTGGAGAAAAAAGAGGAGGAAGAGAATGCTAGCATCATATTTCACAGCATTTGTATTTTTGAAGGAATTTAAAGAATATCACTATGTAGAGAAAATCTCCCTCCAATGAATGCCCATATAAGCGTCAACTGTCGAAGTCCCATAAATAGTATCCTAGGTATATCTTGTTTCGATTACTGACAAAAGAAGAGAATCCTTTCTAAGGCTAGGCTACACTACAGCTGAAGTCAACATGAGTTATGTTGCTCAGGGGTGTGAATTAGCCAACCCCCTGCGCGACATAACTTATGCTGACTTAATCGCCAGTGTTGATGGGAGAACTTCTCCTGCCAACGTAGCTACTGCTTGCGAGGCTGGAGGAATTAAGCCAATGGAAGAGCTCACTCCCGTCGGTTTAAAAAAGCTACACAGAGAGCTTAGAACAGCGCAGCTTCTTTGGTGCATCGGTGCAGCTGCATTGGTGCATTGGCGCCGCTGTATGTTTTGTAGTGTCGCCAGAGCCTAAGTTTTAGAATGACATGCTGACCTTTGGGAGTGTAACCAATGCTGTGTAGATACACATAGCGTGCAGACATGATCAATAACATGTACAGTTATCTACCTCTCTTACTGAGCCTCAGTTTTCATAGTGAAAATGTGAAACTGGCATTTTCTGACTCCACAGATCTGCTCCATGTACATATTTAGAGTCGTATCTGCCTACTTTAGTGGTAAAAACCATTTTTTACTGGCATTTACTTCTGTTGGTCCTGCAGAGCTATCATAACTGAGAAAGAAATGGACATTTCTCTCTGTACATCATCAACAGGATTGTTTATTAAGTTGCTGCTAGTTACAGCTGATGGTGCAAGTGTCACAAAGGACAGACTTTTATTATTGGTGGCATTGGGCAAGAACTCTTGAACTCAGGCTAATGTTGACATTTAAAAACCTTTTTATTTGTAAACTAAGCATATTCAGTCTGGAATGATTGAAAAACATCTCTTTGCAATGCCATTTTTACAGGGTAACTTTTCAGAGTAGAATTGCATTTTAAAGAGCTCACAGCAATGTGGAACAAATGACTGTGAGAAATGAAAACTTAGCTGGACAATTATGCATGGTTCACTGCAGAGATTTACCAGTTTATGTTCCCCTTGGGCATAGGTTAATGTGATAGTCTTTGCTCGTGGGGAGCATTGCCTAGTGGTCAGGACTTAGGCTTTTTGACATACAGAGGAGGGGTTTTGGTAGAGGAGCCTGAGCCTTCCCACTCCAGATGGAACTTTAGGAGCCAGGGTCATTGGATTGTACCCCTCTCCACTCTCCTGGAGAAAAAGTCAGCGTTTTGGTGGGCTTTTCCTGCTCTGGCTTATGCTGGGGAATGAGGAGTTGTGACCAAACTTCGTCAACCAGTCTTTCTCTGCCAGTACAGTTGCTCCCCCTGGAGCTCACATCAGGGGTTCTGCACCACTTGTTGAGGATCTATCACTTCCCCATTAACTACTGGCAGTTGGTCATACACCCGATTATCCCTGTGGTCCTTATGAAGTGTGTATCTCTAATGTGGTGATATGCGAGGCGTTACCCACCCTAGTTGGGGCCTGGGATAGGCATCACATTTGGAGATTGCATTGATCTTTCTGAAGTCTGTGCAAAACTGGACAGTGCTTTGGGACTAATATGACCGGGCTACTTCCTCTGGGGTCACTGGAGTTGGGTTAAACCTCCTGAATACCTTGGAGAAATTTTCCCAAGCCCAACCCAGAATGCAGAGTAAATTAGTGTTGAGCACAACCCCACTACAAGGGACTTTGTGTTCTCTCTTATAGTAAGCTGCACATGTGTATTGGGATAGGGTTTAACATTTCTATAAATACATGCAGGAAGATAGTCTCCCTGGGGGCTTCAAGGTTTGAGACCAAGTTGTCCTAGACTAGTGTCTATTCACACGCAGAATCCAGTAGACCTGTTACCTTAAGCCTGTTTATCTGCATAGGGACCATTACTTTTACTGGAGTGTGCTTTCGGATTTCTGCTGTTCACTTTGTCCATGGTCTCACTCCATATAGGGGCATTTCTGATACCAGTGACCTGGGCGATTGCATGAAAAGCACACCTGCGGTAGGCCAAAGGGTCATTGGCCAGGGTCTGGTATTTCAGGGGACCCCTTTCTAGGTGCCATGCCTAGTTTTTCCTCCTGGCCTTTGGGTGGGGGAGTCCACAGGGGTCCCAAGGACCTTTGTCTGGGCTAGGGTCAGAGAGGCTGGGGTTTCCTACCAGTTCCTAGTCCCGGGTTTGGTGGACAGCTGGGCCCCTTAGAGGCTGGTGCTTCAGGAGCCACAATCTCTGCTCAGTTCCCCTGGTTGAGCTCTCCCTTGAGTCAAGGGGCTCCCTTGGCCTCTGGCCACTGCTTGGGCAAGGCAATTAGGGCTGTCTACACTGCTAATTCTCCATTAGTTGAACTGCATCAGCTAGGGCCTCTGCCTGATGTTTAAGCACCCAGTCCCTAGCCCTGGCTGGCAGAATGAGCTTGGCAACCTCAGCTCCACTCTGTGCCTCTGGCTTTAACCACCGCCAGCACAGCCAGGTCTTTAGTTTCCGGGCAACCGCATGAGGGTGGGGTCCCCAGGGCATTCCCTCTCTGCCCTTGGAACCTCTGTTGGAAGGCCTTCTCCATGATGTTGAGATAGCCCAATATGGCTGCTTTCACCTAGGCATAGTCTTTGGCTGATGTTGCATCCAGTCCCCGATATGTGGTCTGGACTGGTCCTTTCAGGTAAGATGCCAGCAAGATGGCCGGCCCACTGGTTAGGTGACCATTGGTCTGCCATTGCCACCATTCAAATGTTACCAAGAAAGCCTCTGGGTGGTCCTCTGGGTTCATCTTTGTGAGTTTCACAGGTACAGGTGGGACCCCCAGGCTTGGACTTATGTTCCCTGGGAGGGAAGTCCTGTGGACCCAAGGCCACAACCTGTTGGACCACATGTTGCTGCTGTTCCTGCTGTTGTGCCCCTAAGTCCCAGACCAGTTGTTGCTGCTGCTGGGCTGCCTGTTGCTGCTGCTGGTTCTCCATCATCCCCTTAAGTAGATGCTCTAGGTTCATCTTACCTGACTTTAGAGCCAATGTCTTCTAGTCCAAGGTTGTTTGACATCTGGTCCATCAGTCTTCCCTCTCTGCAGGGGTGGAAAAGATGCCCACATTCTCCACCAAGTGGTGATAGTCTTCACTTGTGGGGAGCACTGCCTAGTGGTCAGGTTTGAGGCCCTTTGACATGCAAGGGGTGGGGTTTGGTAGGGGAGCCTGAGCCCTCTTACTCCTCTGGACTCTGGCCCAGGGCCTTTAGAGGGCAACACAAGGGTCTAACACCCAAGAACACTTTAAAGCTGCCCTGCCTGGGCCACATCCTATCACCCTACTATTGTCCAAAGTCTGCAGTCTATCACAGAAGGCTGTGAAGATGGGTCACTCACCAACTTAGCATCTCTTCATGGCTGAGTGTGGCATGGTGTATCTCTACTTCTTGAGGAGGCAGCTGCCTCCTCTTATGCCTTGGCCCTGCAGCTGGGTCAGTTTCAAGTCTCTCCCCTTCAGGGGTAGTCCATAAACAAAATATGGGGAATCATCACAAATAAACTGGGTCAGCAGGTGAGAGAGAGAAATGCCTCCCTCTTTGGGTATAATAGAAGCAGGTTCTCCCTTCCTTCAGGGAAGGACCTTCAGGCACTTGTTGAGGAAGAGATCCTGCCTTCCCTCAGCCTTTTTCTCAGAAGCTTCAAGGTAGAGGTCCTTTCTCTTCCCTGCTGCCCCCAAGTGAGCTGTTCTGCTCCCTTTTAGCTCCTTCTCCAATCTGTGCATCTCTTGCAGGTGTGGTGGGACGGGGCTGGGCTGACTGAGCCCAGAGGAGCTCTGTAACCTGTTTTTGCTCAGTGTGGGGTTTGTATACCCCATCAGTTTGCACCCGCATGCAGGTAACCAGGCTTGAAATTGAATTATGAGGATCATGGAAACTTGAGGATTCTACATATTGCTGGAGTCATCAGCTGAACATTCTTCAAAAAAAGGGAAGATTTGAGGTAGGGCGTTTGTCAGCAGCCAGAAAGATTTTTGAGCAGAGGTCTAACAACCACTTGTTCCAAAAAAGCCATCATCCTGCACTACCTAGGGATAACAATGAACACAGCTGATGAAGTGGGTATTCACCCACGAAAGCTAATGGTCCAAAACGTCTGTTAGTCTATAAGGTGCCACAGGATTCTTTGCTGTTTTTAATGAACACAGTAAGGATCATGATAATGATTTTGCATAATAAAGGGCCTTCCTTCCTGAAGGGATCCTAAATTGCTTTATTGGTATTGGAATACCATAAAGACTGCTATTTCCAGAAATCCAAGTTATTGGAATTCTAGAACTTGTTGTTTACATTAAAAAAAAAAAAAAAGTTCGGGCTATTTCTATGACTTTCACAGGGTTTATCTCCCTCTGGTGGCTGTCTTAACACCTGAAAAGTTTCATTATTTCTTGGCAAAAGAATATGTGCAGGCTAGTGGATAAGTCTCTCTAGCTACCTTCCTTCATATGGGATACTGAGAATAAGCCATTCTGAGTTGGTGTTGTTTTTTTCATTAAGAATTAACATCTGATTTCCTCTTTGGGGATGACTAATTTTTCTGGCCAAAATGTTCACATTCTGTAGCCGACTAGTTTGACTGAGGCAGTAGTTCTGGGAAATGGGTGAAAGAGCTGGCAAATTGCTGGTATGCTGACTAAGACATAAGACCTCTCTGTGTACGGTAATGGCCCTTCATGATAAATATGGCAAATTATGTACATCACATAAAGATATGAACAAGTTATTTAAATTTATAAGATTTGTACAAATTGGACACAAACCACTGCACAGATGCTTTGGATTAATTCTTCAAAAATATTACATTACTGCAACCCAACGTAGAAACTTCAGTGAACCTCTAATGGAGGATGAATTAATTGAGGAGATTAAGAATATGAAAGTGGTGAAAGCCCCCAGGCCAGGTGGCTTTGCTGCTCAATTCTACAGACATTTATCTTGACCTCCTCTCTGACAAGATGCTTAAAATGTTTAATGAGTTACTCTTAGAGGGCACCCTTCTCTCTATGCTGAGGGAATATCAATTGTTCCTAAACCATAAAGAGATGTCACATTATGTTCCAATTATAGGCCAATTTCACTTATTAATAGTGATGTCAAAATATTGGCAAAATTTCTGGTGATGAGAATGGAGAAAGTTTTGGGTTCTATCATACATGCTGATCAAGTTGGGTTTGTGAGAGGCCATCATGACTCTAATAACTTTTGACTATTTATTGATATTATATCAGTGAAATATGATGACCCCAAACACAAACTGTATTAGCCTTAGATGCAGAAAAGGCTTTTGATAGAGTGGGTTAGAGGTTTTATATCCAACAGAAATCCAGACTTGAACCTATATTTAGTTCTTGGATCCAACTATTATATTCTCACCCAAGCTCTTGCATCACAACCAACAGTGTGACCTTGAATACCTTCAGTCCTTTCCAAGGACTAGGTAAAGGTGTCCCCTGTCTCCATTACTTTTGGATTTGGCTCTTGAGCCCCTGGCAATATCTATACAGGCTCACCCAGATGCCTGAGGCATCCAGTTTGGTTCCATGGAGTATAAATTGATACTATATGCGGACAACATCCTTTTATATATATCCAAACTGGAAACAACTATTGCCGTCCTCCTATAACTAATTCAAAAATACAATGCAATATTGGGTTACAACTTAAATAGGGAAAAATCGGAACTATTGTAAATATCCCAGTTGTCATTTAATGGGACTTTTTCTCTATGGAATTTCCATAGGCAAACTGATACAATTAAGTAGCTATGTATAAAAGTACCAACAAACATTGATGAACTGGTGAAGATAAGTTTAGATCCTGTATTCCCTCAAATAACTAGTGACACAAATAGATGGCATCCTCTCTCCCTGAACCTGTATGGAAGGGTTAATACAATAAAAATGAATATTCAGCCTAGGCTTCTGTATATTCTAAGAACATTTAATAACATTATTAGAGCCTTTCTGCGGGGTCCTGGTTAACACCCATAACTGTTACTTAAAATGACAGGTTTCAGAGTAGCAGCCGTGTTAGTCTGTATCTGCAAAAAGAACAGGAGTACTTGTGGCACCTTAGAGACTAACAAATTTATTTCAGCATAAGCTTTCATGGGCTACAGCTCACTTCTTTGGATGCATAGAATGGAACACATAGACAGGAGATATTTATACATACAGAGAACATGAAAAGGTGGAAGTACGCATACCAACTGTAAGAGTCCAATCAATTGATATGAGCTGTCATCAGCAGGAGAAAAAAAAACTTTGAAGTGATAATTGAGATGACCCATAGAACATGTGAGGAGAACTTAACATAGGGAAATAGAGTCAATTAGTGTAATGACCCAACCATTCCCAGTCTCTGTTTAAACCTAAGTTAATTGTATCCAATATTAATTTGAGTTCAGCAGTCTCTCTTTGGAATCTGTTTTTGAAGTTTTTTTTGCAAAATTGCCACCTTCAAGTCTGTCACTGAGTGGTTAGAGAGATTGAAGTGTTCTCCCACTGCTTTTTGAATGTTATGATTCCTGATGTCAGATTTGTGTCCATTTATTCTTTTGCGTAGAGACTGTCTGGTTTGGCCAATGTACATGGCAGAGGGGCATTGCTGGCATATGATGGTATATATCACGTTGGTAGATGTGCAGGTGAACGAGCCCCTGATGGCCTGGCTGATGTGATTAGGTCCTATGATGGTGTCTATTCTATGCATCTGAAGAAGTGAGCTGTAGCTTATGCTGAAATAAATTTGTTAGTCTCTAAGGTGCTACAGGTACTCCTGTTCTTATTACTTAAAAAAGTCTAGCTCCCTATTGCCAAGAGAGTATTTCGGCTCCCATATCTACAAAATTGCTATTATGCTTTTGTCATGTCACAGATGTCACAATTGTTTCTGCATGAGAACACCCTTATACCCACAAGGGTGGAAACTAAACTGGTATTAATGCATTCAATTCCCCCATGGGTCTGCTCTGTCTTCTTTTTATTCAATTTAGCAAAATAAGGTGCCTACAGTGGTGCCTGTGCAAAAGGCCTGGGCTATCCTAGCTAAAAGGCATCAATTTCATCCTCACTGTCATGCAAAAGCCCCTATGCAGGGTAACACAGACTTGGAAATTGGGGGAAAAAATCTATAATTTTGGAAGAATTGGCTGAGCAAGGGTATCATATGGATTTCCCAATTAGTCAAGATGAGGGCTTTGTCTCTTTTCTAACGCTAGCTAAAACCTATCTGAGTTAGCAGTGAAAGAAAGAAAGAATAACGTATTAATGTCGAGAGCAAATATATGAATTTGAAGCAATTTGGACCCTGTTTCTTGATATATTTGGATAAAGAATTCTGAGATAGCTCAAATAATGCTAGACTTCCATTCCACCCAACCTCTCCACTTTTACTCTCCCTCTTCCTATCCCCTCCATATTTTTTGCCTATTTATGTCTTTTATTATATTAATTATTATTATCACCACCCTAACGTTATGTCTGTGTAATATTGTCTGATTTCTGAATTGTTTTGTCTTGTAGTTTGACAAGCGTGATTTTCAGAGAGACTGAGAACCAGTGAAGTCCCATTGACTTCAAATCTAGTCAAGTACAGCAGAGATTGAAAGTTGCTATGTGATTGCTGCTTGGTGCCCTGTATGAAATGAGTTTGGTAGTGTCACTCCAGTTTCCTGATACGCTCACATATCAGGTGTGGTTCAAGTGGGGTTGATAGGAGAGATGCTAGGCAAAGATTAGTTTTTGTACCAGGCTATTGATAAGCAGGAAGAAAGAGCCATTGAAGAGCACATATAGTGTATAGCCCATCTGCAGTGCCAGCAAAGGAACTACCAGCTTTTTGACTGTGGTACATAAGAACATACATGACCACGTGGGTAGCCTAGGCTTAAGCCCAACAATATGTCCTGTACTGATACGACAGAGGAAGGTAGTGGCCAACAAAAATTACTAAAATCCCAATTTGCTAAAACTGAACTTTGAAAAAAAGAAGTGTCTTTGAAAATGTCAGTTAGAAAACTACAAACTGAAATCAGATGTGTGTAAAGCTGGCATTCCTCTATCCTAAAGATGTAACAAACCACAATATGTATTTGTGTGTCTGTGGGCTTTGTGGAGATCCAGACCTGCTCTACACTATGACTTTAGGTCGAATTTAGTAGCGTTACCTCGATTTAACCCTGGACTCGTCCACACGACGAAGCCCTTTTTTTACTTAAAGGGCTCTTTAAATCAATTTCTTTACTCCACCTCCAACGAGGGGATTAGTGCTGAAATCAGCCTTGCCGGTTCAAGTTTGGGGTAGTGTGGACTCAATTCGATGGTATTGGTCTCCAGGAGCTATCCCAGAGTGCTCCATTGTGACCGCTCTGGACAGCGCTATCTACTCAGATGCACTGGCCAGGTAGACAGGAAAAGGCCCATGAACTTTTGAATTTCATTTCCTGTTTGGCCAGAGTGGTGAGCTGATCAGCACAGGTGACCATGCAGAGCTCATCAGCATGATGTGCACATTGCCGGGGCACATTGCCTGGCCCGTACTTTGTGAGAATTCTATGTCCATGTCTATGTCCTCATCACTCTCGTCACCACGCTGCCGTCGCCTCCTTGCCTGGTTTTGTGCGAAACAGTTGTCTGCCATTGCTCTGACAGAAGGAGGGGTGACTGATGACATGGTTTACAGGGAATTAAAATCAACAAAAGGAGTGGCTTTGCATCAAGGAGAAACACAAACAACTGTCACACAGAATGGCCCCCTCAAGGATTGAACTCAAAACCTGGGTTTAGCAGGCCGTGAATTTCACAAAACAAATGGGGTCAATTTCTTGTTTTGATCCACTCCATCTATCTTTTACATCGTAGGCTAGTAGCAGATGGTGCAGTACGACTGCTAGCCATCGTCATCTCCTGGGTGCTCGGTAGAAGATGGGAATGACCTGGCTGAGTCACTCCCATGTTTGCCCAGGTGCCCCTGACCAACCTCACTGAAGTTGGCTAAAAGAGCACCCAGGAATACAACAATGATGGCTACCAATTGTAATGCACCATCTACTGCCAAAAGGCAATGAGCTGCTGCTGTATAGCAATGCAGTCCCATGTCTTCCAGCACCCAGGAGAAGTACGGTGATGGTGAGCTGATCGGGCTCCATGCTTGCTATGATATGGCATCTGCTCAGGTAACCCAGGAAAAAAGGCGCGAAACCATTATCTATTGTTGCTTTCACGGAGGAAGGGAGAGAGAGGGGGGCCTGAAGACATGTACCCAGAATCACCCGCCACACTGTTTTTGCCCCATCAGGCATTGGGATCTCAACCCAGAATTCCAATGGGCAGCGGAGACTGCAGGAACTGTGGGATAGCTACCCACAGCTACCCACAGTGCAACGCTCTGGAAATCGATGCTAGCCTTGGTACTGTGGACGCAGTCCGCCGACTTAAGGCACTTAGAGCATTTTTTGTGGGGACACACACAGTCAACTGTATAAAAATGATTTCTAAAAAACTGACTTCTATAAATTTGACCTAATTTCATAGTGTAGACATACCCTCAGTCTTGCAACTACTGGTCCTCAAAAGGCAAATCTATACGCTAATTGCAAATCAGGATAATAAATAACCAGTCATCTGATTCAATGAACTAGTCAAGACATAATAATCTTTATATAAACAAGAAAGAGTCCTGTAGCACCTTATAGACTAACAGACATATTGGAGCATGAGCTTTCGTGGGTGAATACCTATTTCGACGGATGCATTGGTGAATACCCACTTCATCGGATGCATCATGCCTCCGACGAAGTGGGTATTCACCCATGGAAGCTCATGCTCCAATACATCTGTTAGTCTATAAGGTGCCACAAGACTCTTTACTGCTTTTACAGATCCAGACTAACATGGCTACCCCTCTGAATCTTTATATAGGCATTTATAAGGCAGTAATCACCTGGTAAGCTACATTTGAATCAATCTGATAATATTTTATGTTTGTTTAGTGTCTTTTATTGCATAGCACTTTACAAACTTGAAATACTGTACAACCTTTACCTAGGGCTAACTTCACCTTTAAGGTGACAGCATACAGCAACAATGTACAACAATTTGTGAATTGAACTTTGGCATGGAGAAACTACAGTGATTGGCATGTAAGCAGAGTCAGGATAAGCTCTACACTGACATCTGGTGGAAAGAATTTCAGAGAGTGTATTTGCACAGGCACGCCTACCCTATCCCAGACTCCCAAGCTGTGGGACTGCTTGGTGACAAATTGCTCACCCTCAGTTGGGCGGTACTGGCTAGACATGGGACATGGGTTCCAAAACCCAGAGAATTGAGAGAGGCTGGGGATAGGTATTTGTGCCTGGTGGTGCAGTCTCCTTGTGGAGCCAGAAGCACCAGTTGCACTCTCTCCACTGTGGAATGTCAGAGATGATTTTTTTTATTCCCTCAAGAATTTAAATACAGGTTACTGAGCTGAAATCACTTTGGGCTAATGGTGCACTAGCACTGGGGCTCCCCTACTATGAGCTGGAATCACTAAGAGCTGAAAATCACTAAAAAGCCAAAATCACTGAGCTGAGAGCACTGAGTACGGTGCTAACTAGTGGGGAGCCCAAAGCTATACTGTGGAACAGAGCTGCTGGCGGAGTGGAGTAGTTTGTGGGGATGGCTGGAGCGGATCACGGGACAGCTGGTGGCAGCAGAGTGGCTGACAGAGCGGAGTAGCTGTGGGACGGGTGGAGCGGCCCACAGAGCGAGCGGAGCCGAGCAGTTTGCAGAGAGAACGGGAGCAGCTCATGGAGCAGAGCAGCTGGTGGAGTGGAGCAGTTTCTGAGGACGGCTGGAGGAGCAGCGTGCAGCGGCTGGTAAAGCGGAGCAGTTCGTGGAGAAGGCGGAAGCAGAATCCACAGAGAGGCAGGGCAGTTGGCCCAGGACCACGTAAGGTGCCCATTTCTATCCAGGCTAGGGGGAGGGACCTCTACAGATAAACTCTCGAACTCTGGGGTGGCATTGACCAGAGACTTTTGAGTTGTTGGACGTTGGGGTGATTGGACTTAAAACCCTAAGGGGGAAAAGGACAGTGCCAAAAGTACTTGGAGGTGGGTTTTTGTTTATGGTTTGTGTTATAACCCTGTTTGTGGTGTTTCTCCAATGGGATGCCGCATTAATTCCTTCCTTTATTAAAAAGATTTTGCTACACTCAGACTCCGTGCTTGCGAGAGGGGAAGTATTGCCTCCTAGAGGCGCCCGGGGGGTGTGGTATGTGAGTGTCCCAGGTCACTGGGTGGGGGCTCGAGCCGGTTATGCATTGTGTTACTGAAACGGAACCCCTGGATACTGAACCCAGCCCTTGTTGCTGCCAACTCAGAGGGGCAGAAGGGTTACAGGCATTATATAAATACCTAGAAAGAACAAAGGAATTTAAAGGGCTACACGTAGTCAAGACCTTTACATTTGATCCTCTAGCAGTGAAATGTGCTTAGTGTGGCCGTGTGCCCTCGACTTTATACAATCTGTTTTACAAAACCGGTTTATGTAAAATCGGAATAATCCCGTAGTGTAGACATACCCTACGTCTCTTCTCACATCCCACATTGGTATTAGCAAAGAAATGTCAGTTCAGATTCAAAATGAAAGAACAATGCTCTTTGTTCCATATGCTCAGAGGGCTACAAGACTGGTGACCTTCACTCATATGATCAGACTCCTTCTAGCTTAAGGAAGGAGAACAAACTAGGGAGTAGAGTGATTCTGAACAAAATATGTTGCAAATACATGTATGGGAGGCATCTAGCATCCTAGAGGAAAGGCCTGAGCTCTAATAATTTAAAGGACATTTACAGAATTTTAAAAAATGTATTTACATATGAGGGCACCATATGTGGAAAGAATTCAATTGTTGGAAGTTTTCAAATGAGGCAATGACATCCTATAAAGGAGGGAGGTCCAGCCAGTCGAGATTGAAATGTATACGAAGAATTGAAGTTTTATTCCACATGGCAAAAATAAAAATAAATAAATAATAAAACTATTTACTTACTATTAAACTATATTTAAATAAAAGCAATTCTCTGACCTAGCCCCACTACAATGCAAGGTAAGGTGGAAACTAGTGAGTAGTCGTGCAATATCAGCCTCTGACCTATCAGCTCTCACAAACTCAGCAGAGTCTGCCTGGGTCAATACTTGATGAGACACCTTTAGTCAGCACATAGGTGCTGAAGAACAGGTGTTGGTGATGTAATATTATGTTCAGGTTTTGAAACTGCACCCATCACAACAGACAGCTACTGGTCAGTCGGGAATCAATGTGGAGTGGGAAAATCTACTGGGGTGGCTGCTGTGATGCAAGTAGCCAAAGCAATCATTAAGCTGCTGCTACGAAAGATTGTGACTCTGGGAAACGTGCAGGTCATAGTGGATGGCTTTGCTGCAATGGGATTCCCTAACTGCGGTGAGGCGATAGATGGAACCCATACCCCTATCTTGGCACTGGAGCACCAAGGCACCCAGTACGTAAACCGCAAGGGGTACTTTTCCATGGTGCTGCAAGCACTGGTGGATCACAAGGGACGTTTCACCAACATCCACGTGGGATGGCCAGGAAGGGTTCATGACGCTCGCGTCTTCAGAAACACTACTCTGTTTAAACGGCTACAGCAAGGGAATTACTTCCCAGACTAGAAAATAACAGTTGGGGATGTTGAAATGCCTGTAGTTATCCTGGGTGACCCAGACTACCCCTTGACGCTATGGCTCATGAAGCCATACACAGGCAGCCTGGACAGTAGTCAGGAGCTGTTCAACTACAGGCTGAGCAAGTGCAGAATGGTGGTAGAATGTGCATTTGGCCATTTAAATCCGCGCTGGCGCACATTACTGACTTGCTCAGACCTTAGCCAAACCAATGTCCCCATTGTTATTGCTGCTTGCTGTGTGCTCCACAATCTGTGTGAGAGTAAGAGGGAGACCTTTATGTTGGGGTGGGAGGCTGAGGCAAATCACCTGGCCGCTGATTACACGCAGCCAGACACCAGGACGATTAGAGGAGCACACCAGGAAGCGGTACACATCAGAGAAGCTTTGAAAACAGGTTTCATCACGGGCCAGGGTATGGTGTGACTGTTGTGTTTTTTTTCCCTTGATGAACCCCCCCCCCCTTGATTGACTCATTCCCTGTAAGCAACCCACCCTCCCCCTTCAATTACAGCTTGCTTAAGGAAATAAAGTCACTATCGTTTAAAAATCATGTATTCTCTATTAAAAAGTCATTATAAAAAGAGGGAGAGAACTGACAAAGTATCCCGGGTGGGGTTTGGGAGGAGGACAGGAGGGAAAGAAAAAGCCACTAAAAATATTTCAAAGTAATGACAGCCTTTTGGTTGGGCTGTCCACGGGGATGGAGTGGGCGGGTGCACGAAACCTTCCCCACGTGTTCTTACACATCTGGGTGAGGAAGATATGGAACATGGTGAGTGGTGAGGATGGTTACACAGGGCCTGCAGTGGCACTCTGTGACCCTGCTGCTGTTCCTGAAGCTCCACCAGACGTTGGAGGATGTCAGTTTGATCATGCAGCAGCCCCAGCGTTGCATCCTGCCACCGCTGACCTTCCTGCCTACACCTCTGATCTTCCTGCCACCACCTCTCATCACGTTGTCCCTCCTGTTCTCACGTTCACTGGCATCTTTCCTGTAATTTGATACCACGTCCTTCCACTCATTCAGATGAGCTCTTTCATTGTGGGTTACTTCCATGATTTCCGAGAACATTTCATCTCGCATCTTTTTTTTCCTCCTCCTTATCTGAGATAGCCTTCGGGATGGAGTAGGGAGGCTTGAAAAATTTGCAGCTGCATGAGGGAGGTTAAAAAAGGGAAAGAAGCATTTAAAAAGATACATTTTATAGAATAATGGCTATACTCTTTCACAGTGAACAACACTATTCACCTTACATAGCACATGTGATTTCACTACAAGGTCGCATTTTGCATCTTAATATTGAGTGCCTGTGGCTCTGGTGTTAGAGATCTCACAGACGCAGGTCTGGGCAGCAGAATTCAGCTTGCATGGTAAGCCATTGTCTTTCGGCTTCTGCAGCCTTCATATACACAGTGCCCTCCTTTCCCAAATACCAAGCAAAGCCCGTTCAGTGCTGCTTCTTTCCTGTTAACATGCAGCAGCAGAAACCACCACCCCATCCAATTCTCTGGGATGATCGCTTTACCCCTCCCCCCACTGCGTGGTTGGTATCATGGAAGATCACTGCTAATCACCCCCCCCACCCCCCCCCCCCGTGTGGCTGGTAGCAGGGAAGATCCCTGCTAGCCAAACGCGAAAAAGCTCAGCACCATTACTCCCTCTCCCCTCCTCCTGCTTGGCTACCTGCAAGGAAAGATTTCTTTTAAGCAACAGGCAAACAGGCCAGTAGGAATGGCCATCTCTGTCCCCTTAATTAAATTCCTGAATTTTAACCAGGTTACCATGAATGATATCACTCTCCTGAGGATAACACAGCGAGATAAAGAACGGATGTTGCTTGAATGCCAGCAATCACCAGGACTATACGCAGCTAGGCTTTGTCATGCAATCATACCAGATTACTTGCTACATGCATGGCGTGGTCAAGTGTCCTACCATGGTGGACGGAATAAGGCTGCCTTGCCCAGAAACCTTCTGCAAAGACTTTTGGAGTACCTCCAGGAGAGCTGCATGAAGATGTCTCTGGAGGATTTCCACTCCATCCCCAGACATGCTAACAAACTTTTCCAATAACTGTACTGGCTGCAAATGCATCCCAAGTCCTCAGGGCAAATTAATCATTAAAAAAATGCTTGCTTTTAAACCATGTTTTATATTTACATAAGTACGCTCACCAGAGGTCGCTTCCATGGCTTCATTGTCTGGGCTACTGGCTTGGGAGTGCTGGGAGGATAATTCCGTCTGGGTGAGAAAAAGCTCCTGGCTGTTTGGGAGAACGGAGTGCTGTGTGCTCTCTGCAAGCTCGTCATCCTCTTCCTCCTCCTCATCTGCCCCGTCTGCAGAATCCTCAGGCATGGCTGAGATTACCAACCCCACTTTGAAATCCACGGACGGGGTGGGGTAGTGGTGGCGGACCCCCTTAGAATTGCATGCAGCTCAGCGTAGAAGCGGCATGTTTTCGGCTCTGCTCCAGACCGTCCGTTTGCTTCTTTGGTTTTCTAGTAGGCTTGTCTGAGCTCCTTAACTTTCACTCTGCACTGCACTGAGTCCCTGGTGTGGCCTTTCTCCATCATAGCCTTGGAAATTTTTTCAAATGTTTTTTCATTTCGTCTTTTGGAATGGAGTTCTGTTAGCACAGAATCCTCTCTCCATATAGCCATCAGATCCAGTACCTCCCGTGCGGTCCATGCTGGAGCTCTTTTTCTATTCTCAGGAGACTTCATTCTTACCTGTGCTGGTGAGCTCTCCACGTTGGCCAAACAGGAAATGAAATTCAAAAGTTCGTGGGGCTTTTCCTGTCTACCTGGCCAGTGCCTCCGAGTTCAGATTGCTATCCAGAGTGGTCACATTGGTGCACTGTGGGATACCGCCCGGAGGCCAATACCATCGATTTGCAGCCACACTAACCCTAATCCGATATGGTAATACTGATTTCAGCGCTACTCCTCTTGTCGAGGAGGAGTACAGAAACTGGTTTAAAGAGCCCTTTATATCGATATAAAGGGCCTCGTTGTGTGGACGGGTGCAGCATTGAATCGGTTTAATGCTGCTAAAATCGATATAAACGGGTAGTGTAGACGAGGCCATAGGGTAACATTTTCAAAAGTACCTAAGTTCCATTTTATTACTTTCAGTGACACTTAGGCTCCAAAGTGTCTAACTCCTTTTTGCAAATGGTCTCCTCACTTAAATGCTTTTGAAAATGTTACCCATAATCTTATAAAAACTATCGGATTCATATAGCAGCTCAGATTAATGTTTGGGTGACAAGTTCACAAGTAAAACCTTAAATGTAGCCACAAGTAATTCAAGACTGAGTACTTCATTGTAATGCCATTGCAAATTCTGTAATAGATTTAATTCTGAACTGACAGTTTCCAGTGTGCATTAGCACAAACCCTAGTTTTAAAGTGCAGTTTCATTGACTGTACGTGATTTGCTTGTAATACTCACTCCTAGGAAATCCTAGTGTATCAAGCAGCTGTGTGATCTTCTTGATGTTATCGTTGTCCTTTCTCCCCTCATACCACTGTTTGTTTGTTATTCCCAATTGTTGCATCATGCCTAGTGTGAGATTGTAAGTTTCTTGGGGGAGAGTGTCTTTCCATCAGACTTGTCATGCTCTGGGGCACTGTATTTATTTACAGACCCAGTTATTTTTTTCACTGATAAACATAATAGTGGATATTACATTCCTGTTATGGAATTTTTTTTTCATACCTTCAGTTCAGTCTCTCAGGTTCAGACACAGTCATTGCCCTGCCATGGATTTTCTTCTCTCTCCTATAATATTCCCAGATGACATAGTTAAATCCCCCCATTTTGCATTTCTGCTACATCTCCAGGATTCCAAACAAAAGGTCAGATAGCTTGGAGTGATGTATACATTGTTTTTTCAGACCTTTAGGATGCATCTATAGCTCTAGAATCATCCAAAGTATCTTTTCTCACACGCATGTTTTGCTATTTCAAGGTCACCTTCTTCAAATAAGCAGCCTACATTAGCTTCATTTTGACCTACAGTATCAGTGCTATTACATACCAACTTCTTTTTAAAAGTCACTTAAAAGAACGATATGGATAATGTGTCTGAGAGCAGAATTTTACATCTTAAGAATTCTTAACAGTGATGAAGCAGCAATAATTATTGTTATAAATACAGTATTTACTTCGAAAGTTGTTTGATTTTGTCTTCTAAGCAACCCTCTACTGGAAGCTGTAATCAAAACATGATTTGCTGGAGCTGGAATACTTTGACATGGTTAGAATGCAAAGTGAACAGGGTTAATTTTGTTTGGCTACAAACATTGTTCTGCATTTCTTTCACTTAGTTTCTCATGTTCAAATAGTGAGCTGAATGAAACAGCAAACTGTGCCCTGAACTGTAAGGAATGTTTACAGTATGCCAATAAGTGGTGGAATTCTGCCCAGCAATATCTAGCCTTCTGGGAAATAAGACATTGTTTGCTTCCAGATACATATTGTAATCATGAAATGAAATAATTAGTGAAATGCTTAATACTCCTATTATTTTGTTATTGTTGCCAATGGAGCCTAATTCCTTCTGAAATCCTTCTTTCTGTTTCATTTTGCATGTATAATCCTCTCTTTATATAGCCTAATACTGTAGATCAGTTTTTGGCTACCAGTTCCTTTAACTTTCTACGAGTTTGTTTCAGAGATTTAATGAAATGCAAGGGCTTTGCTTATAAGAAGCAGCCTAACTAGTTACAACATGAGAGAAGTTATGAAAATTCCAAAACTCATTGTAAGATTAAAAATAAAATGATTTTAGCACATTTAGGTGTAGAGTTAGTGCAGCTGGTATGTTCCAACAGGTGTAAATTGTTCCAATATTCCTAAATTCATATAACATTTTATGGGCCTGATTTTGTGAAATACTGAGTGCCTTCTTGAAACCAAAATGAGTTAAGGGCATATTGCATGGTTGGACTTTATCAGCTGTATTTTTCAACTTAATTCATATATCCACAAGGGCCTGTCTGTTGGATCAGTTTGCAGGATCCAAGGTGCATATTTTCATTTATTTGGCCACATATGGATGTGTGTAAGCAAGGTCTGAATGAATTTTTCCCTGACAGCTAGTTGGGAGGGGGAAGAGATTTCAGAGGCAAACTGTATTTACATGAACACATCTACTCTGCTTAGATATCCAGCAGAGAGAATGAATGGTGTGTTGCTCGAAGTAATCAGCTTTGACTGGTTTGGGGGTACAAATCACTTTAGTACTGAATGCAGGGATAGTGAAATGCTGTTACCAATGTTGTCATTACTGTATGAATAAAGGGGAGCAAAACTGTGCTTAACCTGTCCCAAATGAGGTGCTCACCCTCAGCTGAAAGGACCTTGGTAAGCCAGGGGTTTGAATGCCAGAGCCCTGTGCAAGAAAGAGGTGTGGGGATAGGTATTCTAGCCAGAAAATATAGACTTTTCCTAGGGGTCTCTTGATGGATTTAATCTGTTCCTTCCTATAGTTCAAAGAAAGAGCCTCATTGTTATTTTAAATGTTCAATCAGAGCTGAAATTAGTTGTGGTGGGACTGTGTTCTGCAAAGAGCTGAAAATTACTAACAGACTGATGTGCAAAGGTCACAGCAAAGAGGCAGGCAGTTGGCTGATGAGATAATGATCAGAATGAGTGGCTAGCAAAGCAGTGAAGAACTGTGGCTGGTGGGACAGCCAGCAGCAAGGAGCAGCAGCTGGTGGGGTGGCCAGCAAAAGCAAGTGCTCAGATGGCAGAGCAAGCAAGGTGCTTTCTTTCCCAGGTGGGAGATGAACTTACATAGATGCACCTCTGAACCCTGTGTCCTCTCTGACCAAGGACAACCAGTGTGAGTTGGGTGTGGTAAGAGAGCAGACAGGGGCACAGAAAAGGAACTTTTGGTTATAGGACTCAAGAACATGAGGCAAAAGGCACTGCTCCTCACACTCTGGGGTGGGTGTCCTGCTCACAGTTTTATGATTATGAACCCTGCTTATGGCATTTTCCCTAATTAATGTTGGGTGACTTCCCTTCTTTCATTAAAAGTTTCTTTCCTACACTCTGAATCTGTGCTTGCGAGTGGGGAAGTACTGCCTTTCAGAGGTGCCCAGGGGTGATGTTTAATTTTCCCAGGTTACTGGGTGGAGGCTCAAGCCAGTTCTGTGTTGTACTGTTGAAAAGGAACCCCTAGATATTGAACCTGGCCCTGGTTGCTGCTGGCTCCACCTGACAGAAGGGATACATGTGTATTTTGTCAAGAAATGTACCAGTAATGCTTCTCTTTTAGGAGAAAAAAACAATGCATGGTGGTTATGATTCCTTATTACTTACATTCACCTCTTAAATAATGGAGGGGAGGGGGACATATTTGTGATCTGACTTTAAAATAAAGCTTACACTGAGTTTTTAGAACAGAATATTGTGTATTACATCCTACAGACCTTATAGCCATGCCTTACAATAAACATTTTTTTATGGTGCATCGTTTGTGGGCATGGAGCTGCACAATATCTGGAGGACAAGCATCCATAGCTCAAGGGACTTACAGTCATATCTAACACAAAACTCACTTGAAATGTCCTCTGTGAGAATTTTGCCTCAGTGAGGAATGTAGGATCTGATCCTGCAAGGTGCCTCCTGGTTATTGTTCAGCACACTTCAGTTGCATTGCTGCATTTCTAGCTCAAGTGTCAGTTCTCTGTATACTTGTTCTAGTCCTATTAAAGAGGAGCTCATGGGGATTTAAGGCACACATCACCTTGCATTGTCAGACCCTTAATACGCCAGACAATACTGAATATCATTTTTTTCTAACTGAAGCAAAGTCCCTAAACCAGAACTCTATTTTTGTTGTTTTAGGACCACCTCCTTCCAGGGTGCCATGTATGGAACTGCCACTGCAGTCAATGGGTGGTTTAAAAATAAATAAATTTATGGTTGAACTCAGGTCTGCTAATGTGCTTATGCAAGGCCAGTTTCTCCGGGCTTCTAAGGATCACTGCCACCCCAGCTCTGCCGCCTTATCTTCTCCCCACTTTTCAGGCAGCCTGAGAGGCAGCTGTGTGCCCCTCATCCATTAGCTGGGAACTAAGGCTCCTTGGGGCCAGGAGAATAGGCAGCATCTGCCCAGTTTTGTTAGTGCTTTTTGCAGTATTTATGCAGGGCTTTGTTGTCTTCATGTTCCGGCTTTCACAGCTTGAAGCACAGGCACAGAGAGGCAGCTTTTCTGTTGTATATTTGATCTTGCATGTCCATAGGGGGCAGAGCAAGATTAAACTAATTTCCATTGCAAATGGCAAGGAGCCAGACTGACAGCCCTGAATTCTCTATGTGTCTACAGGACAAATTAGTCAGGGTCCGATCTTGCAAAGACTTATAAATGTTATAAAACAGATTTAATGTTCCTAACATATTAGGAACCTGATCCAAAGTCCATTCAAATTATTGGGAGTCTCTCCATTGACTTCAGTGGTATTTGGATCAGGTCCTCTGAGTAGGCCCATAAAGAAGACATTAATGAAATTACTCACAGTGCAAAAAAGCTGAGCTCATGAAAAGTTGTACAGCATTTTAAATATGTAAGCTACAAAAGTGCTAATGTTACTAGGCGCAGCAGCAGTGCAAGCTTCCCTACATTGTCCTGCCATTGTGCCTTTCAGGTGACCAGGAGAAAGGCAGTCTAGCCTAGTAGTCAGAGCAGGCATCAGTAGTTGGAAACTGGAGTCAAGGGTAAGCCAATGGGCAGGAACTGGATACCAGAGCCAAGGGTCAAGCTGGAGTCAGCACAGAAGCCAGAGCCACAGATCAACCTAGCAGTCAGGAACTGGAGTAAGCAGGGTAGCAGGCAAGGAGGGGAGGAGCTGCAGCAAAAACAAGGTAATACAGAAGATGTGATACTGGTGGACATGAGCATTATGCAGTCAGCAAGCTGCTGCTGCTGCTGCTGGCTTAAGAGTTGGCCTGCTGGCCACTCCACCTGATTGGCTGGAGGGGTCAATCAGGCCACTGCTGCAGGCCAGCTGTACTGAGGCTGCCTGGAGACTAGCTCTGCTGCAGGCTATGATTCCTGAGAGTATTTTAATCTTGGCACGAAAGGAGTGAGATGATCGTTCAATTTTCATGCTCTTGCAGTATTGACCTCTCTGCCAATATTTATTTATTTCTTCAATTTTTTAAAATACATCTATAGACACCCATCCATTTTGCTCTATGTGCCTAGCTTATAAACTAAAAATCACAGCATAAAGTAAAGAACTTTTTCTAAATGTATCTCAACCTATGGCCACCTCAACAGCTTTACCAATGAGGATAAAAAGATGGGCCTTGCTGCATGCTCGGAACATCAACAAATTGGGGTGTGGGAAACCATTAGAGAGTGCATTCTAAAATCAAGGATTCCTTGATGAGAACATCCTTCCAGTAACTCATTCTCACTTATATCTAGGGAGCTCCAATAGTTTTGTGATGTGGATACTAGTTTAATAGTGAAAGTAATGGCATAAAAGCTATTGAATACCTATCAAATAGTAACACTTTTCAATTGCTAGTGACATCTCTCAAATTTGAAGTTAAAAGTCTCCCTGACCTTTGGGCAATCCAGCTTTCCTGGACTGCCATTTCAATATCATCATGAGTAACAGTAACTTATTTTCCTGCTTAGTCTCTTGTCTTTTGCAGATTTTATTATGTTGGATTGTTGTCTTCAAAAACACCTAAAAATGTCACACTGAAAATCTGAACCCAATTAAGAACTAGTTCAACAGCTGATGTTTCATCTTTTTATTACATTATTGTTTATTTGAGCTGACAGCATAGATGTAATTTTTGCTCTGAAGCACTTTACTGCTTTATGCATCTGTTAAAAGATTTAGAGTTGAAAAATTCAAGGTGTTTTCTTGTGTGAAAGACACCCAATAATAAATTCCTGCTGTCTCAGCACATTATTTTAACAGATATAGTGGGTGGAAAGACTGGCTGAAGATTTAACATGGTACTTAAATGCTTACCACCATTATTTTATGGACTTTCAAAAAAAATGTATATTTGTGTGTGTGTGTGTGTATATATATATATATATATATATATATATGGATGGATGCATGGATTTTGAAATATTAATTGTTGGTTCAGGTGTTCAAATTAAGCACCCTCCCTGCAAAGTTTGGCATGTAATTCGAACTCCCCCCAAACTTGAACTAAAATAGTGTTTTTTTTTCTTTCTTCACAACACACTTTACATAATATGTAAGTAACTTTTTACTTTGCTGTAGGGCAATGTCCATTCCATTGTAAATAATACTTTATATCATGAAGCAATGTAAACTATGGTTAAAATTGCTACTCTGCTATTCAAGTCTTCTGAAATATTTATGTGGCTGGTGGGTCCTCAATACATAAGATTTGGGAATTTCATGAAAAAATTAAATAGCCCTAGGGCCTGACAGTATATGTAGAATATAAAATGAAACCTTTCAAAACCTGGTCCTGTTCGCAATTACAGTGAAGGGGTAAATAACCTGCCTGTTTGGGTATTTTGGGGAGGCCTAAGGTGACTACTGGAAGGCTCCCCCGGGTAGCCATATGATGGCTAGGAGCTTTTCATGTGTAATGTGTTTGGATTGGTAATTGTGTTGGTATGTGGTAGTGATGGGGGTGGAGGAATGTACTGCTATTTTGCCTCATATTTATGTGTTGTGGTTTTAATTAATGGAAAGTGCACCAAGAACATTGCATAGACCAGCAATTTGCAAACTTTTTGAGTGGAGTCCCCGCTTTGATTTAAAATGTTTGGTTGAGCCCCCTTTTCCCCGACCCAGAAAAAACAACACATGCAAAAGTATGCTTGATAGGTTATGAGTAGGCTAATGGAGACCTTTACACAACCTTAATTAAATTACTTACACCTGTTAGTTTCAAATCACAGATCCTTACCAATGGCACAGCCAAGGCTTTCTCAGCAGCAGGCTGCTTCTGCCTTACAGCCAGGCTGCACTGCTATGACAGGGCCTTTACTTGCCCCTGTCCATCCCTACTGGGGTTTTCAGGGTGGGAGAAGGCATATGTAATAGTCTCGGGGGGGGGCAGAGCCAGAGCTGGGCACGGAGGCTGCTGGAAGTAGAAATTGGCTTGGCCCTGGCAGATGTTGACAATGACCCACAGCTCGGGTGGCACACTAAGGTGAGTCAGGGGGTGGATGTAGTGCTCCCTCACCCCCCCCAACCCCCTGCAGGGACTGGCCCAGGCCTTGCCATGTGGAGCTGGACAAGCCATCTGGTGTCACTGCTTGCCCCTTGGGGAGGTGTGCATCCCACAGTTTGAAAATCTCTGGCAAAAACTATCTTTTAAGCTGAAACAAAATTTCCTAGCTTGTTTCTTTGCAAATACAGAGCTCAAAATATAAGTGAATAATGAAGGAAGCTGGTTACCACCCAAAACTAAAATTAATCAGACAGGCTGGGGTCAGAAGTGGGGCTGTGGCTGGGAGCTGGGGGCCAAGGCCTGGGGACACATCTGGAGCTGGGGGCTGAGGCTGTGGCTGGGTCTGACTATGGCTGAGGTGGGGCCAGAGTGGGGCTGGGTGGTGCTCACACCTCATGGGGGTGACCCGGGTCCCATGATGCTCCTTGAATATTCCTCTGTGCTCCTCCTACGGGGGCGCACCCCACACTTTGGGGACCACTGATTGAGTCTGACCTCCGTATATCACAGGCCACCAACACCACCCAGTATCTGCACACTGAAACCAACAATCAAAATATTATGGCCACCAGCAGAAAATAGGAGAGACAGAGGTGCCCCTTGCAATGGCAGGGAAATGATTAAAAGAGAGAAAATAGGAGAGACAGAGTCCTTGAGCCCCGTGCAATGGCCGGGAAATGATTAAAAGAAAATGGCATTCACCAGAGTCAGAAAATTGTTCCGACCCCCGCCTCCCTCCTAGATTCTGGCTTGAAAATGAAACAATTACAGTTAAATGAACTGGATTTTTCCTGTGTGTGTTTCCTCCCTGCTCTGCTGCCCCTGCCAGCCCTGAAGGCCTCATAAGAGTGCTCATTTCTTGTGTAAGAAGGGTCTGAATGAATGCTTTCCTGACAACTAGTGGGGAGGGGGAGAGACTTGGGTGTGTTTATATAAATACAGTTTGCTCCTGCTCTGCTTACATATTCAGCAGATACATCAGTGTCAAAGTGATCAACTTTGGCTGGTGTCAAGTACAAACCCCCTTAATATTGAATGCAGGGTTAGTGAAATATGGTTACCAGTGTTGAAATTATTGTAGAAATAGAGGAAAGCAGAACTGTGCTTAACCTGTCCCAAATAAGGTGGTTGCCCTCCATTGAAAGAACCTCGTTAAGTCAGGGGCTCAAATGTCAGAGCCCTGTGAAAGTAAGAGAGGGTGGGGACTGGTATTGACAGGCAGGATGTTGTACATTCACAAGGGTCTTTTCTAGACTGGTTTAATCTACTTTTCTCTGTTGTTCAAAGGGTAGAACGAAATCAGCTTTATTATGTGCCTCTTTGTTATGTTAAATACCCAGTCAGAGCTCAATCAGTTGCAGTGGGACTGTGTTTCTGCCATGCTTGCTAAGAGCTAAAATCACAGAGAATGATGTGCAGAGGTCACAGCAGAGAGGCAGGTGGCATCAGAAGGCAACTGACAGTCAACTGGTGAACGAGTGGCTAGTACGGCAGAGAGGTGTGAAGGGCAGCTGGCAGAGTGGTACAGTGAGCGAGTGCCTGAGCAGCGGAGTGAGTAAGATACTTCTTTACTAGGGGGAGATGAACTCTACAGATGGGTCTGTACTGACCAAGGACAGCAATTGTGAGTGGGGTACAGAGGAGGTTTGGGCATGTGAAAGGAACTTTTGGGTTGCTGGACTTAAGAACCTGAGGGGAAAAAGGACACTGCCCAACCTACTGGAGGATGGTGTGGACTAAAGTTTGCAGATGACACCAAACTGGGAGGAGTGGTGTAGATACGCTGGAGGGTAGAGATTAGGATACAGAGGGACCTAGACAAATTAGAGGATTGGGCCAAAAGAAATCTGATGAGGTTCAACAAGGACAAGTGCAGAGTCCTGCATTTAGGATGGAAGAATCCCGTGCACTGCTACAGACTAGGGACAGAATGGCTAGGCAGCAGTCCTGCAGAAAAAGACTATGGGGTTTCAGTGGACGAGAAGCTGGATATGAGTCTACAGCGTGTCCTTGTTGCTAAGAAGGCTAACAGCATTTTGGGCTCTATAAGAAAGGGCATTGCCAGCAGATCGAGGGACGTGATCATTCCCCTCTATTTGGCATTGGTGAGGCCTCATCTGGAGTCTTGTGTCCAGTTTTGGCCCCACACTACAAGAGGGATGTGGAAAAATTGGAAAGAGTCCAGCAGTGGGCAACAAAAATGATTAGGGGACTGGAGCACATGATTTTTGAGGAGAGGTTGAGGGAAATGGGATTGTTTAGTCTGCAGAAGAGAAGAATGAGGAGGGATTTGATAGCTGCTTTCAACTACCTGAAAGGGGGTCCCAAAGAGGATGGATCTAGACTGTTCTCTGTGGACCGGATGACAGAACAAGGAGTAACAGTCTCAAATTGAGTGGGGAAGGTTTAGGTTGGATATTAGGAAAAACTTTTTCACTAGGAGGGTGGTGGAATCTCCTTCCTTAGAGGTTTTTAAGGTCAGGCTTGATGAAGCCATGGCTGAGATGATTTAGTTGAGGATTGGTCCTGCTTTGAGCAGGGGGTTAGACTAGATGACCTCCTGAGGTCCTTTCCAACCCTGATAATCTATGATTCTATGACACTTGGAGGTAGGTCTTTTACTCATGATTTAAGTTTATAAACCCTTTTTGTGGTGTTTTCCCAAACTAACGCCACATTACTTCCTTCCTTTAATTAAAAGTTTATTTTCTAACTCAGACTCTGTACTTGTGAGAGGGGAAGTATTGCCTCTCAGAGGCACCCAGGGGTGATGTGTACATTTCCCAGGTTACTGGGTCGGTGCTCTAGCTAGTTCTGTGTTGTATCAATGGAAAGGAACCCCTTGATCTTGAACCCGGCCCAGGTTGCTGCTGGCTCCACCTGGCAGAAAGGTTACACTTGTACTCCAAGTGAGATGATGCCTGGGGGCAGAGATGGGAGTGTAGGGTGCATGAGTCAGTAGAGAAGAGGCATGTGGGGATGGAGCAGAGCAGGAACTGGAGCAAAAGGGAAGTGTGGGACCAGCACAGCAGGAGCAGTGCAAAAGGGGCACAAAAATCAGCTCACTAGTTCCAGATGAGTCTGAATAGCAGCAGTGTTCAAACTGGGGGGACCCTGAGGGATTCAGCCTCCTTACTACTTTTAGGGGCTACTTCACTTCAGTCTTATGGCCCCCTTCCTTCCCATTACTGTTCAAATTAAAGCAAGCCACTTGACATTCAGGGCCCCCTTATGTTCTCCCCTGTAATTCCTGCACTGAATAGCAGGGTTTGTTTGCTGACTCTCCTGTAGATGCTCAATGAGTGGCTGATCCTCAGTTTTGGTTTCTGGAGATAAGTGGGGCAGAGTATGCGGCATTTGGGACAGAATGAGGGAGTCTGGCACAGGCTCCTCACCAACAATCACACCCCCTAACGCTGCCCTGACTCCTTCTGGTGCCCTCATCCCCACTAGCTTCTCCAAACACCACTAACGTCCAAGCTGCCCCTAAGCTCTGCAAGGGGATGGAGGAATGGAGGGATAGGCTTCTTCACACCAGCCCCACTGCTAAGGGGCAGCTAAAGGGGAAATGACTTTGGGTTTTTTTTTGCTGTTGAGAAAAGTCACATGGGGTTGCACAACATGGCAACTCAAAGCGATTATCTGTATAGAGGTGGAGTTGGGGATTCCTGGAAAGCATCCTAGGGCTCATGAGTGGGTTTGGGGGATACTAGTGACCCATGACTCACAAGTGGAGTTTGGGGGACTCTTGTTGAGCATCTGAAGGCTCCTGTGGTGGCAGAGGTTAGAGTGGATCTTGATGAGCTGCTTGTGGGTAGGGGGTCAGTAGGCTCCCAGAAAACTTCTTAAGGCTAGTGAGTTGGTGATGGTAGCAGGCCATAAACCTGAAGTCCTTCAGAGTGGATGTCGTGCCCCTCCCACCCAACAGCCTCTTTAGCTTTGAAGGTGTTGGAGCTTAGTGGCCTCTGACTAGGGTCCTAGAGTTTGCCAAGTTGTATGGCTTCTTTATTTAGTTATGGAAGAGCATTTATTATTTAAAAGAGGAGGGAGAGAAATGTATAAACTGCCCCACACCCATACCTATATGGTACAGGCACTCATGCTTATCTCAAGGATTGTCGCAGTCTAAGGGGGAATATTTCTGTGGGAACTCTGTTAAAATATTGGCAGTAATCACTGAGTATATTCACTCAGTCTTCACACATTGAATGCCAAATACTCCTACTTCCTAAGAATTTATTATACAGCATGCAGAGTCATCTGAACCTCTGTTCCTTTTGCTTCTCACCATTATTATAATCTACATGTGCAAGAGGGAAATTAACTTGAAAGATTTTTTCCGCTATTTTTCCTGGTGAAGATCAGTTTCTCACCATTGCATGTTTCTTTATGCTTGCCAGATATAAAACAGTGAAGGGAATGTTAAGCTTTCTCAAGTTGGTCTCCAAATATTTTACATGGTTGCACTAATTCATACCTAAAGCCACAGAAGAACAAAAATATGTCTCCGTCATCAATAATTTCCTTTTGTCTCTAGCAAATCAACTCATTCCTTGTGCAGGAAATATAAAAAATGTGGTTAGTATTGGTCTATCATATAATGAGCATCTTCAATTCTCATAGACTACAGTCAGGATCTGTACTTCTAATAGGACACTATTAAGAAAATTATCTAATCTAAAGATTGCTAGTTGCAGTTATATCTCTGAAAGCAATCTATTCCCAAAGCCCTAGTGTCTTTTACTTTTTTGTTTTTTTTTAAATATGTGAAATATTTTGTATCAGATTTTCCTTTCTTTGTTGTTTGAATTAAAAGTGCCAAGAATAATTCCTCTTGCATTTGGACATGCTGTAACACTGTGGCGTTCCAATTAATTGACCTTAATTCATTATTAGCACTTTTCTTATAGAGCCTAATTTTTTTTCAAATGGAGTTTGTTTGCTTATATCGCACTGAATGGAACTTCTGAGGGCCCAACTGTCATTCCCTTGGCAAAAGCCTAATGGATTAAGTGTTTGGCCCTTAAGTGTATTCGAGGTATTAAAATAAAATCTAATGGATGAAAATACTGGATTGGATCCTAAATTTGTAAATGCATTGATGGGGAAAAGTTAATAGAAATGTCAAAATTTCAACTAGATTTGATTGAGAGATAATCCCAGAACCCTATGCATTATTTTAAAATATTTCTGGATGGCTTTTTGGTAGCAGCCATGGGCATTTAGAGGTATTATTTTGGCCACTAGATGGCTTCTATATTGTCCCGGTAATGGAATATAAGGAAACAAACCATTAAATATTAAACAAATACCAAGATCTACATTTATTAAAAACAAGAAAATGAGGCACACTTGATATTATATTTTGCTTCTTCAACAGCATTAATATCATTTTTTGCTGAGTGCTGTATTTTTGCTGTAAAAATTTTTGTAAAAATTATTAAATATAAAACCTCATTTGACAGTGAAAGAAAAAGAGATGAGAAATGTTTAATAAAGCTAAACTTCCCCACAATAGTTACTTATGTAACATTAGTAAATGATGTGCATGTTGAAATGCCTTTGTGGAACTTCACAAAATTTATTTAAGTTTTAGTTCTGAGCTGTTTTGCAGCCCAGAAATGCCACTTTTTGCAAACAGCTGTTTTTGTATTGAAATACATTCATTTTGAAGTTTTGCATGTTTCATTGTAAAAACTGATCTTTATTTGAATTAAAATTGAAAGTCAATATTTCAAAAATGTTGACACACACACACACACACACAGGATATTAATTAAAATTGGACCATTTTTGTGAATTTTAAAAAGAAATGCAAAACTTTCTAAGTGCAAGTTTCTTGAATTTTAAGATTTCTGAGCACTAGAATCAAATCATGGAAACACATAATTACTCTTTGTTGTTTGTAGTCTGGTAACACCCAAAGGCCCCAAACAGAATCTTGACCTCATTGTTCTATGCCCTATAAAAACACCAAGGAAGACACACAAAATGAAGGAAATGGGAGAAACATCAAGGGCCATGATAAAAAAACTCCACTTGATTACATAGCTAGCTATTGCCCAATTTCATGGATCAAAGTAGTTTGCATAATTTTAAACAATCTAAAAAAATCAGCTTTCCCTGACTGCTGATCCAATCTATGTTTTGTTGGTTGGCTAATTTCTTTTAGACATCACATCAGCAGTGGGTCTTGAGGAGGGATTGAAATTACCAGGACTACTTATGTGAAAGGATTTTTCATGTGAGTAAGGGTTTGTAGAATATGACCAGTAAATAACATCCTTGAAACATACAGTAAGACAGTTTGTCAGGTAGACTAAGAAAGCTAATTTCACATTTATGGAATTTACTGGTGGTATTATGGCCACTGGAGGGCTCTCCTATAGTTTCACTAAATACAGTGAAAATGTACAGAACGAAGAAATAAAACACATCACTAAAAAGTAATACCTATAGTGTATTTTGTAGATCTCACTGTAGTGAACTGTAGCATATTCTCTTCTGCTGACATAGACATATAAAGGCTTTATTTACTGTATATTTTATTGCTTCAACAAAAATGTAACAACATTTCCTACTAGAGAGGTACCGAGTTGCAAATCTTGGATCCAGGACATAAGGCTTTTGACCGATGCAGAGCACTGTTTTTTCCCATTAGAGGGTGAGAGAAGGGGTAATTTTGAATCTTTATCTGAACTTCATCAAATCTGTTTAGATCTAGGGGTTTGGGTCATGCCCCTCACTATTTCCTAGATTTTGGTTATATATTTCTGCATAAACATTATTTTTCTATGTATGAAGGCTGAAAAATATAACTTATGAAAGGCCGGCAGAGCACTTACTGACTGCATTGAGCAATGGGGGTGGTGCTGAGAGCATGAAAGATAAGCAAATTTAGCAAGTGCACTGAGAGGAAGCAGTACTTCCTCAAAGTAATTCTCAGCACTGTTTCTAAGCTGTTTACTTCCTATTTTGATACCTAGAGAAACAAGAAACAAGGTTTCCAAGCTAGTCTTTGATTGGCCTTGGACTTCGTTTGTTTATCCATGCTTCCTATCAGGAAGCAATTGTGATAAGGTCTGGGACTCTGTTCTGGAAGATTTTTCCATTTTGTGTATTGCCTGTGACTGATAATGTTGGGAACATAGTACTCTATTCTTTTGCTGATTTATTAACAAAGTTTGAGGCACCTCTGCCGTTTCACAAAGTTTGTGTTTTTTGTTTGTTTCTGCTAAAGACTGAGATTTCAAGAAATGTGCTAAATTTTATCGTTGGAAGCTGTTGCATGGTCCCCACATCTTCCCAATCCAAGAGTGCCACTGTGCCTCCATTTCCCCCTTCTGCAAATTACACACCTGCAAGGCTTAGCAATCAAACAGAAATCTCCTTTCCTGAAGTCATAGTTAATAACATGAAATTTAGAGTCCAGCTCCAACAAAAGTCGTCTAGCCTTCCCTAGTTTTCAACAATACTTCAACAGTGACAGTCTCATAGGCCCTTCTCAATGGCTGCTTTTCCCTTTCAATGCACAGGGCATTTATTTTCTTCTTGTATCAGGGGTCTAACCTCATTCCCTGCTTCAGATTTCTTTTGTGATTATAATATTTTTGTCTTCACCTCAGGGTTCCTAACCTTTCTCCCCAGTGACATTACTACTTTGTTGTCCTCTCTTAAAGCTAAGTTCATCATTGGCTCCATTCCCAGGATGCTACCTATTTACCACCACAACCCTGATCTTTCCCAAACTGAACAGACTGCCACTTATATATCTCCTAGCAGGCCTTGTGGAACTTATGTTATTAAACTCTGTTCACTGCCTTGTCCGTATGACTGAGTTGCTTCCAGCCGAACTCTCCATGTTCCCTGCTGTCCCATCAATAACATTCTCTTCAGAGAACATGGGCCCTCAGACACTGGTTCCACTGATCATGAGACATCATCCCTATTTTGCAAACATTTTAATATAAACATTAAAAACAAATAATTGATGCCCAGAGCCCACCCCATGTTCCTGGGCCAGAGGTTGCTAGCACATAAATGAGTTGGAGTCTTTTCTCTTTACCACAGACTCAGCTGGGTACATAGCCTTTGAGAGAGGTTGGGCTCCTCAACAGGTGATCAGATCAGGAATGACCTCTCTGTCATCAAGTCTAGCAAACTATCTCTCTGTGGGGTCTCCTGCCTCCCTTTGGGGTTGACCTCTGGATGGTTCTATGTCCATTCTCTGACGATTGCTGTATCTCTGTATGCAGTCTCTGGGTGTTGTGTCTGCTGGCTCATAAGTGTCTCCTATTCCTTCAGATCACTTGTCCCTCTTGTATAGTCTTCTCATGTGAAGTTGGAATCACGTCACTTCTCCTGACTCCTTTAGTCCACTCCTTCTGGGTGTTGCTCTAATGGCTAGATCCTCACAGGAGTGCCTGTCTGCAGGGCCAGTAGGTCCTCAGCTGACCTGTCATGCTTTAGGGCCAGCCTTCTCTGATTGTTGGCCATCTCCTCTCACAGTATCTCCATCTTTCAGGCTGCAACACGTCTCCTCTCACAGGTAGCAGGGATTTGGTCCTTGACCCCATCAGTGCCTGCACTGGATTGTTTTGGCATCTCTGTGATTGGGTATTTTTACATGCTAAAAATGCTAACAAGGAGTCTGAACCAGAAAAAACAGCCTTGTGTAACAGTCTCTTAGCAGATTTCATCGTACCATTAATCTGTGGGTGTGCTGGGGAAGAAGGTGTGCCAATTCTTTGAATTCTTCCCAGGCAAATGGGTCTGTTGTTGGTGAATACGGTGTCCGGAATGCCCTAGGTCTCAAAGTGGGCCTCCAGTTTGCCAATCATTGTCTTGCTTCTTGTATCAGGCAGGGCATCGACCTCCTAAAAATTTGAATCACAGTCTACTGTAATCAAGAATTTGTTTTTTATTGAAGGTAAATAGTTGGCTCCCATCTTCTCCCATGATTGTGTAGGCAGCTCATGAGGTAACAGTCTTTCTGTTGAGACAAGGTGAGTGAGGTAATATCTTTTACTGAACCAGCATCTATCCAATACAACTCTTGAGCTCAGAGCTTTCAACATGCTTTCAATCTACACAAAGCTCTTTTTTGGGTCTGGGAAAGGTACTCAGAGTGTTACAGCTAGATACAAGGTGGAACAGTTATTTAGCATAAGTAGTTAATGCATATTCCAAGGGACCATTCAAAGTGAAGTGGTCCATTTGCAACTTGAAGTCATATGATGAAAAAGGGGGTTAGTGGGTTACAGATTGGATTTATGGCTTATTAGAACAGTGTCCTTATTAAGACCATGATTTTTAGTGTCTAGCAAAGTTATGAATTTAAGCTCCCAGGGTTGTTTTTTGAAGATGTCATGCAGGTGTCCTTGAAGGATGAGGACTGAGAAGTCCGATATGGAGTGATCGTTTTGTAAAACGTGTTCTGTGAGAAATATATTTCTTTCTGCTGATGGTTATTATACGACTGGCAGATGTCACATCAGTCTATCAAGGAGTGGAGTTATTCCCAGCCAATGAACACACTCTTGAGCCTGTGTAAGACTGTCAATGCTCAGGTGTGAGGCATGTATTTTTTGCCTTACATCCTTAAGTAATGAGGTGGGGACAACAGCCCTCTGTCCTCAAAATCTGATCTGTCCTGCACACAGTTAAGCTTTAATTTGAAAATATGATTCTGCTCCTCCCAATACATGGGTTTTGTCTTCTGGCCACCCTCCTAGTGTTGCTTTCTTGACTACCTGTAGTGGATGTCCATTTCCATAGCTTTTCTGATTTCCATCAGCTTTATTTTGAAACTGGAGATAGAGCAGCATGTTAATGGATTCAATGTCCTGATCCTCTTGCCCCAACTTGCTGAGTCTGGGTGTATATGCCTTGCTCAGGGCATCAGCTAACACTAGTCATCATCATAGACAACATCTGATCTCTTCCTGGTAGTGCTGCAGTCAAATCAACATGTGCTACAGTCTATATGGAGCACTAAGAAGGGGATTTGCCATGATTGTCTCTAGGGGTTGCGGTCTGATTGCATTGTTAGTCGTACTGATGGAATTACTCCACTCCAAATACCACAGCCAGAAGTTAAGTCTGTTCCGTCTCTGACAGGGCTCTGCTGGCATAAGAGACTGGCTCTCCTGCAAAAGCTACACCCAGTCCTTTTTTCAATATATCACAAGGGAGTGTCAGTGGCTCTCCTGGTTGGTAGTACTTCAGGACAGGGACATCTGTATTTTTTTCAGTGTGTGGGAACCTGCCCAGTCTCACTCGACATCCTGCCTTGTGCGTTGAATTATGGGTTCTGCTAGTGCAGCCAGGTGTGGCGAGAACTTGGATAGAAAATATATCATTCCAAAGAAGTACTATGGGACCTTCTGTGGGATTTGCTGTTCTGGGAAGGCATCTCGTATTAGGCAGATTCTTAACTATGGGCCATGCAGTGGAAGCAATGAGAGACGATGAAATGCCTAGGAGGCACAATAGCCACAGAAGTATGTGCAGTGAGACAACAGCAAAGGAGAGCAGTCGGCCAGGGTTCCATATCCATAGTGAGATACATTTAATGTGGGAGACAGCATGAGTGAGTAAAGGAGAAGTGCTCCGCACTAGGGCAGCATTGCCAGGCATGTGGCAAGTTGAACCACTCTAGCAGTGTGTGCAAGACCAAAAGTAGCTCTCAGAAAGATTCAGTCAGACGTATACAGAGGGGGATGGCACATCAGACATCTCAAGTATGTCCTTGAGTCTGAGAACATACCCTGCTGGGACAGGAAAGCAAGAAGGGAGAATACAAACATGTGTGCATGTAACAATGTTAATAGGGATACACTATGTGCAATTTCAGGTGTGTAGCAATGTGATTCCTCAGGATGAATTGGACTCGAACACATTCATTACAAAGAGCTGTCACAATCTAATAATATACATTGGGAACAGAATGCAGTAGGAAAACGTGACCCCACAGTAACTAACCCAAAAAACAGCAGATAGGTAACAACTGAAGTTTGTGGTGGTGGATGATGAGAGCCACAAAGTCTCTTGGGGAATTCAACCATACAAGCCATGGATCTGATCATGCAGCAACAGAATTTTATAGCTGCAGTGCAAGCAGCAAAAGGAGTCCCATGGACAATGGAGACATTTTAAAAATCATATGGAAATGTTTTCAAAGGCTATTGGGTGCCTCAAAGGAAAGCCGAGACTAGAAATAGATCCCACAGTGGAACCCATGTGCTTATCACAAAGGAAAATGCAAATAGTACTATGTAATCCAATATGTAAAGAGCTCAAAAGTCTGCAGAGCACCTGTAGAGGCTAGTACAGCCTGGGAAAGCAACATGATGGTGCTGATGATAAAGAAGCCATCAGGAAAATTATGTATTTGCATAGACCCAAAGCCACTGGCCCAGCACTGAAAAGATGCCACTATCCACTCCCCAGAACTGATTACAACTTGCCAGAACTCTCCAAAGCTAGAATCTTTATGGTCTGTGATGTGAGGAATGGGTTTTGGCACACAAGCCTGGAAAGAATCCTGGACAACCTTTGCAACACCATTTGGTTTCTACAGATGGCTGTGCATGCCAATGAGCAGACGCCTAGCATCAGAAGTGTTCCAGAGAAGACTCAGCTAAGTGCTGGCAGGCTTCCTGTGGAGAAAATAATTGCAGATAATATCCTTCTTGTAGATGCAGGGAGTAATGATACAGAAGCTGAATGCAGGTTAAGCTGAACAAATTGAATTTTAAACATGTATCCTTAGGGTGACCAGATGTCCCGATTTTATAGGGACAGTCCTGATATTTGGGTCTTTTTTTTTTATTGGCCTGCTAAATCCAGGGTCGTGAGTTCAATCCTTGAGGGGGCCATTTAGGGATTTGGGGCAAAAATCTGTCTGGGGGGACTAGATGACCTCCTGAGGTCCCTTCCAACCCTGATATTCTATGATTCTATTATCTCCCACCCCCGTCCGATTTTTCACACTTGCTGTCTGGTCACCCTACGTGCCCTACTTTGTCCATGTGGCTGCATGCTTCTAGACCTACTCCTCACATTCCCTGTTTTCCTGGTGTCTCATCAAAAACAGTGCCTCCAGCGAACATGAGACCTGTTCTACTGAACATGGGACAGAACTAGCTCTTGGTTACATGCTCAGTCACATGATCCTTTTGAATCAAATCCCTTTAATGAGGAAAGAAACCTGGGGTATAGGCAGCAGCTTTGGTCTACACTTCTTTTAAAGGCCCACCCAAACTCACCATCTGACAGAAACCTAGAATGGCATGATTCCCCAGATTAGCAGCCAAATGAAAATGTAGGAAGAAATATATAATTCATAATGAAAATGAAGTTTTTATTGGCCTGTTTGTGATGATCATATTACTCATGAGTTATAAAACCACAAATCAGTTATATAGGTCATCGCAAACAAAGACTTGTTTGACAGAACTGGAGACTGAAATCCTTTGTTTATCCACCAAATGGGTACAATGTGGGCCCTAGCAGTACAGATTCCCCACAACATCCTGCTAATGTGCCTCGGCCATGACCTTGAGTGACCATGTTTATGGATGAGATGCTAACTGTGTTTTTATGCCCATGTAATTTTTGGCCTCTTTGCAAAGACTAACAGCCACGTTGCCAAATAGTTCTCACTATCCTGGTGTACTTTTTTCAGACTTGTCCACCATTAGAACTGGACAGAGATTGCCAAATTTATTACACATAGGTCACCTAACTGCATACACCGGTCATGGAGTCTATAATCTAGACCTGAAAGGTACAACATATTCATTCTCTAGTCCCCATGTCTAATGTAGATTGGGGCCCGAAATTCTTTGTCGGCATAACTCGACTGAATTCAGTGCAGACCTCAGTGGAGTTATGCCTGAGAATTTGGCACCCAAAGTTTTTGTAATTTTTCCCCCCTCTTTGCTTCTCATATAGGTCCTAGTATTGCTGGAAGGTAAACACAGATAAAATAACAATATTTAATGGCATGGGTATTATCAATGTGTAAATGAATATGGAGCCACTGAAAATCTGAACATGAAGCTTAGGGTATAGTACAAGGATGTCAAGCATGTGGCCTGTGGAGTTATTTGCAGTGGCCCACTAAGCTCCCTGTGGGCCCCCCCACCCCGTAAGTTATTTCCTGCAGTCGCCAAGCTCCCCTCGCCCATTGCCTCCCCTCTTCCCCACCATGCTGCGTCCCTTTCCGCTGCCTACCTTCAGATGCTTCCCACTGCCAAACTGCTGTTTGGTGGCACTCCGTGCTTTCCAGGAGGGAGGGGGGAGGAGCAGGGAGCTGCGCGCTCAGGGGAGGAGGCAGAGAAGAGGCGGGACAGGGCGGGGATTTGGGAAAAGGGTTGGAATAGGGGCAGGGAGGGAGTGGAGTTGGGGTGGGGACTTAGGGAAGGGATTGGAATGGGGTGGGGATGTGGTGGGAAGAAGTGGGGAAGGGGCAGTGCCTCATGGAAGGGGTGGAGTGGGGCGGGGCTGGGGGAGGGAGGGCGTATGTGTCAGTAATGTGGCCCTCGCCAGCGTACTAGTCCTCATGTGGCCCTTGTGGCCATCTGAGTTTGAGATCCCTGGTATAGTGTATAAAGGGTATACTACATAAAGCATCAGCCTAGGACAGAACTGAGGTTTGATGCTCTGCTCTGTCTGTACTTATTTTCTATTTATGATTCAGTTCTAAGTTACTATGTTGTGTGATAATATTTCTTCCATTTCTTTCCTTTTTCTTCCACATTTTTGACGAAGATTTTTTTAACCAATTCAGATACTTTGAGAGTCTTTTTTTCCCCTCACACTCCTTGATATTTTGGACTATGGTGTTAAAATGTCTTTTAGTTTTTATTTCTTGTCTGCCACATTGGATGCACTGGGGTTTGTAATTCTCATTTTCAAATTGCCAGTGAATTGTAAACTTTAAAAATTTTACATTATGCCAATTTTATATCTGGTGTGTGTCGACCTGTGTTTTCTGTATTTCCCTGAGATAAAATAGTTTGGTTATTGAGACAGTTTTGAGGGTTCCATGGGCGAAGTCTAGAATTCCTGAGTACAAAGCTTGTTCTCTGTCCTCTCACTCTGCAGCAATCCACTCTCTAAAAAGTTTTAGAGTTCAGGATAAGGATTAAACTACTCCTTCAAACTGTAAAATTCCAATGATACCTAGGGCAACAGATGCTATGTTATTACCCTGTTTCTTCTAGTATCTAACTAGGTGTACTATGCTTGGTGTACTGCATGTACTCCCCTCAAGCTCTGATTGTTCTCTCTCTCTCTCTCTGAGTTCATTTATGACCAGATCAGAATGTTGAAATATGACAGAATTGCTTTAATTTTACAGAATGTTTCTGTTTCCCTGCAAGAATGAGAAATTTTCATAACATCTTACAGTAAGGAAAACACATTTGGGAAGAAATATGCTAATAGCCTTGCACTTTAGTTGATGAGTTGCCAGGATCCTTTGGCCTCGCATTGGAATGTATGACAAATTGTGTGTTAATCTGGTCTTTTTGTTTGAATGGCTAGAAACTAGAATAGTCTCCAGGGGTTCAATTGATGAATCAGAAAACAACTGTGTAATTTTCATGAATACTAAAAATTACATGAGAGAGGTCAAATGCTCTGTGATATTTTGAACATAAGTTAAGAGATCTTGGTGACTATATGCTTTATGCAAAAGGTCTCTTGTAAAGTATCATTACAAAGCTTATATTCTGTGTGGGTTCATCCTATTTGTTTGCATGCATTCTTTCTATGTCTGAAGCTAGGAGAATAAGATATAAACTTATATTACTGATGTAAACATATTAAGTGGAAGCCATTAAGAGTGCTCCAGAATCAATGAATTGTAAATGGCTCTGTTTACTTGCAAATCTTCCTGTGTATGTGTGGGCCAGCCCAGGAAGAGTGGAGGCTGGGGTCTCGCAGGGCAAGTGATCGTGTCACCTGATACTGGAATCCATCTTAAATCTGGTACTTTTCCATTTAGAAGGAGGGGTCAGGACCCAGAGAGACAAAAGATTCCCACCTTGTGCCAAAGCTATAAAAGATTGGAGCAGGACAAAGGGAATGCCAGTCATGAGAAAACCCCTAGTTAATGCCTAAGATGTCTGCTGGAGCTAACAAGAACTGTACCAGGGGAATGGATTGGACCCAGACTAGAAAGAAGTCTAGTCTGTGAGAGAAGCTTATTGGAACAGTTGAGGGAGAGATATTACCTGTAATCAGTTTCTTAATGGATTAGGCTTAGCCTTGGTTGCTTTTGCTTTATTTTGCTTGGTAACTTACTTTGTTCTGTCTGTTATTACTTGGAACCACTTAAATCCTACTTTTTATACTTAGTAAAATCCCTTTTGTTTATTAGTAAGCCCAGAGTATGTGATTAATACCTGGGGGAGCAAACAGTTGTGCATATTTCTCTATCAGTGTTACAGAGGGTGGACAATTGAGTTGACCCGTATAAGCTTTATACAGAATAAAATGGATGTATTTGGGGTTTGAATCCCATTGGGAGCTGGGTGTCTAGGTGCTGAAGTCAGGTAACCTGCAGAGCTGTTTTCACTTAAAGCCTGCAGCTTTGAGGGCGTGGCCTGGACTCTGGGTCTGTGTTGCAGCAGGCTACCTTGTCTGGCTCAACAGGCAGTGTTCTGGAAGTCCCAAGCTGGCAGGGAAAACTGGATCAGAGATAATATCAGCGCATTAAGTGACAGTCCCAAGGGGGTCTGTGTGATCGAAACCATCACAAGCCTCTTGTGGCAATCTATGTACAACATATGAATTCTGGCTGATGTTGTGAAATTGTTGTATCATGGAATGACTCTGTAGCTGTGCACTCTTGTCATCTGCTGACAAGGACTGTATCATGATTGTCAGATAAGGGACAGTAGTTAGTAGTTAAACCTTAGTTGCCTATTCAGGTGCAAATACCTTGGGCTAATGGGTTTGGTTGAAACAAGAAGAAGCTAATTCCTCCAACTTCTCTTCAAGAGGGGGAGTAAAAAATCCCCAGCACTGCAGTAGAACAAAGAAACCAGATGTTGGTAAAGGAGGACATATAAACTCAAGGTAAGACTCACAAAGAGACACAGGAAGTTTTGGGCAGGAGAAAGGGGCATGCTTTTGTGGCAGGGGTGTCATGTTTAACTGTGGGACTAGGCAAGGTGAGCGAAAGCTACCTGACCTAGAAGGGGGAAAGAGGTTCAATGATTCTGAAGTGAAACCATGAGCTGCAGGAAGAGGATCCAGAACACTCCAGAGGACCATGTCCAAGCCCAAAGACTTCTCCAGACTGTTGAGAAAACTGAGGCAGAGAAACACAACAGTACCATCTTATTATTTAGTCTAGATCAGTGTATCTCTCGTGCTGCTAAGTAAACAATAGTGGTATTCAGAATCCTCTGTAAAGTCTTCTGTGTGTCTGTTTGCTTTTGCTATCACATGTCTCCCTGCAGAGTTGAATTGTAATCCTAGGGAGTCCACATGGCTGGAGTTCTGGGAGGGAGTGTGCTTAAGCCACTGGCAGCCTGAGGGATCAGAACTGGTCCCAGGGGTCTGGTAGTTGGACTCTGGAGTATCAGCTCTCTGGAGGGGGTGCTAGACAAAGGAGCTGCATCCTCAGGCTATAATTTGTGACACCAGTGAGGGATAATGTGTAGGCTATTCGACGTGGGAGGCTTAAAGAGAACATTGGCTCCAATGAGTGAGTTCCAAATGCAACAGCCTGGAGAGGGTCCAGTCAGATAGGGAGCAGTGTGTGTGTGACAGTCAGTCCAAAACCTAACGTGTATCTTAACCTTAACTGTGGCAGACCTGTGGGTCCAGTGTAATACCTGCTTGATGCTGTAACAGAGTTACTGTGCTTTCTGGGTCAATGAGTCCACAGACAAACCCAAAGAGGGTGTGGCTCCTTCCACCCCTGTCTCAGGAAGTAACTCTGCAAGGAAGTTAAATTGTGCCTGAGTGCGCACGTGCACGCACACATATATGTGCACTGGGAAAGTGAAACTGCTTTTGGTCAGCAACACCAACTGCAGGTGAGGAGCTGCCTCTGGACTAGAGATGGTTGGACAGTTTCTGGTAGAATGTTTGTTGTTAAAAGATGCTGGTTTGTCTAAAGCAGAACATTTTGGGTGACCTGTCAATTTTGGTGAAAGTTTGTTTCAAAAGGAAAACTGAAAAAAACTGTTTAGAAAAAAATGAATGTTTTCCCTTTTTTTGAAGCAGAACATTTAGATTTTCTGTTTTGAAATAACTTTGTTTAAAATTTTGTATTATATTATAGAATACAAAATCAAAAAGTCAAAAATCTAACAACATTTCGATCTGATTTTTTTCAGAATTTTGTTTCACAGAAATTTTGTTGTTGTTGGTTGCTTTTGTTCTGTTTCAGAACAGATTTTTTCCCCCAAATTCATGGCATTCCCCTCAAAATGAAAAATTTTATGTCAGCCTAACACCATCTTCCAATAATAAATAGATGGTGTTCTGTTGTTAAATTGAGCTTATACGAGCATCTCTATTCTGGGAACTCTTCACAGAATCATACAACTGGAAGGGATCTTCAGAGGTCATCTAGTCTAGTCCCGTGCACTCAGGACAGGACTAAGTATATTATCTAGACCATCCCTGACAGGTGTTTGTCCAACCTGCTCTTAAAAATCCCCAATGATGGAGATTCCACAACCTCTCTAGGCAATTTATTCCAGTGCTTAACTACTCTGACAGGAAAAAATTTCCTAATGTCCCACCTAAACTGCCCTTGCTGCAATTTAAGCCCATTGCTTCTTGTCTTATTCTCAGAGGTTAAGAAAAACAATTTTTCTCCCTCCTCCTTGTAACAACCTTTTATGTACTTGACAACTGTTATCATGTCCCCTCTCAGTCTTCTCTTCTCCAGACTAAACAAACCCATTTTTTTCAATCTTCCCTCATAAATCATGTTTTCTAGACCTTTAATCATTTTTGTTGCTCTTCTCTGAATTTTCTCCAATTTGTCCACATCTTTCCTGAAATGTGGCACCCAGAACTGGACACAATACTACAGCTGAGGCCAATCAGCATGTAGTAGAGTGGAAGAATTACTTCTCGTGTCTTGCTTACAATACTTCTGCTAATATATCCCAGAATGATGTTTTCTTTTTTTACAACAGTGTTACACTCTTGACTCATTTAGCTTGTGATCCACTATGACCCCCAGATCCCTTTCTGCAGTACTCCTTCCTAAGCAGTCATTCCCCATTTTGTATATGTGCAACAGATTGTTCCTTCCTAAGTAGAGTACTTTGCATTTGTCCTTATTGAATTTCATCCTATTTACTTCAGACGATTTCTCCAGTTTGTCCAGATCATTTAGAATTTTAATCCCATCCTCCAAAGCACTTGCAACCCCTTCCAGCTTGGTATCATCCAGAAGCTTTATAAGTGGCAGAGTTCTGTGGCACCTTATAGACTAACAAACATATTGGAGCATGAGCTTTCGTGGGTGAATACCCACTTCATTGGATCCACGAAAGCTCATGCTCCAATATGTATGTTAGTCACAGAACTGCCACAGAACTCTTTATCGCTTTTATAGATCTAGACTAACATGGCTACCCCTCTGAAACTTTATAAGTGTACTCTCTGTGCCATTATCTAAATCATTGATGGAGATATTGAACAGAACAGGACCCAGAACTGATCCCTGCGAGACCCCACTTGTTATGCCTTTCCAGCATGATTGTGAACCACTGATAACAACTTTTCTGGGAATGATTTTCCAACCAGTTATGCACCCATCTTATACTAGCTCTATCTAGGTTGTATTTCCCTGGTTTGTTTGAGAAGGTCATGCAAGACAGTATGAAAAGCCTTACTAAAGTCAAGATATACCACATCTACCATTCCCCTCCCCCTGCACAAGGGTTGTTACCCTGTCAAAGAAAGTTGTAAGGTTGGTTTGACATGATTTGTTCTTGACAAATCAATGCTGACTGTTATTTATCATCTTATTATCTTCTAAGTGTTTGCAAATTGATTGCTTAATTATTTGCTCCATTATCTTTCTGGGTACAGAAGTTAAGCTGACTGATTTGTAATTCCCTGGGTTGTCCTTATTTCCCTTTTTATAGATGGGCACTATATTTGCCCTTTTCCAGTCTTCTGTAATGTCTCCCGCCTTCCATGACTTTTCAAAGATAATTGCTAATGGCTCAGATATCTCCTCAGTCAGCTCCTTGAGTATTCTAGGATGCATTTAATGAGGCCCTAGTGATTTGAAGACATCTAACTTGTCTAATTTTTGACTTGTTCTTTCCTTATTTTAGACTCTGATCCTACCTCATTTTCACTGGCATTCACAATGTTAGATGTCCAGTTGCCATGAACCTTCTAGGTCAAAACCGAAACAAAGAAGTCATTGAGCTCCTCTGCCATTTCCAGATTTTCTGTTATTGTCTTTCCCCGCTCATTGAGTAACAGGCCTACTCTGTCCTTGGTCTTCCTCTTGCTTCTAATATATTCATAGAATGTTTTCTTATTTCCTTTTATATCTCCAGCTAGTCTGATCTTGTTTTGTGCCTTGGCTTTTCTAATTTTGTCTGTACATACTTGTGTTATTTGTTTATATTCATCCATTTGTAATTTCACCGAGTTTTCACTTTTTGTAGGACTCTTTTTTTTTTGAGTTTTAGATCATTGAAGATCTCCTGGTTAAGCCAGGATGGCCTCTTGCCATACTTATTATCTTTCCTATGCAGTGGGATAGTTTGCTCTTGTGCCCTTAATAATGTCTCTTTGAAAAACTGCCAACTGTCTTCAGTTGTTTTTCCCCTTAGACTTGCTTCCCATTGTATTTTACCTACCAACTCCCTGAGTTTGCTAAAGTCTGCCTCTTGAAATCCATCGTCTTTATCAGAGCCAGCTCCAGGGGTTTTGCCACTTCAGGGGTTTTGCCACCCCAAGCAGTCCCCTCCCCCCGCCCCAAAACCAAAAAAAGCCGCGATAGCAATCTGCGGCAATTCAGCGGGAATTGGGTGTGAGGGACCCTCTGCCGAATTGCTGCCGAATAGCTGGACAAGCTGCCCCTCTCCGTTGTGGCCACCCGAAGCACCTGCTTGCTAAGCTGGTGCCTGGAGCCAGCCCCTGGTCTTTAATGTGCTGTTCTCTCTCCTACCATTCCTTAGAATCATGAACTCTACCATTTCATGATCACTTTCACCCCAGTTGCCTTCCACTTTCAAATTCTCAACCAGTTCCTCCCTATTTGTCAAAATCAGATCTAAAACAGCCTCCCCCCAGTAGCCTTCTCCACCTTCTGAAATTAAAAAAAATGTCTCCAATACATTCCAAGAACTTGTTGGATAATCTGTGCCCTGCTGTATTATTTTGCCAACAGATGTCTGGGTAGTTGAAGTCCCCCATTACCACCAAGTCCTGTGCTTTGGATGATTTTGTTAGTTGTTGTTTTAAAAAAAAAAAGCAAGCCTCATCCACCGCTTTTTCCCTGGTTTGGTGGTCTGTAGTAGACCTCTACCATGACATCACCCTTTTTTTTTTTACCCCTTTTATCCTTACCTGTAGACTTTCAACAAGTCTGTCTCTTATTTCTATCAGCCTCAGTCCAAATGTATACATTTTTAATATGTAAGGCAACACCTCCTCCATTTTTTCCCTGCCTGTGCTTCCTGAGCAAGCTGTATCCTTCTATACCAATATACCAGTCATGTGTATTATCCACCAAGTCTCTGTGAAGCCAACTATGTCATAGTTTTGTTTATTTACTAGCATTTTGAGTTCTTCCAAGTGCATCTCCCTTTCCTTTTCTTGCTGGGACTCCTGGATCTTCTCCTGGCTGCAATGTTCACCGTCTAGGCCTTTGCTTACTGTCTGATGCAGCACTGGCTTGCAGGAACTCATTGAACATGTCATCCTGAGTCCTCTTCTTTTTTCTCCTTATCTGGCTCAGATGTTCTGTGGATATGGAGAGGGAATCCCTCAAGGCCACAATGGCAGAAGCTGCAGATAAAACATGCAGAAGTACCCTTGTCAGTATCGTCTCAATGGCAAATGAAAGTTAATATTCAGAACTCTCTTCCATTGCTCTTCTAAAGCTTTAAACCAGACAAGCTTACTGACATTTCCCCTTCAGAGTATTTGTGTGCAGCACATATTCACAGCACCAGCCATGGTGACTATGGCCTACCAGGGGTGAGGGAAAAGAGAAGGGAATTGCTCAGTTGCAGGAACTATGAATATAGGGCAGTGGCATTGAATACTGGTGCCATTTTCCACAGGCTGTGCTGATATCTCATTCCTGAGGGAACAAAGGCACAGAGAACACAGCTGCTGCTGGTGTCCTGAAGCCACCTGGTCTCTATGCTGCTAGCCTGTGTATTGCAATGGTGACTTTCAAAGTTATTGCTGACTGGTGTGGGAAAGTGTCCTATTGCAGAGGAAGAAATAAGGCTGCCATCCCTAGAAACCTTCGGGAGAGATTGCAGAGGTACTTCTGTGAATGTTTCATCAAGATCTCTCAAGAGGATTCAAGGGATGTCTCTGTTGTACATAAATAAACTGCTCCGCACACCCCACTTATCTAACTCTACAGGGGACTGAAAAGCAGAAAACAATGTTACCTCTCTTTGTTGTGCTGCTACCTCTTCTAATAAATAAATTAATGAACGGTCGATAGCTGTGCCCTGTTAAGTTGGGGGCACCATCAATGTAATGGGAAATACAATTGCATCCTTACCTGAGATTCCTTCCCTTGCATTGGGCTCACCCATGCTTGACTGACTGGACTGCAGTGGAGTCCCAAACAGGTCCTGGTTCATTGTGTAGCAGGACTCCTTAGTCACATGTCCCCCATCCTCCTCGCCCTCCCTGTTCAGACTTAGGGGGGCCGTGACTTAGGCTTCTCTGAGGTATCCATGGTGATCTGCGGGATGGTAATGGGGTCTCCACCAAGTATGGCATGCAGATCTTTGTAAAAGCAGCAGGCCTGTGGCTCTACACCGGATTGTAGCTTTGTGGCATCCCTGATGCAGTTCTTTCACTTTCACATGGGACTGCTGCTGATCTCTGTTGTTACCCCTTCTTGTGCATTCCCCATGCACTCTGCTTGTAGATGTCCACGTTACTACAGCTGGTTGTAGGTATGTTTGCACAGTCTCTTCTCCCCACAGACCCAGGAAATCCAGTAACTCCTTTCCACTACAAGCTGGAGCGCTTCTGGAGCATGTAGCTAGCATGGTCAGCAAGCCAACTGCATGCAATAATGGAGAACTGCTAGATGTGCTCGACAAGCTGGACAATCAGGAAAAAGCATTTAAAAAATGGTAAGGACTTTAAGATGGGGGTGGTGGTTTTCTGGTCTCTCTGATACCTGGGCAGTCACCAGAATGGTCAGTGTCAGGCATTTTGGGACAGCTGCTGGAGGACTGTTAGGGTTGATATAAGTAATGCAGTGTGTACATTCACGTTGAGTCAACCTCAGTACATTGACCATGGCTAAGGCTATGGTTTAGTCATGGAGCTGTCAGCAGCTGACATGGGGGCTGGAGGTGGGACTGTGTGCCCCTGTCCTGCAGCTGTGGCCATCTCCCGAGTGGGGACTGTGTCCCCCTTTGGCTGTGCCCCCTGCTGTGCCCCAGCCCCGGAGCTTCAGTGGGGGGCTGCAACCGGCCCCGCATGCCTCAGTCCCATGGCAGGGGCTGCAGTGGGGGCTGTGCTCCCCTGCCATGCGGCGTCCCAGTGCCAAGCCGCCCCCCCATGGCTGTGGACAGGCTTTGGGGGGTGCAGCTGGGGCTGTGCACCAGTGTCCCGCTGCTGTGGGCAGCTCTGGAATGGGAGCTGTGTGCCCCCCTGCTGCAGTGGCTGGTGCTGGGACTGTGTCCCTTGGCCTGTCAATCCCTCCCCATTCTTGGGACTCCACTTCCCCCACACACACTTAGCCTTGCCCCCGGTTATGTTTAGTAAAGTCATGGATGGGTCACAGGCTCTGTGAATTTTTGTTTATTGCTCCTGATCTGTCTGTGACTTTTACTAAAAATAACCATGATAAAATCTTAACCTTTACCATAGCTCAGTGCTGCTCGGAGAGGTGGTATTACCACATTGTTGTAAAGGGGTGCTTATTTCAGTGGAAGATAAATTGAAATGCAGAGACACACACAACTAGGTTAACGCAAGGTGGCTTACATTGACCAAACTTCGTAGCATAGGCCAAACTTGTGGGTTTTTTTATTCCCCTGGTCAACATAGCCATGCCAACATAAGTTCTCAGTGTAGATCCAGGCTAGCTTTCTACCTGGAGCTGCACCAGTGGCAGTAACGGTGATAAGCTTTAAGAAAAGTTGTGTAGTACAGACAGAGCCTATGTGAGTACAAATGCAGGTTCTGTTTCTTATTGAGAGAAGCTTGATGCTCACAGTGAGTCACTAGATGAAGCAGCTGCACACCACCAACCTGATATAAGAAGCAAGATTTCACGTAAAGGGAACTGAACCACTGACAGTGGAATAAGGTGCTATTGTGTGTCAATAGGCTAATATTGAACATATCCATTTGACAGGGCATTTCTTTGGTTGTCTTATGGGTCCAATTTTAGTATTTTTGAACGATACTTTCATAATGTTATCTAAGAGAGACTGTTGATTTGTTAGGTCACACATGTAGAGTGTTTTTGCTGAGGCTTTAAGACATCCTTTTCCTACAAGACAAGCTTGTGGAAAAGTGCAGTCCTAAAAGTTTATTCTTCAACTCGTTCATTTAATTAATAAATTTGTGGTACTCACAAAATGAGACGGTATAGTGGTTTAGCAGTGTTCTCAGTCGGGGGGGGTCATCACTCTGCCTCACTACTTCAGTGGGCGCCACCCACAGTCAGGGAATTAGCAAAGTCTGATGTGAAGATCCAGGGCCCCGGTGGCGGGTGGAGCAGACTCATTGTCTCAAAGGGCTCCGGCTTTCAGGCGGGGCAGGCAATAAGCAGTCTGTGTGCTCCGGCCCAGCAACAAAGTTTTAGGGGCTCAGGCCCTGGGCAGTGCAGAATAGTAAACAATCAAAGGGGCTTTGTTGTCCTGGCTCTAGTGGATGGCAGATAAATGCAGGGCTTCTGGCCTAGGTGGAGAGTCTGCCACCCAAAGGGTGGGGTTGGCAGCAGGAAGGTAGGGGGATCTGGATCCATCCATCTCCACCTAGTCCTAGCCCAGGGCTTGAACAGTGGCAGAGTGTTCTGAATGCTTCCGCCGGCGTGCACAGGCAGAAATCGTGGAACAACAACATCGCTTGCCTCACAACCTAAGCCGTGCAGAACGCAATGCCATCCACAGCCTCAGAAACCACCCTGACATTATCATCAAAGAGGCTGATAAAGGAGGTGCCGTTGTCATCATGAACAGGTCTGACTATCAAAAGGAGGCAGCCAGACAACTCTCCAATACCAAATTCTACAGGCCACTTCCCTCAGATCCCACTGAGGAATACACTAAGAAACTACAGCATCTACTCAGGACACTCCCTACACTAACACCAGAAGAAATCAACATACCCCTAGAGCCCCGACCAGGGTTATTCTATCTACTACCCAAGATCCACAAACCCGGAAATCCTGGACGCCCCATCATCTCAGGCATTGGCACTCTCACTGAAGGACTATCTGGATATATGGACTCTCTACTCAGACCCTATGCCACCAGCACTCCCAGCTACCTCCACGACACCACTGATTTCCTGAGGAAACTACAATGCATTGGTGACCTCCCAGAAAACACCATCCTAGCCACCATGGATGTAGAGGCTCTCTACACAAACATCCCACACGCAGATGGAATACAAGCTGTCAGGAACACTATCCCTGATGATGCCACAGCACAACTGGCTGCTGAGCTCTGTGCCTTTATACTTACACACAACTATTTCAAATTTGATGACAATATATATCTCCAGATCAGTGGCACTGCTATGGGCACCCGCATGGCCCCACAATATGCCAATATCTTCATGGCCGACCTGGAACAACGCTTCCTCAGCTCTCGTCCACTCACACCCCTTCTCTATCTATGCTACATTGATGACATCTTCATCATCTGGACCCATGGGAAGGAGACTCTGGAAAAATTCCACCATGATTTCAACAGCTTCCACCCCACCATCAACCTCAGCCTGGACCAATCTACACGAGAGGTCCACTTTCTTGACACCACGGTGCAAATAAGTGATGGTCACATTAACACCACCCTATATCGAAAACCCACCGACCGCTATGCCTACCTTCATGCCTCCAGCTTCCATCTCGGGCACATCACACGATCCATTGTCTACAGCCAAGCACTGAGGTACAACCGCATCTGCTCTAACCCCTCAGACAGAGACCAACACCTACAAAATCTCCACCAAGCATTCTCAAAACTACAATACCCGCACGAGGAAATAAGGAAACAGATCAACAGAGCCAGACGTGTACCCAGAAGCCTTCTACTGCAAGACAAACTCAAGAGAGAAACCAACAGGACTCCACTGGCCATCACATACAGCCCCCAGCTAAAACCCCTCCAGCGCATCATCAAGGATCTACAACCCATCCTGGACAATGATCCCACACTTTCACAGGCCTTGGGTGGCAGGCCAATCCTTGCCCACAGACAACCTGCCAACCTGAAACATATTCTCACCAGTAACTGCACACCACACCATAATAACTCTTGCTCAGGAACCAATCCATGCAACAAACCTCGATGCCAACTCTGCCCACATATCTACACCAGCGACACCATCACAGGACCTAACCAGATCAGCCACACCATCACTGGTTCATTCACCTGCACATCCACCAATGTAATATACGCCATCATATGCCAGCAATGCCCCTCTGCTATGTACATCGGCCAAACTGGACAGTCTCTACGGAAAAGGATAAATGGACACAAATCAGACATTAGGAATGGCAATATACAAAAACCTGTAGGAGAGCACTTCAACCTCCCTGGCCACACTATAGCAGACCTTAAGGTGGCCATCCTGCAGCAAAAAAAACTTCAGGACCAGACTTCAAAGAGAAACTGCTGAGCTTCAGTTCATCTGCAAATTTGACACCATCAGCTCAGGATTGAACAAAGACTGTGAATGGCTTGCCAATTACAGAACCAGTTTCTCCTCTCTTGGTTTTCACACCTCAACTGCTAGAACAGGGCCTCATCCTCCCTGATTGAACTGACCTCGTTATCTCTAGCTTGCTTGCTAGCACACATATATATACCTGCCCCTGGATATTTCCATTACATGCATCTGAGGAAGTGGGTATTCACCCACGAAAGCTCATGCTCCAAAACGTCTGTTAGTCTATAAGGTGCCACAGGATTCTTTGCTGCTTGTTCTGCCACTGAGTCAGCAGGGAATCCAGCTGCAACACATTGACCAGGTTTCAGGCAGCCAGTCTGGAATCAGCTATCCCTGGGCCACTTCCTACCCTCCTGTCATAAACAGATAGTTAAGGGTTAATGTTCTTTTACCTATAAAGGGTTAACAAGGAAACCAAACACCTGACCAGAGGACCAATCAGAAAACAAGATTTTTCAAATGTCAAGGGAGGGAAGTTTTGGGTGTGAGTTCTTTGTTCTTTGTCTTGGGTCTGACCCTCTCGGCTCTGAGAGTGATTTTTCTATCTCCAGGCTTTCTAATCTTCTGTTTCCAAGTTGTAAGTACAAGGATAGTAAGACAATAGGTTTATATTGTTTTTTTTTTTGTATTTACATGTGTGTAGTTGCTGGAATGTGTTAAATTGTATTCTTTTGTGGGCTGCCTCTTTGGCTGCTTGTTCTCTTTTGTAGGCTGCCAGTTTGATGTTTTCTTCCCTTTCTTTCAGCTCCACCTCTTTTTCTCTTTTTTCCAGTTGTCGCCTGTGGTCTGCTTCTTTGATTTGTCCCTCTGCCTCCCTTTTTTCCTTGGAAGTCATGGTTTCTGTTTTCTTGTGTTGGGGTGCCCTCCGGTGTTCGTTGTCTGAACTGCATGCTCTCTGTTGTCCCCTGGGGTTTGCCTGGCAACAGTGCCTTTTTTCTTGCTCTAGCTAATCTTTTAAATGTAAATTAAACCAGAAATACCACTTTATTTGCATGTGTGTTTTGCTGGGTACTTGACTCACAATCGCAGTGCTATTGTCTACAAAAGACCCTTTGTCACAGCTTGATAGTTCCTTGCTTAATATGTAAGCTACTGCTAGAAGAGAACAGAAAAATTTTTTTCTCTCTGGTTCCTTTTAAAACCAAACCCTCTCTGCTTAAAAGCCCCTAGCAGAGAAAAGAAAAATATAATATTCCTACTGGCTTCTGGATTCTATCTATCCCACAACGCTGCACACCATGTCATAACATTTCTTCCCAGATCTGGACCTTAGCGTCCAAAATATGGGTGTTAGCATGAAAACCTCCAAGCTTAGTTACCAGCTTGGACCTGGTATCGCTGCCACCAGCTAGGAATTATACAGTTCCTAGCTCACTGTGGACTCCCCAAAATCTTCCCTGGGGGACCCCCAGACTCAGATGCCTTGAGTCTTACAACAAAGGGAAATAACACCCTCCCCTTGTTTCCTTGTTACTTCCTCCCAGGCTCCCCTCCCTGGACGACCCTAGGAGATTCCCTCCTTCCAGTCCTTGAAACACAAGTACTGAGAGAGCTAATCTCTATTCCCCCTCACCCAGAGGGTATGCAAAGTCAGGCTTAGTAAATCTAACACAAAGAGATTTTCCCCCTGACTTCTTCGTCCCACCAATTCCCTGGTGAGCTGCAGACTCAATTCCCTGGAGTCCCCACTAAAGAAAAACTCCAACAGGTCTTAAAAAGAAAGAAAAAGACATTAAAAATAGTCTCTGTATTAAGGGACAATATATAGAGGCAATTGCTTAAGAAAAAAAGTGAATAAACAGCCTTATTCCAAAAGAATACAATTTAACACATTCCAGCAACTACACACATGTAAATACAAAAAAAACCCAATATAAACCTATTGTCTTACTATCCTTGTACTTACAACTTGGAAACAGAAGATTAGAAAGCCTGGAGATAGAAAAATCACTCTCAGAGCCGAGAGGGTCAGACCCAAGACAAAGAACAAAGAACTCACACCCAAAACTTCCCTCCCTTGATATTTGAAAAATCTTGTTTTCTGATTGGTCCTCTGGTCAGGTGTTTGGTTTCCTTGTTAACCCTTTATAGGTAAAAGAACATTAACCCTTAACTATCTGTTTATGACACCTCCCCTCGGAGTGTACCTGGATCTGTGGGTGTCCTCAGTTTCCCTGGGATAGATAGCCTATGACAGTCCCCGTGATTCCTCAGTGTTTTGGTTGGCTGGCGGCTCTAGCTGCTCTGGCCAGTCCTCAGCTTGGTGGGGCTCCCCTTCCATCTCTAGCCTCAGGAGCGGGCAGAAGACATCTGTCTCCTCCAGTATCTGCAGCCCAGCTGGACTCCAGGACCCACCCTTTGTACTCCTGTGCCACCTCTTCACTTCTGGGGGAAGGGGCGGGCATGACCTGGCTCCACCCACCTGGGCTCAGAGAGTGCTTCCTCCCGCTCTGGCTAAGTGGGAGGCCACTCTCCCTCACTATAGACATATAATAACAGAAACATAAATAAAGAAGTTAGAGGGCTGGAGCATACAGCTTGTTCAAACCAGAGTCTATGAATCAGTCCCAAATCTTGTTAACTAAGAACAGTTCCAGTAGTAGCTTGCTTTCTCATCTGAATCAATGATAAATGTAGTACTAAATCTCCCATCAAATTATGTTCTGTAGAGTAGTTACCAGTCTTGATGTACAAATAAACTATATATTTGGTATGGAAACAAATATTGATTAGTTTTAAAGATCTATTTTAATTTTTAATCACTCCTGTTGTAATCTCTGGATGTGGTTAAAAAATTAAAAATGCATTATTGCCAACAAGCCAGATTATTCACTGCTATTGCTTCCTTCTGCCAATGAAACCTAAGCAATAAGATTTTATGGAGACAACGTTGTTTTCATTGTGTATGTAATATACTGAGGGATTGTTGTAACAGTGTTCTGAATGGTTCTGTTTCTTGGTACAATTTGACCACGTCAAGGCACATGAAGAAATAAGTGATTCAACTATTTTACAGGCCGCATTTAGAATATGTGAGGAGTCAGTTCTTCCTTAGTATTATTCAGACTAAACATTTTAATAACAAGCCACATAAAATTCCTACGTGGGAATTTTAGCAAGGGAAAGTGGGTTTACAATTTACCACTTCCACCTTTATAAAAACATATTTTATATCTTGTAAGGTTTGGTGTACTGTGCCTCATTTATTTATTCAGCCTAAAACAAGTGCCTGTTTGTATGTATGTTTTGTTTTAGCTGATAAAAAGAAATTAGCTTCAATTTATATCTCCATAAAAACAGTTTAAAGTCCTTGTATCATTTTATATCATCTTAATTGGGCTAAGATCATTTGAAAATTCAATGCAGCTGAGGGAACAGTTTTGCAGCCAGAAGAACTTGAGAGATGAGACTATGGTTCCTTTCTCAGGCACACTGAATAATCACAATAATTAGCTGTATATTTTTGGAGGTTTCCTTTTTTTTTTTTTTTTAACACAGAAGACGAGGGATGAGATAGTGGTCTCCTGATTATGTGAGAATGAAAGAGTAAATGTCAGTATTGGAAATGGGGAGCTGTTATCTTCTCTTACTCACTGCAAGTCACAGATTGTCCTCTTTCTTGTGGAACCTACAGGAAGGGATTTTTTTACCCAGAAATCCCTGTGAGGATTTCTTTGTAGAGAGTCCCCCTCCTCATCTCTCAGGGAGAGGTTTTGAGAGAATTGGCTCCCCACACCTTTTAGTGGAAACCTACCCCCTAAAGCTGAGAAATCCTGGAGGATCTGCAGGAGGCCAGGGCTATCTGTGTAGATGTCCTAAGTTCAGCAATGGCTCTGAACCTCTCTCCTCCTGCTAGTGTAACTCCACTGGACTCCTCACTAAGTATGGTGGCCCCCAAAGATCTTGAGCCAGAGGAGGGGATTGTGGAGAAATGAATACAGACTGAGGCTGTATTGTCCTTTCTGACTAATTTTCATGAGGCTGAAAGAGTGATGATGTGTTTGTGTTGTCTTTTTCTCCTCTTCTACTGACTCCATCTCCTCTCCTGGATTCTGTGAAGAGGGCATGTGGAGGGTGTCTGTTTTGCTGAGGGACACCTGAGCTCCTTCTGCATGGAGGAGTCCTCCATGCATGTATTTCTGCGGGAACATGATCTGGCCACAAGCTAGATTTAATGTAGCAATTAAACAGTCTCATTGAGCAGAATTCAGTTTTTAAAAACATACTAGGGAATTCCTAGCGAATTGTGTGTGTGTGAGTGATATAGTCTACACCGATCTACACACACACCCCATTTCCTTAACCAATAAAAATCAACCTTGATTTACTGTTTTAAAATACTTTTCAGTGATCTAATATGTACTAATAATTTTTTTCTATTGGCTGTGTTTTGATTTGCCTTTTTTGTTCTTGTGGTTGTCCATCTAAAGTTTTTTTTGCTAGTCAACACTTCCAATCGGGTATAGAGGAGGGAGAGGGGTTTTGTCTAGATGGACAATGTTTCAATCTGCAAAGGGGTCAAATGTTTTCAGAATTTCAGGTCAGATGGTCAACTTGTTTGAGGATCTGGCCATTGTTTCAATGAAAGTCCACAATTGTGAAGTCTTTAAGAGGAGATATGAGAAATGTTCAGTCATAACTGGGATTCCAACTAGATAACAATGATTTGTTAGGAATGTTTGCGCAGCACTGGCACAAAACAACCTTTGTAAAAAATATAAGCACCATAGGAAATGTGCAACAGCTATATTCTTGGCACCATCATCTGCATGGGAAGCTGGGAGAGGAAAACCACTACTTGTTGAGGCAGAAGGTAGGTGGGTAAAGAGGAGCTTAAGATAAAAGAGTCACTTCTTAGGGACATGAGCTAAGAAATGTACACAGGATCTACAGGAAAGAGGAAAGATTCCAAATCAAAATCAAATGATTGTGATTTTTCTTCAGAGTGGAGAAGTGTACAGCATACTCCTGACTCCAGTTGGGCATTGAATCAGAAATGTTAATAGAACACACACACTATGTTTGCGGCTTGTGCAGTTTAGGTAGTTAAGCACTTCTTTGTCAGAACAGGTTGACTAGTGGCTTTAAATGATTTGGATTTTACAGTTCTATACATGCTGCTCTGTAGGGGTTAGCAAGTGATCCTTTGTAAATGAGTGGGGAAGATGGAAATTCCTGCCATTTCTTAGAGTCAACATTGACCAGCCCTTGTGTGGAGGATGGGGGAAAGGATTCCGTGAACCTTTTTCCTTCTCGTGTGTCCCACACAAGGGCAGGGACAACTACATTGCACTCAGGACAAGCTCCCTTCATGTTGCCTTGTGGGGGCAAATCATCTAACAAAGAGGCAGGCAGAGGCGAGAGACCTATGCTTTCTGCCAGGCACTAACATTCTCTGAAAGCTGCACGCTAGGGATCTAGGAAGACTGGGCTGAGGGACTGTGAATATGCACTACGCCCCACATGAGTCTGGTCCTGGAAAGAATAATTTAGCTCCAAATGTTTTTGCTCTATTGCTCTAAATGTTCAATAAATTTCCAAACAGACGATGCTCTCATCTTCTGTCTGTTTTTCTTTACTTTCATTTGCTAAATGTACTTATGCATGTATTAAGACTTTCAGTAAGAAACCATAACAACTTTGCGTAACAAGTTTATTGACCCAACAAACTTATGAACAGCGCTACATAGTTCTGTATGCGAGTAGATGGTGCTCTTTATGTTAACTACGTACATATACAACACAGGCATGTAGGGCTAGATTAAAAAAGGTATTTAGTTGCATAAAGGTGCAGATAGAGGCCTAGTGTGATGTACAGAAGTGCCTAGGCAGGTCAGGTGCCTAACTCCCAATGATTTCCAATTACTAGATTCAGAAAAGGATTTTGATTATGCTGATGTGTGCAGAGGGATTTTGTTGCAGTTGTTGGTGCTGCTTTGTATTTTCTAAGATATGTTAATACTGTTTTTTAAACTTTCTATTTATTGCCTTTGCTTTGATAGAAGTATACATAAACGTTCAAATGCAAACGAGAAACTGGAAAAGGACAGGCAGTAAAGCAATGAGAGAAAATTCTGAAATGTATGAAGCAGCTTCAAGAGGAAACGTTTTCACTGAGGTGATGGGAAGGGGATCTCAATCTCAACATGTAGCTAGATTGCCACTAGTCAGATCCAAACAGTAAGTTAAAAATATTTTATATTTACATGTAAAAACAATTAAGGCCAGATACTTTATAAGTACCAGATCTTGGTCCCCTTGCTTGCAGTAAATAGCACCTTCCTTCCATTAGTAGTCCTAATAACTTTAGTGGAGCTGCTTGTGGAGTAGAGTGTTACTCATTGTGAGTAAAGGATAAGACTCTCACCCTAAGAAAATGCTCTTGCGTGTGTGTAGCCAACTGTTTTTAATTTCCCAATAAATAATGTTCTACCTGGCTTTAGCTGGGATACTTCAGTTGGTTTGCTTTTCTCTTGTTTTATGTTTTGCTGTTATCCTGGATTACCCCAATGGGTAAAAAAGTGAGCTCTTTCTTTCAAAGGTTGTGTTGGAAAGTCATTTGTAGGAAGTTACTGCAAGCATTGGCACTTTTCCAGCTCACCACCTCTGAAGAGACTGCTTTCTCTTTGATGCAAAATCCCACTTCTTATTCCCTGAAGGTTATTTTATTTTAACACTTAAGGTGTTTTTTAAATCGGAGGGTCTGAATTTTATATCCTTGTGGTTAGGAAAAAAAGACATTTACTAGGGAGGCAACTTGTTGTGACCTTAGGTATTGGGCCAACTACAATAAAAATGCATTTTTAAGTGTCATTTATATAGTAAGAAAGATTTAAAGAAACACTAAAGACTATCTCTTGCTGTATTTGCCAAAAACTATACCCTTTTATTCTCAAGGATATGGTAGTAAAATGTAACTTGTCTCTTTAGAAACTGGTTTTGTAGTCTGTACTTCTTCAGTGAAAGTTGTGCATGGCTAAGGATGACAGGCTGTAATATTGGGTCTGATTATAACCCAAAGATCACTATGTTGAGGGGTTCCTATGAATATAGCTTCCCCTCACACAGAATTGGTGGTGAAGTTAGTCATGCAGCAGCACTCCTCTGTGTTTTCCTGGATCTATGGCAGGCCTGCAGTGGGTCCTGATGTGCGTGTGTGTGTGTGGCAGAGGGCACAGTAGAAAATGCAGAGGAGATGTGGAAATAGCATAGGAGGGACCGTGGGGATATGCATTGTACCCTACACCAGCCTCATGGAACCCAGGGCCACAAATGAATAACTTTTTCATGGACAGGCCCTCTCCCTGCTCTGTGGTGAATACCTGCCTTCTAAGACGGTTCTCTGGCCAGGCCTGGCCAGGGAGTGGCTGGCTGTGTAGTTCTACTGGAGCAGGAGGTCGGAGCCTGAGTGCAGATGTAGAGCCTCCGCATGGGTGGCCCTAGCCTCCCACAGATGCCCCAGGAGTTGTGGGTGGGCTTTGTTGAAGTAGTGGGCAAAGCCAGTTCCTCTGGTGGAACAATTAGACTGGAAAAACTGAGCAGAGACCTTGCAGAGACTCTCTCTGCTTGTTTAGATTCCCTCCCTTGTGTTTTTCCTGTAGGAACAGACGATCAGGCTCACAGGCAAGGCCCAATTCTGCCCAGACTTACATAGGGCAACTCCTTTGCCTTTGGTTTGGATTGCATGGGTTTTGAATACAGGCAGAATTTAGCTCTAAATGTTTTATGTCCTGAGTTTGAGCCATGGGTATAATTGACTGTGTTTTAATGAAGGGTTATGTGGGCCCCTTTTATCTTAAGTAGAGGGAACCAGAACATTTCTGAATCAACTAATTAAAAAAAGATGTTCAATCATTAACCCCAAATTAGACCAGTGAGCCACTGAGGGAGCCGTATCTGCCATTCTGTGGTCTGCTGTCAGGAAGGGCTAGTTTATGACAGTACTCTTACATCATTTGAATGTCGGGTTTCTGACCTTGTTATCAATTGGTTCAGAAAATAAGACACCCCCCCGCCTAAAAAGCGCATTCTCCAGCGCTATCTATGACGCTTCCAAGAATTGATAGTTGCCACCCATGCTTGTGAAGTAGGTGGATGCTTCACCATCCCTCCAATCCAGGTAGAGCCATCTGTACTTAAACACTATTTCCCCCACAGTCTTTTCCCAGTTCTCCTTGTTGTGAGTTTGAAAACTGATCATTTCTTGGCAAGATTTTATTCTGTAGTGTAGAGACCTCTAATGGCTGAGTCGAAAGCTAAATTCTGCATGACCTCTTCCCTGACAAATATAATGCTGAAGCTTTGCTGGTGCTCAGCAAACACAGAGGATAATTTTGAATGGAACTGGTAGCCAGCAATTATGTGAAAATGAGGATGATGTAGTCCTGGCACATATCCGAAGGTGGATAGCAGTAGTCTGTGCATTTTGGAGTCTGCAGAGGTTGGACATAGACAGACCCTAGAAAAAGGGACTGTAATAGTCAAGGTCAAGAGATGGAAAAGGAACAGATCAGGATTTTAGCACAGGTGATGTGGCGTATACATATTGGTACAGAGATGGTGCCTGGCAGATTATATAAGGGCCGAGGAAACAATTGGGAAACTATGTCTGCATGTCTGACTTCAGTACTTGGAAAGATTGTAGAATCAGGTACCAAGGAGTAGAACAGTTGATTGGGTACAGACTGATTATAGCCATTATGCAAGAATTTTCCTGAAAGGAAGTTGTGCTGAACATGTGATTGCTTTTCTTTGGAGAAGGTGTGAGAGCAGATAAGGACACACAGGGCTTATCTGGACCTCAGGAATCCTTTTGACACAGTGCTGCATTATAAAAAGGTACAGTACTGGTAAATTAGTGACATGGAAACTGAGACCAAGAGTGTAAACAGATGGTTACAGATCTGGTAAGAGGGAGCAGGTGAGCAAAGGAGTGCCCCAGTGACTGGTGCAGTGCCCAGTTTTGTGCAATCAATGGAGCTCTCCCACACTGGTAGCTGACATCTTTCGAAAGTGGTTCAGTTTCTTTCCCATGTTGTTTTTGGAGTGAAGCTTTATTCTTGGCAATATGACATTCTAATGGCAAGAGTCAGCAGCCGCTCTGTGGATCCCCACTTCCAAAATACCTCAGTCGTTATGGTCTGAGACTTTCATTAGTGGCAGCCCAGAATGTACGAAATTTAATGAGGAAACAGGTTCTGAAGAGAGGGTGCCAGACTGCCCTTAAAAATTAATGAAAGTGGAGAAACTTAAATAAGGTTCAGGTTCAGTTTGGTTCAGGGAGTGAGAGAGCTTTGGCAGGTAGTTATTTGGTTACATCTTCAATAACCATGAGAAGAAATTAAGAACATTAAATTAGATGTATTACAAAAGGGAGATTAAGAAGGGATATGACTGAGTTGGTTTGTTGTATGTATTGAAGCAGATAGGTAAGAATGATGGGCTTATGCCTAAAGCACAGGTCTGAGAGTGAGGAGAATTCAGTTCTGCTCCCGCTTGTCAGACAGACTTTTTCTGTGACATTGAACAAGTCACATAACCTCTCTGAGCCCCATTTTCTCTTCCTGTAAAATTAGGATAGTTTTTTCCCTAACTCACAGGGCTGAGTCTTGATTCATTTGTGTTTGAACAGCAAGCTGTGCTTCACTGACAGAAGCTGCCATATACAGTAAAGGCAGAGTATTGTTATATTTGAAACTCTGAAGTCCCGTCTGCACTAAAAAGTTAGATTGACCCAGCTACATCACTCAGGGGAGAGAAAAAAAATCCACACCGCTGAGTGATTTGGTTAAGCCCACCCAGCCCTTGGTGTAGATAGCACTAGGTTGATGGAAGAATTCTTCTTTCAACCTAGCTACCAGTTCTCAGGGAGGTTTGCACAACTGTAGTGTTTCAAATGTAGAAAAGCCCTGACTATAGTCTATGTGGAAGAAAGAGAATTATTTGAAAGGGTAACCAGGTTCCCTGGTGTAAAATTGTACATCCTGTAGTCTGAAACCACAGGAAACTTGTCAGGTTTCATTAAAAACTCAAGCCACATTGGCACATGGATACCATGGAGATTGGGACTTTCTAATGTGCCTATCTAGTCAGATAAAAATGTTTACAAATCTTTCAAGGGAACATGGGCTCAGTTTCAACTGAAGTTGGTCTGATTTTTGGTTTGCATAGAAACCATGCAAAATTCGTAATTTTCACATATTTTAACAAAAAACGGGAGTGGTTTTGGCTGAGTTCTGCTTAGAGTTTTTGAATTTGAAAGGAAAATTTAGGAGTGCAAATCCATGTGCATTGAAACCATAAAAAATAGTCCTTGAAGTGCTTCAAAGCACAGATGCTGAGTAAGCAAAATTGTATAATTTTTTTTTTTAAATAGCTCATGAACTGAAGCTGAGAGAGACCAGACATGTGGAAAAATTACTGGAAAAACTTCTTTAGGAAGAGAGATTCATTTGTGGGACAAACTCTAGGAAAATTTGAGCAGAAGCTGCAATTAAGGTAGGAACTTTTGTAATTAATTTTGAAACTATTGTATAGGCATTTACAACAAGAAGTTGTAAATTGGGGATGAGTGGGCCAAATCTGAAAAAAATTAAGACATTCCCCCTGAACTTTGAAATATTGTCTCATCCAGGTCATTGCTGAGGCAGACTGGTGGGATAGCTCTTGCATTTCTATACTATGAATCAAGAGCTTCAAGTGGTTCTGCTTTGAAAAGTGTTTGTGTAAAATAGCATTGGTCATTTTTGTTGTGTCTCAATTATTTACACATCAAAATGCTCAGCTTACATATGAAAAGATGTCTTTTTCTAGCAGTCAGTCATGAAAATTCAACATGGGGACTGAGAGTTAAGATGGGATCTTTTCTTCTTGTGTATCACCATCTGTAATAAAAGTTCCACTCCTCACGTAGACTCTCCATTATATCTAGGTAAGCCTATTAATGGGAGTCTTTTTCCTCACTGACTTTAATGGACTCTAAATCAGACTCATTATCTTCTGGAACACCTGTGCATACTGATTACTTCCATAGGTTCACACAGGTTTGTAGAGCTGAATGGATTTGGTAAAAGGGAATAGAACAGTTCGCTTCTTATTCAACATTTGTGTTTGTTCTGTGGGCCTCACAGGACTGAGGTGCAGTAAAAATTTGTATTTGTTACTACAGTGAGCTTATATAACTGAACACTCAGGGAATGGTTCTTTTAATAATAAGATGACTTTTTTACATGGTAACTTTTTGGGGTAGAACTGCACTTTAAGTAGTCAGGGCTCTCAGTCTAGCGTATTTCCTAAGCATTTGATTCTCATGAAAAAATTAAGACATGGTTTTGCTGTGCGACCAGATTAAGAAAGTATTACCTTCACCAGTCAATACAAACTTTCACAAACAAAGTTTAATGTTTGCTTTCCTTGATTAGCATGACATCTCTTTGCATGCATGGAAAATAGTCTGCTAAATAGTGTAAGATTTTTATGAACATCTGTTTTCAATGTGTGTATTTTATTGTTAGAGTTGGCACAAACAGAATCAGAAATGCTGAGATGGGGGAAGCTCACTCCTTTGTACAGTTGCCGTGCGTTGACTGCGGTGACCTCTGATAACATAACAACTTTCAGAAATGGTAGAAGATATTGGATCATAGGCCCATCAAATCAGTAGGAGTCATCCATGATGCCAAAACAAACAAGACATGAGAAGTACTAGATTTTATTGTTTGTTGTAAATATTTTTCCAGGCAGAAAAGACCTTGCTAGATGCTTGGTGTTTTTCTTTTGCAGAGTCAATCAGTTTACACCAAATTTTTCTTTGTTTTGTGCAGAGGGTGTACTATATCTTTAAATGTTGAGGCCAGCAGAACTTAAAGGGCAGCTTTGAGGCTTCTTTGTTGTGTCAGGGGCCAAACCAGTTTCAGGCAACCCCAGAAAATCCTCTGTGTTTTCTCTCCATTAAGTGCACAAGCAGTGTTCTGGCATGCCTGAGGAATAGGCCCAAAGAAACCATCAACAGGTGACTGACTAATAGTCTCTGGCTTCAGAGTGTTTGCCTTAGTGTCTTATTGCTTAAATACACATGGAAAAAGTGCAAGGTTTGGGGAAACTTTACAGAAATCTGCATCCTCCTCTCCCCTCTATTTTGCAGAGCACAGCTCTGTGGGAGCTCCCTGCGTGCCACTGCAGAAGGGATAATGAGGGGCAGGAGCTGGGGCCAGTGGATATAAGACTACTCAGGTCCACCATCCATTCAGTCTTCAGGGAGCAGAATAGCTACAGAGAGGTTCTGTTGCCAGCTGAGCCTAGAGGGAAGGATTTGTTTCCTCAGCCTCCATAAGTCTCCACAGAATAAAGCGCTGTTACTTGAGCAGTGCCCTGAGCAGAAGATAGGATAGTAATGAAGGGATTGCGCAAGTGAGTATTGTGAAAATATGCTCTGGTGTGATCTAGTAGAGCAAGGTTTTATTGTTCATAGATTTGAAGATCAGAAGAGGCCATCCTGATCATCTAGTCTGATCTCCAGCACAACACAGGCTATAGAACCTCATCTAGTAACTTCTGCATCAAGCCCACAACTTCCGTTTGCACTATAACATGTTGTCTCGAAAGACACCCAGTCATATTTTGGACGTAAGGCCTGGTAAAGCCTTCAAGGTCTTACATCACTTTTTGGCGGGTAGAGACTAGCACATGTATGTCAGTTTTCTGACATTTGTGTTATCTGAACTTGTATTTCATTTCAGTAAATCAACACGAATAGGACCATGAGTCTCCATTCATGGCCAGTCTTAGCCTTTTTGTATACACAAAAGTCTCATTCAACTTCACTGGACATTTGACTGCACAAGAAATGTAGGATTAGGCTTCTATTTATTAGTAAGCCTTGTCCTTATGGGAGCCAGAATAAAGCAAGAGTCCATCAGGCAGACTGGCAGAGTCCCAGACAGCAGGGTCTGTGCATAAGCAAAGGTCGAAGAAATGCTGATGTGATCAGGATGGTATGACTCTAAAATTATTATGGGACTGATGATTTGGAACATTGTAATTACTGTATATAGTTTGAATGAGATCACCTTAGCAATAATTAATAATACATTTTAATCTGTAAATGCCCATGCTTGAACATCTCTGGGGATGCTCTGAGCAGTTGTGTACCCTACCCTCGGGTATTTGGTGGCACAGCTTAGGTCATTTAGCTGTCTATATGCCTATTTGAGTCTGTAAAACAGGTTATTCACAGCCCCGTTAATAGTACATATACCATTATGAGTGAAAAAAGGAAGTTCATGTGGGGACTGGGCTGCAAATTGGGTCCAGTGCTTTCAGAAATGCTAGGGGGAGCATGCGCTCCGATAACTCTTGCCACACCTTTGGGAAAAGCATACCATGCTCCTAAAGCCACTTCCCAGTGTGCAGAGGAGTGGGGCCAAGAATGACTCCCTGTTCCACCTCTGTGTTTCTTTTCTGGGGAGCTGAATGCTGTCTGCCATGCTACCCCCCATTTTTGTATTCAGGAAGGCCCTATTAACACTACTTTTGTGTGGGAGCATAAAGAGCAGGGAAGGAGCTCTCAGCACCCTCCTCACACTTCCTGCTGTAATGCACCTGCAATAAAGAACTTGACCCTAATTTTTTATAACTAACACAGAATTTTACTCATTTCCACACAAACAGAAAGCAAACGCGAGAGACAGAATGTTCAAGTATATATTAACTGTGGGCTTGTCTACACTATCCTCTGGATCGGCAGGTAGCGATCGATCCGGGGGTGAGTGTGATTTATCGTGCCTAGTATAGACATGATAAATTGACCACTGAGCATTCTCCCGTTGACTCTGGTACTCCACCAGAACGAGGAGCGCAAGCAGAGTGGACAGTAAATAGATCTATGTACGTCAACTTCAGCTATGCTATTCACATAGCTGAAGTTACGTATCTCAGATCGACCCTATATGCTAGTGTAGACAAGCCCTTAGATGTGTTCACATGATTTCATCATCTTTTGAAAGTCTTCTGTGGCTTCAAGGGGTGAAGGGCACATTATCCCACTCGCTTGAAACCTAGCTCTAGGGATAAAAGAAAAGCATAGTTTTTAGTTTGGTGGCATTAATTGTCTTAAATTAAAATATCTGACTGAGATAAGATGTTGCATTTGAAAATTCTGTGTCATGTGGATGGCAAGTTTCATAATTATGGCCTTATCTCCACTTACTATGGATCGATGCTGTGGTGATCAATCCACCAGGGGTCGATTTAGCGGGTCTAAGACTAAATCAGCCACTGATTGCTCTCCCATTGACTTTGGTACTCCACTGGAACGAGAAGTATAGGGTAAGTTGACAGAGTTTCTTCCGTTGCCCCGCCGTGGTATAGACACAGCGATAAGTCGACCTAAGGTATGTTGACTCCAGCTACATGAATAGTGTGGACCTGCCCTATGTGATTGTCAGAAATTAGAATTGTGCTCCTTAAACTGGATCACTTCCTTAATGTGATGGATAGTTACATGATCTGTTGAAAAGTAGAATGCTTAAACATTGAACTCTGGAGCTGTTTTTGTTCTGAGGTTCTGATCCGATTCCCGTACAACTCAATGGCAAAACTCCCATTTCAACAGTACAGGATCAAGCTTTGAGAGTATGTAGCATGTAGATATCCCAAAGCAGCAAAAAGCTTTGCAAAACACTAGACAAAATGTAATAAAGAAAAATAATAGTCATTCAACTGGTCTGTTAGTAAATTTAAAAAAATAATAAAGTGAAAAGCATGGTCTTTAAGGAAGAAAATTGTGTGTTTGGGAAGTGATGTATAAGTGTTAAATTTGCCACTGAACAGGAGAAAATTGTGCATTTGGAAGGATTTGAAATCAAGAAAGAGTGTCTGAATAGAGTTAAGAGGACGTTAGCTGGGAGCAGGGACGTTAACTTTGGGCCTGATCCTGCAAGGTTCTGAGCACTTCCTACAAGGTGCTTGAATGGTCTCAAATACTAGTATAGTCAAAAGGAGTTGAGGGCACTCAGTACCTTGCAAGATTAAGTCCTTAGAGACTTTATGGATATGGCAGGTAGTGCATGGGAAGAAATGCATTTGGAAACTAATGTGAAACACAGGAAGTCCGAGGAAGGACATTGGCTTTGTTTCTTTCTTTTTCTTTTCTTTTTTTTTTTCCTTTAAGAGAAAAGGTTATTTTACCCTGGCATGTACTTACATTTCAAAAGGCTTCTTTAGGTTTGTTTGTTTGTAAAACATTTTCCTTTGTTCTGCCTTTGAAATAAAACAAAGACCTCATGTGTTTTTTCTGAAACTGTTAGTTCTTGTCCCAGCACAAAGGAGTTATGTGAGTCAAGTATTCACTGATTGGGTTCTTCTAAAGTGTTTTGAAACAAAAACAAACATTACCATTCTGGATATGCTCTACTCTATGTTTTAGAAATGTTGAAGGCATTATTATTGCAGACAATTTAAAAACACTACATTTTAAATGCGGGCTCCAGTTTAATTTGAGGATGGAACATGGTTGGTTCCATAAAGCTCAATGTTTATAGAAAATAATGTTTTTCCTTTTCAGCCTTTTTCTTGAGTCTGAAATTTGTAAGAGGAAGTTCAAAGAGAATATAATGCTGGTTCCTATTTGATTTTTTCCCCCCATGTGAGGTCTATAGATTTCAATACATTAGTTGAATAGCTGAAAAATTTGGAAACTACCTTCCTGAGATTTTAAAGTAGGGCATTATAGGTTGAAAAATAAAAGATCAATTCTGTCAGACTTACTCCATTGCCTGTTTACTGGTAAAGTGAAAGGAAGTACAGAGGTCTAAAATATCAGAAGTATGTAATTTACAATAATTTGCATTACCTGCTTATGCATGTTCAATTATGCTAATATATTTGGAATTTGTCAGCATTTTAACTGAACCCAATTATAAGCATAATTAGATGTGAAACACTGCTACTCTACATATATACAATATAGATGGATAGCTGATAAATCTTAGAGAAAAGGCCAATTCAATACTGCTTCAGGGCAATTTTAGTTATTATTCCACTTTGGTGAGCAAAGGGCTTAGTTTGGTAGTGCGAAATCTGTTTTGTTCTCTAAAGAAATACCAATGTGGTTTGGAGATGGTCAAAAGGGAGTAAATTTTAAAAAATATGTGACTGCTTTTATTTCAAAACTCAATGCACCTGGATTTATGAATATTTCATTTCCTGGTGGTATATCCTATCAGGAGAGGCAGCAACTGCTATACCACTATAAATGAGATTGCAAGATAGTTTCTGTAAATGTATTCAGATAATCGTAATGTTCACTTTTTCAGTTGAAATTTTGAACAAAAATGGTTGTTATTTTTGGGTTGATGATAATTATTGTGTCCAAAAGCATGCAAGGCCTCTCCCTAAACTGATAGCTAGGCAAACCTCTGCCCCAAGAACTTAGTCAAGAATTTAGATATGACATAACATTGAGAGTGAGTACAGACAAGAGGCTAGCAGGGTGGTGTTGGACGTAGTTTCATAGATAGGTTCATATGGAAACTATTTGTGTCTGTGTGTTTGTAGTGAAGAGGGTTTTTAAAAGTAGGTTTTAGTTTAATGTATTAATTAATTTGCTTTTTGTAGCTTCCCAGTAGAAATGCATCTTTAGGAAGGATATGAAGAAAGTGAGAATGGAGGCTTGGTGGGAAGGTTTGCAGGATCAGGGGGAGAGAGTGGTGTTCTAAGTGACTGAAAAACATGTTCTTCCCATTATATACAAATTATTGCAGCTATTTTTGAAGTAGCATACAGCAAAATGGGTGAGATTTGAAAGCTGCAATTTGGGATGGGAATAGTTCTCTTTGCCAAGCTTTGCAGGGCCGATTCCAGGGGAAATTGGTTTTCAAGCAAGTTAGGAGTGCTTGAAAATCTTATACTGGGAATACACCGTGGAGTTTTTGGCTAGTTTTGCATTGTTTTGAAGGTTGTAGGTCTTATGAATTTCTCTCTCATCTTTTATTTCTCCTAAATAATAATTAGAAAAAAACCTACAAAATTAAATGCAGAAACCTACATTCATGCAACATTAATGGTGCATGCTTATAGGAAAAAGTTTACATATTTTTGATTAACAGTATATAATCATATAATTAGACAGAAATATATACAAAAGGGAAAAATAAAATTGCATGTTAAACCTTTAAGGCTCCAATACAGCAATGCACTTGGTGGGGACATGCTTAACTTGAACTCAGAGATAAGTCACATGCTCAAAGTTAAACATACACTGGAAGGGCTTTGGGTGGATGGGGGGGGTCTACCATTGCTTTTCTTGAACTATGAGTGTTTAATATTGATGGTTTTGCTTTAACTTATATTTTGCCATATTGACTTTGAGGGTACATAACGGCAAATTAATGTAAGATATTTTGGGGCATGGATTGTTGCCCCGTTTTTCATAAATTTTTGCCCAAATCTTCTCCATCACTGGCAGTTTTGAAATCAGGATTGGATGTTTTCCTAAAAGTATTTTGTCGTTCAAACAGGGATTAATTCAGGGCAGTTCTACACCCTGTGTTTTACAGGGTGTAGACTAGATGATCATAGTGATACTTTCTGGCCTTAAAACCTATTAGTCTGTGTAACCATTAAACTTACAGGTTCCATACCTATGGAGCGGGAGCGAGGGGCCGAATTTCCCCCTTGAAATGTATAAAATAAGTGCACACACGCACATGCATAGTTCCCCAAAACCGGGGAGGGGAGATAAGGATTTTAAATATTTTACATTTTGAGACTCATTTAGATTGTAAGCTCTATAAAGGAAGGACCATATTTTATTTTTTTATGTGTGTACAGTGCCTACCAATATGGGGCCCTGACTCTGCCCTCTAGGTGCTTCCACAATGCAAATAAATAACCATAATACATCAAGAGTGTGAAGGCTTAAATATTCCTTGGGTAATTTGGAATTATATATATCTTTCACTAGCAAGTTCGTTAATACAGTAGGTGTAGCTTATTTAGTAGGACAAAGACACCTATATTACATCATTCTTTACACAGTCTCCAACACACATCCCACAAAGTCTACCTATACCTGTGTAACCTCATTGGTTTAACTGAGAGCAGAATTTGGCCTACTGTTCATAGGTGTAATACATGTGCAAGTATTTCCCTGTTTGTGTACTCAAAAGCATGCTAAAATCGCAGATATTTTACATAGGAGTAAGTGCATCACTTTTCTGGAGGCAGATGTAAGGGTTGTTTTCTCTACTGCCACTCTTCAGAGTTCCTATGGATTCCATTAAAGTGAAGATCTGCTCTGAAAAGGAATCTAGGAAATGGCATTGAGGGTTCCCATATTTTTTTGTCTTAATGATGCCAGATCAAGTGTGCTTGGTTTAAAAGTACAAAGATTTTCACTCCCTCTCACTCCCACAGCAGCCCTGCAAACTCAGCCTTGAATCTCAAATTCCTTTTGAGAGTGGGTCCTTTCTGGGTGAGGAATCATCAACTATAAAGATCTTGCAATTGAAACTTAGTTAGCAATGTTACTGGGGATGTACAAGTCAGACTAGAATCCAGTTCCTTCTCCCAGAGCAGAGATGTCTCTGCAGAGCAATCAGGAGTAATCAAATCAAATCAAATTGGCTTTTTTTTTCCCCTTCCCTCACTAGTCAGTAGCAGAGAGTCTGAATACACACATGGAACAAATCTTTGGAGTGTGAAGGTGATGCTTGGCTATCTGGTAGTAACTTCTGTGAGGGTAATATCTATATACCATGTAGCCAATTATTTCATTTAATAGGGGACTTATTGTTGTGGTTAAGTTTAATTAATGTTTGATTAATAGATTTAAGTAGGATAGGATTATAGGAGAATAAGTTTGACAAGCAGTTATGAGTGATGAGTGTGTATTAGATACATAAGCAAAATAAGGTGGTAATGCAGGCCTACAGGCCTGTAAGATTTTAACTTAGTTATACTAGGCTTTAGGGCCTGAAGTTTAGGCCTAAGGGGGATTGACATAAATAGTGACTCAGGAATAACCCTGTACCAATAAAGTTACAAAATTACTGTAAAGAATGTGCTAATAGGTGATATTCTGGAAAATATGCTACAGTACATCAGTCCAGACCGGAGTGGGGAGAGACGCACCCAATTGTAACATCATGAGAAATTCTGCAGTAATAGCAGATTTCTGTGGGGACTTGTCTACAAAGATACTAATGAGAATAAGGGGAACTAAGAGAATGAACTGGAAAAGTGGAGTACTCCAACGTTTATGGGGTGTCGAAGTGCAAATAAGGAAAAAGGAGTCGACACCCTTATGCAGTTGTATGAGCATTATTAGGTGTAAGTGTAATTTGGGATAAAGTGTATTGCCTGACCTGTATTCCGGGGAGGGAAGAAACACATGGGCAGTTGGAGATGTGAGTGATGCTGGTCATAGGGCTAAACACTTTACACTCTATTGCTATTGTATTTTAGCATTGGTGAGATTGTTGGTCTTCTTAGTGAATTTGTTAATAATGAAACTTTTAATAAAATGGAATTATTTCTCATGTGCTCCTAGGATCTCTTAATACTAATAGTATTCCTGATGCTGTAGCTCTCAGGAAACTGAATCTTTAACCAATGCATTGTAACAGATTTATCAGTAATCAATACACCCATCCATCAGTAAGGCTACAACCACAAATTAAGGTGTAATTATAGCACAGATATGCCTCCCATGCTAGCTTTAATTTAGCTAACCCAGTAGTTGTGAAGATGCGATAGCATTAGCTTCAGCACAAGCTAGCCATTCCAGTATAAGCCACTGGGTACCCTGGGTAGGTACTAAGGTTGCTAGCTTGCGCTAAAATCTGTGCTACTGCATCTTCACTACTGCTGTTACCTATGCTAGCTAGATTAAGCTAGCTTGGGTAAACCTACCTATGCTACAATTACACCTTAAATTGTGTTGTAAATGTACCTTGAGTAGAACCACTCTTAAAAATTGATGCTAACTGAGGTTCATCAGGCCTTAAGTTTCTTAAAATTCTCTCAAATACTGAATGATATTTAAATATTAGCAGCAAACAAGAAAGATAGTTTCCTCTAAGTATAGGGACCAAATTCAACCTTGGTATCTGAGTTATATCAAGGTTGAATTTGGCTCATGTTTTTGTGTTTCTGCGTAGGAAATTTAAAAACAAAAATGAAGTAAACTGTGTAATAACTGTACTCTACAGCCGATGTGCTTGCTAGCTTTAAGCATGTCATATGTTCATTTTTAAATAAACAAATTTAGCGTCTTTGTTCAACTATTTTGGAAGAATTCTAGAGAATGGACAAGGGACCAAGAGACTGAAGGAAAGCCAATGTATCTATCTTCAAAAAAAGGAAAAGAGCGATTCTGGTAATGACCATTCCATCAGCCTAACGTCTGTCCTTAGCAAACTAATGGGGGAAAAATGATCAAACACCTAGAACAGTGGGAAGTATTGGTTACATTGACATCAGTGGGCTTTGGATCAGACCCATAAAGAATAGAATTTGCCAGGCAAATGTAGGTTCCAATCTTGTAGCCTTTACTCAGGCAGAACTTCAGTTGACTTCACTAACTGTGGGACTCGGTGATCAGTTTTTGAACGCGTTTGTTCATAAACTTTTCTTTCAGGAAAAAGTATTAATGAAAACGTTTTGATTAAGAAAGTGAATTTCCAGGTGAGGAAAGATACAAAAATCATTTTCCTCCTGGTTCTGAGCCTCATCTGTACAAATGTCACATCCTTGGCAGGAAAGCAGTCTGGCCAGCACAAGTGCAAAGCGGATTTTTTTTTTTTAAAAGCGTACTTCATGTCCACAAATTCCATTCTCTTTCTAGATGAAAACAGGCTTCTCATGCCTTTGTCGTCATTGGAGGAAATGGCAGCGGGGTGGGAGACTTTATAAACTGCTTTCATTGATTTAGTTTTGTCAGTCTAACAGCTGCCTTCCAGCCCTGCTCTCCTTACCAACGTCAGTGCTGTCGTCACTCCAATTTTAAAAGGAAGATAAAAGATATCTTATTTTAAAAAAAGTGTCCAGTTCCAGGGATGAGTGTGTACATAGGAACCTGTCCAGTTAAAATCAGGGTTTTACCTTGTATATGAATGACTCATTTATTAAAATTCAAGTGTCTCTGATGGGGGACAAAACTTACCCTATGGTTTATGTCTTGAGGGAAAAAGACACATTTAACAGTATTAAAGAGATGTTTTTAAATGTGTTTTTTTTTCCCCCAAACCTGCTTCGTTTATTGGGTCTTCCAAAGAGTTGCTAGTTCAGCAATGGTGCTTATTGAATTTATAGCCCTGGCGTGTTCAGAACAGTGTATACAAATGAATAAAGCTACTGAACTGTTATTCAGTTGAAAACATTCCAGGCTTGAGTCATTTAAAAAGACAGCTATTTCTATATTCCATGTATAGAATACACACTTTTCTAAAACGTGGCACTGTTTTCTGTGTTTCACTTTATTTTTCTCTGATTTGCTAAACTAATGAGGTGTAAATAATTATTTTATTTAGTCAATTGCTAATGTTCAGAAAGGGACAGTGCTACTCCCATCTTCCCACCCACTTTTATCTGGATTCAAAGAACAGTTGGGGCCACTTTCTGAATATATTTTGAGCTGTTTTATAAATAGAAAGGTTAGATAATTGTACTAATTTTTTCTTCCCCATACAATTGTATTATATCAGTTTGCCCTCTAAATTTAATCAGTTTACATAACAGTTTATTTCTAATGGAGTAATGGACCGAAGATGCCTGTGGCAGTTAAGGGTCATAGGAATTTGTCTGCATCAAATTAAAAGAAAGTAGGATTTTTTCTTTGACAAAAAGGGTTAGATGCCTTATGATCAGTCATGAGATAATTCTCATGAGTAAATATTAGAAGATTATTTTTTAGTTTAAATTCAATCCATTATGACTCAGTAGAAACCCAACAGATAATAGCAACTTAGCACTAAATGCCATGGAAAACTATAACACAGTTTGTGAAATGAAGTTAGGTCAAGTAGATTTTTAGAAAAAAAATACAGAGAGATTTGCATAGGGGAAATGTTCAGTTATTTAGAGACTTTTTTTATCATCATATCAATCAGTTAAAAAAAATTATCAGTAGTAATGTAAATGTCATTTAGTACAGCTGTGTGCATTTTCAAAATAGCATTGGGACAAAAATACTTGTAGCCTGTGTTAAAAATTGGTGCATATTTTTTTCCAAATGTGCATGACTGCTAATCTTAGCTAAATTTTCCAGTTTAGTTTGAAGCATAGGGTTTTATTTGATCTAAATTTACTTTAAATATCAAACAGCAATTTATCTGTTTTTATACAAGTTCTTACACTTGTATCCTTTGCATATTACTTTATGGACAGTTTAAATTTAATTAAATGTGTTTCACTGATCTACTTGTTCTCACGCACTGACTGCTTCTCAGTTAAACATTCTTAACTTCTTTCCACTAGAAATCAAATATTATCTTTTTATGTTATTTCTTTTTCAGGATTGCTTTTACAAATATTTACTGCATATGGTAATAATGTAACCCTTTGGTCATTTATCAAAAATATTAATGGAAAATTTGATTCTGTGCTGGGCTGTATTTTGTCAGTGAATTTGGTAAATTCTGTGTTTTTTTTTAAACTATAGCTAGGAAAATAAATCCCCAGTTTACAACTTCATTTGTAAAGATTGTACTACAAATCAGCTTTAGTTAAATTTTAGACTTGGTAATTAGTACACGGTTAAATATACATTGCTACGATGCTGATATCATATTTGCTATTGCTGTTCAAATAATTTCTGAAATAAAAAAAATTAAATTAAATCTAAAGAGCAATTAATCTTGAACTTTTACAGTACATAAAACATGGCACATAAAGACCATACACTATCTTCATAGCAGAGATGGCGAGCTTTGTAGTTGCAAAGAGTTATTTCAGAAATAGTCCATAGGTTATAATCCAATGTTTATATTTCAGGGCAATCCAGTTAGAACTGGGATCTCAGTCCTTGTGGCTTAGGCTTCCCCTGCATGAAACCTCAAGGAGATCTGAGATAAAAGGATCAGGACCCAATGGTCTTTCATACAGTTTTCTAGCCTTCACTTGACCATACAATCCTGGGTAAACAATAGGCTTTTGATGTAACCTTCTGTTTCCTGAACACCACCAATAATTAGTTACACAACTTAACATAGGGCAATTTCTCCATTAGGCAGTTTATGGCAAACTTATAGACAATGACTTTATTTCACCCAAGATTCATCTAAATGTTAATATTCCCGTTTGATCTCTGAATCATTAGCTACAGTGACAGACAGGAACTGTCTGTTTACATGGGTAGCATCTAAGATACACACAATTAGTATCACTTCTAACTAGGGCTATCGAGCAATTAAAAAATCAAGATTAATTGTGCAATTAAAAATAAATGTGATTAATTGCATTATAACACTAGAATACCATTTATTTAAATATTTGGATGTTTTCTACATTTTCAAATATATTGATTTCAGTTACAATACAGAATACAAAGTGTACAGTGCTCATTATTTATTTTTTATTACAAGTATTTGTGCTGTATAAAAACAAAATAAATAGCATTTTTCAATTCACCTAATACAAGTACTGTAGTGCAATCTCTTTATCATGAAAGTTGAACTTAGAAATGTAGAATTATGTACAAAAATGCATTAAAAATAAAACAAAGTAAAATTTTAGAGTCTGCAAGTCCACTCAGTCTTACTACTTATTCAGCCAATCGCTCAGACAAACAAGTTTGTTTACATTTGCAGAAGATAATGCTGTCCACTTGTTTACAATGTCACCTGAATGTGAGAACAGGCATTCTCATGATACTGTTGAAGCTAGTGTCACAATATATTTACATACCAGATGCGCTAAAGATTCATATGTCCCTTCATGCTTCAACCACCATTCCAGAAGATATGCGTTCATGCTGGTGATGGATTCTACTTGATAACGATCCAAAGTAGTATGGACCAGCGCATGTTCATTTTCATTATCTGAATCAGATTGGTCATTCCTTGGTCTATTCCTGAGAGAATGTAGTGCGGATTAACTGTTAAAATCTACCTTGACAACTGGACCACATGTATAGAATACTTTTTTCCATAAATTCTGTTAAAAAATGAGAAAGTTGTAATTCAGACTTGTTCTGAATAACCCACAGGAAATTTAGTTACCTCAAGTCCTATAGCCACTGTATCTCCTGAGAGGGTTGTAGTCCAGTTTCTAGTTTGCTTTTTAGCAAGAAAGACTGGTTTCAAAATCACATGAAACATTTCTTTAATAGGATGTTAAACTTCTATATTTTAAAACGCAGAAAATCACATCAAACCTGTTTTGTTGTAAATTCTCTTGTTTTTATGAACTGCTGTTTTCATCATATCACAACTGACATATCTTGGAAATGATGGTGAAATTATTAGTGATTAATCGTGGTGGTGTTGCAACAGTGTCTTGAGGTTCCAGAATGGATTAAGGCTCATTGTGCTAGACAGTGCACGCATACAATGGATGCTGCCCCAAAGAGTTTACAATTTAAGTGACTATTCTGTGCTAGAACTCCAGGATAGTCAACAGAGTTGCATCAGGTCTGAACTTGGTTCACTGTGTCAGACATGGGTATGGGCATGGGTATGTTTGCATGGGTATGTCTGTATGTTTAAATAATCTGGGAAATTAACAAAGAGGTAGCTTCCTGAGCAATCACTATAAATACAATTCAGTTTAAAAATTCCACACTTTTATGGTATTCAAATATTTTAAGGAACTAATAATATTATGTAGTCTCTCTGCTGATTTACTGTATCATCTGACCCTGACATATCTTCTTATTCTGAAAACATTTGTGACCATTCTATTTCTGTAACCATTACAATATGTTAAGATAATTCACACATCTTGATGGTTTCTAATGATCATTTGTGCATTTATACTCTGACTGTATAAATAATCATAACAGTTCTGAATAAATTTGTCATGTAGAATGAGAGAGTTCTAAATGCTTTCAGCTTAACGTCTAGACATAGCTGGATTCTCAGCTTTGCCAATTTCTTAAAGAAACGCAACCACAGCACCAGCCAACACCAAGTGTTCCTGAGCCAGGTAACGGAGATCAATTCTTGCCGATGTTGCCATTGAAAAAGGGGGCTGTTTGTGATTTGAGCCCATGTGAGATAACGCATACCACTAAAACCACTGGGAACATTGGCCTGAAGAGAACAATATTGTGTCATTGCATCAGACTAGCAATGCCAATTAATGCTTGAGGCTACCAAGGTGATATGTGACTGAAAGACAGTATGGGGGACTTGAGATAATAAAATTAATGATAGGAAAATAAAAAACACTCTTAAAATAATTCTAACTTGGGACTTGAATTATGCAGAAAAATATTTAAAATTAAACCAGACAGGCTTGAATAATTGTTAACAAATTATAAATGTGAATGATATAGTCATTACTAAATACACATCACATACTGTACTAAAGATTCTGAACAAATATTAGCAGATCAGATGACGTCAGTTTGAAGCATGCAGTAGACATATGAATCTGTTTATGCAATTTGTGGTCATATTAATTTAGGAGGTTTTGTTGACAGTATCATAAGGTGCCCATACTGTGCAAATCTGTCTCACATCTGGCAATGTGATAGAATGGGGGAAAAGTTAGACATAACACAAATATCAACATGTTGGCTTTCTGTGTGCAAATCAGGCACTAAAGGCCAGATCCTGAGTGGGTTTAAATTATCATAGCTCCATTGACTTAAATTAAGCTACAGCAATTTACAGAGGTTGAGGATCAGGCCCTAGTGTTCTGCTTGAAAGCTATTTATAACTGATTCAACTTTTTCAATATTACAAGCTCTGTAACGAAATATAATCCACTTATTTCGTCTGCTAAACACCCTCAGGCATATAGAAGGGTATGGCTTGATTTTGTAAAAAATAGTATTTCTAAATAGAAGCAAGTGTTCGTATTAGGTTCAAGAGAAATATGAACCAAATCCATAATAATATTATAGTAGAATATATTTTAAATGTCTTTTTTTAAGATCACAGTAACATTCTAATTTTACTTAATAAAATTTTTATGTGGTTAGGTGTTGAAAAGACACATTTAAAGTCACACAGGTCTTTGCACTACGTACTTTAAAAAGCCAATGAAACAATCAAGTTCTTAAATCTGAGACCTGAATTTGCACATGGTATTTGAAAGTGCTGGGGTTTGGCTCCAGAATAAATATATGAAAAGTCTGACACTTGACATTTAGTGTTTCATGTTCCCAAATATTTGAAAAACACTGTCATATGGCAAATGTGGAAAAACAGAGAGAAAGACCCTTTCATGTTTTTTCTAATTTACTTTGTTCTGCAGGATACTGAAGTCTTGTTTTCTCTTAAGGAAAGGTACGTCACAGCCAAAAAAAAAACGGAGGGGGAGGGAATGTCACATTTCTTCAATGCACGTGTAATGCATTTAGTGCTGCTTTGAATATTAGAATGCGCCGTGCAGTATACTCCCCCTGCGCTCTCTCATTTCGCTTCCTTTACTTTTATTTTGTTTTCATCAGTTTTCAAGGAGCTCTTTGTTTCTAGTACAGGGTGCCTGCCCCTCCATTTTTTTGAAATAGATCTATTCTGTGAATGCTGATGCTGCATGAAGTTGAGGCACACTGCTTGATAGCACACTGGTTGGAACTATTTTTAAGGTGCTTATTTGTAGCAATTGGAAAAAAATATTTTGAATCAAACAAAAATTTTGTTTTCAAGGCTTTTTAACATTTTATAATAAAATTGAAGTAAAATTTGAAACCTAAAGTCAATTTGGTTTAAAAAATGTCAAAACAAAACATTTAGATTTTTTTTAAAGTTTTTTTCTTTTTTTTTTTTTTTAACTGAAATGATTTGGCCAATTCAATATGAATTCAAGAAAAAAATGTTATTGGACTTGAATCTGCATTTTTCCGTGGGAAAAAAAAGTTTCATAAAAAAATCTTGACCCTGCTGCAATAATTTAGAAAAGTACTGCAGACTGAAATTGTTTGTAGTGTTGTTGCAGCTGTGTTGTTCCTCGGATATTAGAGAGACAAGCAGGGCTGACTCCAGGTTTTCTGTGGCTCCAAGCTGCCAAAAAAAAAAAAAAGCTGTGGCAGTGCAATCACGCCGCTCCACTCTTCGGTGGCAATTCAGCGGCTGGTCCTTCACTCTGAGAGGGACTGAGGGACCCTCCGCTGAATTGCTGTTGAAGACCTGGACGTGCCGCCTGTTGGGATTGGCTGCCCCAAGCACCTGCTTCTTTAGCTGGTTCCTGGAGCCAGCCCTGGAGACAAGGGGGATGAGGCAATATCTTTTATTGAACCACTGTTGATGAAAGAGACAGGCTTTTGAGCTTACCCAGAGCTAAAGAAGAGCTCTGGATGAGCTTGAAAGCTTGTCTCTTTCACCAGAAGAAGACTGGAATTAGGCATTCTCAGGAACAAAATTAATTGTGGGATGAAATTGTGGCTGTGGTGGCTAGATTTTACAATTTATGTTCTGCAATGTACGATGTTACTTGAAACTTCAGTAAAGCTCTAGATTTGATTATGCTAAATCCAGACATATATATGCAACCTAACCCGTGTACAGTTTTTAATAAAGCTTTGTTCATCAGAGGCATTATTTCAGAAAAATTCTTGGGGTGGGGGCAAAGTTGTCAGCATTTAGAACAGTCTCTGTCCCAAATAACATTAGGAATGAGAAAAGTGGGGCTGTCAAGCGATTAAACAAATTAATTGCGCAATTAAACATAATACAATACCATTATTTTTGGATGTTTTCTACATTTTCAAATATATTGTATACAGTGCTCACTTTATATTTATTTTTGATTACAAGTATTTGCATGGTAAAAAACCAAAAGTAATAGTATTTTTCAATTCACCTAATACAAATAATGTAATGCAATCTCTTTATCATGAAAGTTGAACTTAAAATGTAAAATTATGTAAAAAAAAAAAACAAAAAACCCCTACATTCAAAAATTAAACAATGTAAAATTTTAGACCCTGCAAATCCACTCAGTCCTAGTTCTTGTTTAGCCAATTGCTCAGACAAACAAGTTTGTTTACAGTTGCAGGAGATAATGCTGTCCGCTTTGGGTTTACAAAGTTACCTGAAAGTGAGAAAAGACATTCTCATTGCACTGTTGTAGCCAGTGTTGCAAGATATTTACATGCCAGATGTGCTAAAGATCGATATGTCCCTTCATGCTTCAACCACCATTCCAGGGGACGTGCCGATGATGAGTTCTGCTCGATAACAATGTAAAGCAGTGTGGACTGACTTATGTTCATTTTGATTATCTGAGTCAGATGCCACCAGCAGAAGGTTGATTTTCTTTTTTGGTGGTTCAGATTCTGTAGTTTCTGCATTGGAGTGTTGCTCTTTTAAAACTTCTGAAAGCATGCTCCACATGTCCCTTTCAGCATGTCCCTCTCAGATTTTCCCCCGCTCAGATTGGAAGGCACTTCAGATTTTTAAACCTTGGGTCAAGTGCTGTAGCTATCTTTAGAAATCTCACATTGATACCTTCTTTGCATTTTGTCAAATCTGCAGTGAAAGTGTTCTTAAAATGAACAACAGGTGCTGGGTCATCATCCGAGACTGCTGTAACATGAAATATATTGCAGAAGGCAGGTAAAACAGAGCAGGGGACATACAATTCTCCCCCAAGGAGTTCAGTCACAAATTTAATTAATGCATTATTTTTTTTAATGAGCATCATCAGCATGGAAGCATGGTGGCCGAAGCATGAAGGGGAATATGAATGTTTAGCATATCTGGCACATAAATACCTTGCAATGCCGGCTACAAAAGTGCCACGCAAATGGCTGTTCTTACTTTCTGGTAACATTGTAAATATGAGGGCAGCATTATCTCCTGTAAATGTAAACAAAATTGTTTGTCTTAGCGATTGGCTGAATAAGAAGTAGGATTGAGTGGACTTGTAGGCTCTGAAGTTTTACACTGTCTTGTTTTTGAGTTCAGTTATGTAACAAAAAAATTACATTTGTAAGTTGTACTTTCACGATAAAGAGATTTCACTTCAGTACTTGTATGAGATGTGTTGAAAAATGCTATTTCTTTAGTTTATCATTTTTACAGTGCAAATGTTTGTAATAAAAATAATATACACTTTGATTTCAATCACAACAGAGAATACATTATAGATGAAAATGTAGAAAAATATCCAAAATATCTAATACATTTCAATTGGTATTCTATTGTTTAACAGTGCGATTAAAACTGCGATTAATTGTGATGAATTTTTTTAATCGCAATTAAGTTTTTGAGTTAATCATGTGAGTTAACTGCAATTAATCGACAGCCCTAGAGAAAAGCTAGGCAATTATTGCTTTCCTAATGTCCGGCATCTGAGAGGGCCATAATGGAGCCTATAGACTTATGAAAAGTCTGGTGGTGGGAGGCAAAACCAAGTTTTTTTGCGGGGGGGGGAGTCTGCCCCCCTTGTCCCGTAGCAAAGGGCACCTCTGTTTATCAGAGATGATATGGAAGGAATAGAAAGAACAGTTACATACCTTATTGTGTAAGCGTGATTCTTTGAGTTGTGTTGCCCCTATGGATTCTGCTCTTGGGATGCACAGGGTGCATGTGCAATAGATCAGAGTCTGTTGGCCAGCAATGTCTGTTGGGGCTGTGCCTGTGGCCTACCTACCTTTGCCCTAGCCCCCACCTCAGGCTATAAGAACATAACATAAGAATGGCCATATTGGGTCAGACTAAAGGTCCATCTAGCCCAGTATCCTGTCTTCTGACTGTGGCCAATGCCACGTGCTTCAGAGGGAATGAACAGAACAGGTAATCATCAACTGATCCATCCCCATTGGCCCATTCCTAGCTTCTGGCAAACAGATGCTAAGGACACCATCCCTGACCATCCTGGCTAATAGCCATTGATGCATCTATCCTCTGTTAACTTATCTAGGTTTTTTTAAACTTTAAAAGGCCGAGCAGGCCCAACTGTCCCTTCATTCCTTCATCAATACATAATCCCAGGTGAGTAGGACTCTTTAGTATTAGGGACTGAGGGTGGGTTGTGGAATCCATGTGGTGAACACATCTCAGAGAACCACTGTTACTGCAAGGTAAGTGTTTTTTTTTTCTTTTCCTTCTTTGAATGATTGTCCACATGGATCCCACTAACAAGCACTTGTCTGTTGGAAGAGGTGTGTGTGTCTAATAGGCATAGCCAACTATTAATGAACTATTCTAATTAACTAATGAACTGTACTATCCTTGCAATGAATCACATAGTGTGCGGAATAAATGGATTGTGCTAGGGTTCCATCACACAGCCACAGGTGTTGGGTTTCCAACTCTCCAGGATTGACCTGGAGTCTCCCAGAATCAGCATCAATCTCCCGGTGACCATTGAAAGCAATCTGGGAGATTTTAATAGGATATTTTAAGAAAATGACATTACATCATGTTGGGGGAAGGAAGGGGAAATCTTCCAGAATAGCTTCAGAAGGAACAGAGGGATGATTGGGTCTGTTCTTCCTTTAATAGCCTCATGTGGTGGTAGGTGATATGAGGCCATCTAGGGTGAAGACACATCAGTCACTTTTGGACAAAAGAATCTGATCTGACATGCCTGGAACACATGCACACCAAGAACGGAATCAAGGTGGCTAAACACTTAAATAATTTGAGATTTTTTTTGTACTCTCTAGATCTGCATATGTATCTCCCCATCTTGTTGTAGGCAGAGAGGGTCAGCCACCATTGTAGCAGTGTTCCTCCTTCCTCCTACACCTTGTGGAGGCTGTTCTACAGGTTCTGGAATTCTTGTGGGAAAATGAGTTAGCCTGTGGGAGGAGTGGAGAAACTGGAGATTGGGGTGTGTGTATGTGTGTTAGTTAGATATCATTCCTCCCATTGGTGCTGGAGATCTCCAGATGAAAGATAATACACCCCCAAGCTATATTATCTTCCTATGGCCCCTCCTGTGGAGAGGATACCCTTCTAAAGAACAGTCCCAGAGGCAGCATCTGGTTTCAGGAGCTCTGTCAATATGGCTCTATTGGAGATATGCTCTAAAGGTGGGGGTGCTGTGGGAAATCAAGAGGCATGTGGCCACATGTGGATGATGACCCTGGTTTCCTGCTGAGTAGATCCCAAGGGATCTACAGGGTGTGGCCCTAATGAGTGTAAAATAAAAACCCAAGGGACACTTAGCTAACAAGAAGTTAGTTGGTGAAGTTCAGCAAACTTGCAAGTTTTCATGAGTGAGAAATACATTTTCTATTTTTATTACAGTGGTCTTAGAACTTATTTGAGAGTTATGTTTTCACAGATGCTTCTTTTAATATGTTTACTTGTCCAGTGTGACAGCAGTGGAGAGGTGGAGGATTATATGTAATGACACCTGCCTTATATTTCAAATTCCAGAAAAAGCAAAAGACAGTATTTTATTATTTAGTAGACTTGCCTGAGTAAATATTTAGTAGACTTGCCTGAGTAAATATCTGGAATGTGTTCACACCTGCATGCTGCAAATTTCCAGCAACCAGTTCTGGTCTTCAAAAACGGAAATTGCATTGTAATTTCAGGAAAACTAGGACTACCCTATTAATAGTAAAAATGTAAACCTAGAGATTATTAAATGAATCCTAGAGAATATTCAGAGAGTACTGTATATACATGCTTTATACAGCACACACATACTACAAAATGTTATTTAAATCAAAACTCTGGAAGAACTCTAAAATAGATTTAATATTTTCATTTATGAAGAGCATGAAAATAAGTCAGTTTCTACAAATAAATCTGTGACCTTTGATCAATACAGTACTGTCTTATATTTGAACTTGTTTTAAACAAAATATAACAAAGCAAGATTTTTAATTCGTTTGCTCTGCCAACATGGGTTATATGCAATGGAAGCAAGATAAGTTTCATAGAGCACTTTTTGGGCAGTGATCTCAAAAAATTGATTAACTAAGATTCATAACAGCCCTGCTAGGTAAATAGTAATCTACTAACTTTTGCTGATGGGTAAAGTAAGGCACAGAGTGGTTTAGTAACCTACCTTAAGGTAATACAGCATGCTACTTCCATAAGTAAAACCAGGAGACTTGGCTTCCAGTCCTACATGTTATATCCTGTATTCCCAGATTTGGAGATCTGTTGTTTTTGCCTTGCCTTAGAGATATGGGTTGGTACTAATAAACTGTGGGGGAAATTAGAAAAGAGGCAGACTCACTCTGAACACAGTTTTAGGGAAAGAATTACTGAGGGGGATGATTCTTTTGAAATTCGTCTTGATAGAATTTTAGGCAACATGTGTGGTAGCTTTGAGGTGTTGTTTGTGGCTAGATTTTTGCAGTGTTCCCACTCCATTTTTTCCCCCTAAAGAAGTAGCTTTGTTCATCAGGTACTACAACAAAAATTGTTCACCTTGCATGGGAAGAATTTCTTTTGATAGAGATACTATTTGCTGAGTCCTTGAAGACTGTGTAACCTTTAGCGAAAGTGAAAATTATCATTTTCCTCAGCGCTCAGATTAGTTTTAAGAGATTTCTAAAGGATGTATTTTAGTAAAGTCACATAAGGCATGTTGGAGAAGAATTTAAGGAACTTTGGCCCTTTCTAGTCTCTGCTCACTGGAACTAGAGAGAGGATATTTTCTGACATGGGGATACCACTGTGATGCTGGCAGGCCAGGTATCTCACTGAAGACTTACAAATGCGTAGCTGGAAACAAGTCTTGCTTATCTGTGTGTTAGCATTATCAAAATAGATATTAGATGTTAAGTTGATAAGGATGTGTTTAGTGTTCAGACTTTATAAAATGCTGCTAGGATGCTGCACATATTCATCTCACTTATAACCCCTATTGCTCACAGTGTAAAATCATACTGAGTGTTTGCATTGTAAACCCCTGTAATTGTGAACTCACCAAACAGGAGAAAAAGCATTGATTAAGGTAAAGTGCTTGTCTGGCACATAAGATGCCCATTGAAGGCAAATGATGTATTGTGTATCAACAAAGGACAAAGACTTTGTTGATTGCATTCCTAATTCCCTAGAGGAAGGAGAGACCTACACGTGAATTCATTCTATCAGTTTGGACTCTATAGTGGAGGGGATGAAAATCCCTGACAAGGAGAAACTGAATTTTTCTTTGCTGTTAGAACTCTCATAGGGCTGGAGCTTAGAAATAAAAAGCAGAGATTCCCGGGTCAACCTGGGTTAGCCCTAAAAGACATTCAAGGGACAGATCACTATATCTCTGTTACCTTTTATAACCATAGACTGTGACTCATTTGTGCTCAGATGCTGCCTGCTTTAGCCTGTAAATTACTCTCTCATTTCTTTTTCTGACTTAATAAATCCTTAGTTTACTACAGGATTGGCTACAGGCATGGTCTTTAGTGTGAGTTCTAAGGTACAAATTGATCTGGGGTAAGTGATTGGTCTCTTGGGACTGGACGCAACCTGAATATTTTTTTTTTTTTGAGTAAGTTAATATTTATCACTAAGCCCAGCTGCTGTAGGTGGCAAGATAGACTGGAGTGCCCAAAGGTTACAGTGATTTAGGAGTTCACACTTGTTAATGGATTGGGAAATCTAATTATAGAATATACCACCAGTTTGGGGTGTCTCCTACTTTTTGAGTCTTCCCTGAGGCTGTCAATCACAGTCATGAGCCTCTCCAGGCAGCTTGACAACCATTACTTGGGATTCAAGATCAGAGGCACAGATGGATAAAATTGTTGTCAACTGGTTGTTCTAATGTAAACTATATAGATTTGTTTGAGTGGTTATCAATTTGTTTGATACGTTGAGTTTTAAAAAGTGTAATTTGAGTTTGGATAAACTGTGCGTGAACAGGCAGAGTCCCCAGCCCATTCCCAATATAACATGCACACTCTGGCTTGGTCATTACACTAATTGAATCTATTTCCCCATGTTAAAGTATCCTCACACCTTCATATTGACTGCCCGAAATGGGCCATCTTGATTTCACTTCAAAAGTTTTTCTCCCCTGCTGATACTAGTTTCTCTTAATTAATTAGCCTCTTACAGTTGGTATCTTCTTACTGTATGTTCCATTCTATGCATCTGATGAAGTGCGCTGTAGCCCACAAAAGCTTATGCTCAGATAAATGTGTTAGTCTCTAAGGTGCCACAAGTATTCCTGTTCTTTATACACACTCTGGGTAAGTCTCCAAAATCTACCACTTTCCTAGGGTTTGCCTTTGTTACCTCGAGTAACAACAATACATAACCTTGAGCCTAATCAGCCAGTCCAAACCTTTATATATTTTTATTTTAAAGCTAACCTGAGTCACCTGGTTTAGTAAGTTTGCAGACATAGGTCTGCATCTCTATGTATTTAGATACTCTTTCCATTGAAAAGTTTGTGCTAATATTTCTTGCCACATTTAAAAAACGTGGTTGAACATGTAGAATAGTCCTGAAAGTCACTTCATCTAATAATTAAGAGATCTCATAATGGAGCATCTTGAAAACACATTTAATGACTTTAGGATATTCTACCAGAGCTCTTCTAATTCCTCACACCTCAGGAAAGGGTATTGCAGCATGTCCTAGGACTACTTTAAACCGGATTGGGAAGCAATTTTCAAAGCTGAAGAGGCTCCCTCACTGAGAAAATCCTGCCAGTTACCTCCTCCCTCTTATACAAGTGAGGCTCAAGCTCAAGATATGTCTACACCACAAAGAAAAACCTGTAGCACCTAGTCTCAGAGCCTGGGTCAATTGACTCAGGCTTGTGGTACTCGGGCTGCAGGGCTAAAACTAGCAATGTAGATGTTCCTGCTCCGACTGGAGCCCAGGATCCAAAAGTGTCCCCCTGGCTGAGTCTTAGAGCCCTGGCTCCAGCCCAGGTTGGAACATCTACACTGCTGCTTTTAGCCCCACAACCTGGGCTCTAGGACTTGGTGGCATGGGTTTTTCTTTGCAGTGTAGATGTACCGTAAGGTGCTTCCTCTGATCTCCTGTATTGGGATAGAGATTGCTATACAACTCTGGCAACTTGGCATGGGCTGTGGAACCTGACAGCCATTCACATATAGGGAAAGATTGAAAATGGCAAGAGGTTATTGACTGGTCAGAGTAATGACGTCCATCCTCTGCTCCAGTAACTTTGGGAAGAGAGTGCCTAGTTTTCAAAAGATCACACCTCTCATTTGGGCACATAAATGAAGTGACCCAATTTTCAAAAGGCAGATGGGTGCTGAGCTGTTTTAAAAACCTGGCTACTTATTTATTTCCTAAATGGGAGCTTTTGGGTGTTGAGCTCTTTGAAAATCTGACCCAGATGCTTCCAAATGAGAGAGGGGAGCTTATCTAATCAGTCAAGTCCTAAAGGAAAGGTGGACTCAGGAAGACTTGAAAAGGAGCATCAACACATGAGAACGTTAAAGTGGTCTTAATTTTTAAAAAAAAAGAGGAATTCTGTTTGACTGGTTTATGAGAACTTGCATAGGTGCTGGAGCTAGGGGTGCAGCAGCCCACCCTAGTTTGAAGTGGTTTCCATCATATACAGGGTTTACAGTTTTATTCAGTAGCTTTCAGCACCCCCACTATACAAATTGTTCCTGCACTGAGAATACTGCCCTCTGAAATGGATTAGTTTACTTCAGCTTTGTTGTTTCAGTTAATGTCTAGGATTATTTAGAGCAAGGGTTCTCAAACTTAATTGCACCACGACCCTCTTCTGACAACAAACATTACTACATGACTCCAGGAGGGGGAAGCCTGAGCCCACTCACCCCAGGTGAGGGCCCCAAAGCCAAAGCCCCAAGGCTTCAGCCCCCATCAGGAGGCCTGTAACCTGAGCACTGCTGCCCAAGGCTTGGACTTAGGTCCCAGGTGGTGGAGCTTGGGCTTTGGATTTAGCCCCAGGCCCCAGCAAGTCTAAGCCAGCCCTGGTGACCCCTGTCCTGACCCACAGTTTGGGAACCCCTGATGTAGAGGCTGGTTTTCTGTGTTTTTGACTAATGCAAAATGGAGGAAACAACAAACTGGTTTTAATGGAGGCTGTAAGAATTCTACTAAAGCAAAGTACAAAGGCTACTCTCTTAACATGATTGTGAAATTGATTTGAAGAGCTTTCTATTCTGTTTTTGTTGGCCTGAGAAAAGAGTGAGCAACACACTACAGCTGATTTGAAGACTGACACTAATCTGTATGTGCCTGATTTGGAACTCCATTTGTTTCCCTTCACCTCCTGTCCTAGTTAAAATTTCTCTGCTTTGCAACAATTACCCGCACTATTCACGACAAAGATTATTATCCTCTCGGCTTCCAATTCTGGCAATTAGACCAAGTACTTAGAGGAATGATGGTCATTCTAATAAAGCAGCAAATGAGCCTGGATGATGAAAACAACACAATGTAAATGCAATTAAATTAAATAACTTGGTCTTCCCTTGTTGTAGTCAATGGGAGCTGCACAGATGACTTCAGTAGGAACAGCTTTGGGCCACTGTTCTAGCCTTTTTTGGTCAATACATTGTGTATTGTTTTCTGCCAAAACCATTGATTGAAAACATGACCAACCATGGAAAGCATAGTCAAATGCTGAGACAGGGTGGGTTGAACTGTCTCAAAAGTAGCAGATATGCTCAAAAGGGAAAATCCGGGGTTCTTTATTTCCTTGTCTTTCACATTTTACTGATGAATAATTTATATATATAGAAACAGTGTTAAAAAAAATGTTAAGGTTACAAAGTCAATCATTCAAAAGTTAGGAAATGCCAGAATTAAGGTTGTACAGTAACTCCCCACTTAATGTCCTCTCACTTAACATTGTTTCAATCTTACGTCCCTGCTCAATTACAGAACATGCTCCATTTAAAGTCGTGCAGTCCTTCACTATAACATTGTTTGGCTGCCTGCTTTTGTGACTAACTGGGAATGTTCTTAATGTTTTCTCTAAATACTGTGTTGGTGCCTCAGTGTCCCCATGGCAGTTCTTAAGTATCTGGCAGAGCAATGGCCAGTGCACCTAAATGCCTGACACTCTGTCTCCTAGCAACTGATGGCCTGGGCCCCTCCTCTGCAAAGGTGCCAGCTGAAGGTGTTGGAGACAAAGGGATCAGGTGACCTCCTGGCCCGGGAAAGGGGCTGAGCAGAGAGGAGGGGCTGAGGGAGGGGTTGTAGTCTGGAGCTGGTTGGGGTCAAGGGTGGAGGGCAGACCTGGGGGTCTGGCTCACTGCCCCCCAGAATGGACCCGGCCGAGGGGTCCGGTTCGCTGAATCTACAAGCTCTGTTTTAGACCCTGTTCCTGTCATTGAATAAACCTCTGTTTTATTGGCTGGCTGAGAGTCACGTCTGACTGCAAAGTGGGGGTGCAGAACCCGGTGGCTTCCCCAGGACCCCGCCTGGGCGGACTCGCTGTGGGAAGCCCACGGAGGGGCAGAGGATGCTGAATGCTCCAAGGAGAGACCCAGGAGGTGAAGCTGTGTGAGCTTCTTGCCCTGAACAAGTCTGCTCCCAGGGAGAGGAGGCTCCCCAAAATCCTGACTGGCTTGGTGGGGAGCAGTTCCAGAGCATCACCTGGTGACTCCATGATAACTGGTGGCAGAGGCGGGACGTACTGCACCCCGTGAATGGCGCTGCTTGCAGTAAGTGACTGGGGAGCAGTAAAACAAAGGAGGGATAATGAGGACCAGGCGTGCTGAAGGCTCAGGGCTTGTCTACATCAGAAAGTTGCAGCGCTGGTGAGGGAGTTACAGTGCTGCAACTTTGAAGGTGTACACATCTGCAGGGCATCACCAGCGCTGCAACTCCCTGTTTGCAGCGCTGGCCGTACTCCCGTTTTGTCTCGGGTGTAGAGGATCCAGCGCTGGTGATCCAGCGCTGGTAATCCAATGTAGACACTTACCAGCGCTTTTCTTGACCTCCGTGGAAGGAGGAAGCCTCTGGTAATCAAGCTGGTCTCCTTTCCTGGTTTGCTCTCTCGTTCCCGGAACCCCGAGCAAGCAGGTCTCCTTCCCTGCGGTTTGCTGGGTGGCTCCGGGAACGCGAGAGCAAACCGCGGCGAAGCTGGTCTCCTTTCCTGGTTTGCTCTCTCGTTCCCGGAACCCCGAGCAAGCAGGTCTCCTTCCCTGCGGTTTGCAGGGTGGCTCCGGGAACGCGAGAGCAAACCGCGGCGAAGCTGGTCTCCTTTTCCGGTTTGCTCTCTCGTTCCCGGAACCCCGAGCAAGCAGGTCTCCTTCCCTGCGGTTTGCAGGGTGGCTCCGGGAACGCGAGAGCAAACCGCGGCGAAGCTGGTCTCCTTTCCCGGTTTGCTCTCGCGTTCCCGGAACCCCCCTTGAAGCCGCCCAACAGCGCTGCAGTGTGGCCACATCTAACACCACTTGCAGCGCTGGTTGCTGTAAGTGTGGCCACTCTGCAGCGCTGGCCCTATACAGCTGTACTAATACAGCTGTAACAACCAGCGCTGCAAAATTTTAGATGTAGACATGGCCTCAGAGTGGGACAGTTTCAGGGGGCGGTTAACCTCTGGGAGTGTGTGACCAGCGAGAAGGACTGTTGGGGTAACGGGGTCCCCCTGAGGATTGCAACGAGCAGTCTCAGGGGCGGAGGAGCTTGCCGCTCGACCCTGGGAGAGAGAAGGATTTTGCAGTAGCAGGGTTCCCCTGGGGATTGCAGGAGCAGTCCCAGGGGCGGAGGAGTCTGCAGCTCGACCCTGGCAAAGAGGTGGTGATCACAAGAAGGGCTGGCACACCCGGGGTTCTTCCTGGAAACCATGGGGGAGCCAAGAGCACACAGGCCTGTGAGTCCAGAGCCACTTGGGAATGGTGAAGTGATAGGCCATCACCATCTCCTTGAGAAGGACATTGTGATCCTGTGCACAAAGAGAGGGTTACGCATGGGGAAATTCACAAGGCACAGTTAATCATGCAGTTGAAGGAGAAGCACCGCTCTGAGGAGCAGATTCCTGGCCCAGATGGGGCTACAAGAGGATCTGAGAGCAGCTGGAGCATCAGCCAGGCATCCCCAGGAGTCTGGTCCCCAATCAGACGAGGGTCTTCACGATTGGGTTCCCCATCAGGAGATTGGAGACGGATGGGATGGGAGCAGAGCCCGAGAGAACGAGAGGACCATGACAGAAAGGAAGAGCCCGAGGAAAAGCTGCAGGAGAAGCAGCAGCACCGTGGATTGGTGATGGTGGAGCAGAGAAACATAGGGGGCTGCCCAGGGGTCAGTGGGGAAACACGCCTGCAGGGGCGAGACCCTGGGACAGAGAGAACTGTGGTGGTGCAGCCCCAGATGCTGAGGGACTGTGGAACCTGGGTGAAGTTCCCTGGGGTGAAGCCCCTCGCCCTGCCTATGGCCCAGATCCCTGTGCAGACCCAGAAGGGGTCGGGCTGGCTGGTAGTTGGGGTTCTCCAGGATATCGGCTGGGAGGCCCTGTTGGGGGGTGACTGTCTCCCCATGGGACAGGATCCAGGCCCCGCTCCTGTAACGGCCGAGGGTTTGAATTCAAATCCAGGGAACCAATTGGCTAGGATGGAAATGGTCAGTGAAAATGCAAATAACCTGGCTGGCAGGGGGGAAGGGCTGCTGGGCTCAGGATACCTGTCTACCTGTAACCAGACCCCTGGGGCTGAGTGGGAGGGAGAGATGCTCCCCGCCCCCCTGCACACTGGAGAGGGGGCTCACACTGGCTCTGATGCTGTGACCAGAGCAGAGAGGTCGCTGCCTGCCCCCACTGGGACACCAAGGGCAGCGTTGAGCACGGGGGGAGCTGAGACCCCAGCTGAGTGGGGAAACACCAGGGCAGGGCAGGTCGGCTGCCAAACAGGTTTGCCTGGTCCAGACAGTGCTGCTGGGAAGTGATTACACAGCAGGGAGGGAGCTACCAGGGACAAGGCTCAGGGGGGCTGTGACCCCAGTCCCAGCCAGCGAGAGGGAGCAGGTCCCACTCCCTGCCCCAGCAGCTGAATCCCAGACCGAGCTGCAGAGGGATCCCTCCTTGGAGAAGCTGAGGGAACTTGCTGGCCACAGCGCTGCAAACCCCCTTGGGGAAGGCTGCAGGGACAGAGTCCTGCCGGAGAAGGGATTCCTGTACCGGGAATGGGCTCCCCAAGGGGAAGTAGAACTGGGGGGAATCGGGAGGCAGCTGGCAGTGCCCCAGGAATACACACGGTTCTTCCCATTTGAGCTGCTGGATGGGAGGAGAGTGAGGGGACCCCTGAACCTGAAGAGGGAGGATTGGATGAAGAAGGGGGAAGACCCCCGGGGGGATCTCTTCCCTGAGGTGGGAGACAATCTCCCCATCAGGTGTTCCCCGTTCAGAGTCACTGGGAAAGCAGCCCAGAACCTGGAGAGAGAGGTCAGGGACATGCTGGCTTTAGATGGGATCCAGCCATTTTACAGCCCATGGGCCTCACCCGTGGGGCTGATCCCCAAGCGAGACAGGATGATCTGGTTTTATGGGGGCTATCAGAAGCTTAAAGCCATCACAGTGTCCGATGCCAACCCCATGCCTAGGCCTGGGGAGATTCTAGACAAGCTGAGAGGGATGGAGAACTTGGCCCTGGCAGACACTGATAACATGTGCATCTTTAGCCAGACCTGGGAGGAACAGGTGTCCCAGGTGAAGAGGGGGCTGGGCTGCCTCAAGGAGGTGGGACTGACATTAAAAGCTGGAAAGTGCAAGGAGGGACGGCAGAGGTGTTGTGTCTGGGCCACAAAGTGGGAAGCGGCTGCCCAAGCCCAAAGCTGGCCAAGGCCAAGATGGGGGCTCTTAACCAAGAGAGCCCAAATCACAGATCAGAGAGCTGGGAAAAAACCCAATCCCAGCTTGAACCCCAGAGGTATTGGGGTGGCAAAGGGTGTGGGCTGCATAAACCTTCCCACATGCGGCCTGCAAGTGCCATCAAGCACACCCGACCTAAGGGAAGGCGTAAGACTGGACTGTCCTGGTGTAACTCACACCAAGGAATGGGAGAGGTGCTGGGGCATCCATGGGAAAGTTGGTGGGTTCAAACTTCCCCAGGTCACTGGCTGAAGTGACCTCGCTCAGTTCGGTCTCGAAGGGGGGAGAGAGGTGACGAACTGGGAATGTTCTTAATGTTTTCTCTAAATACTGTGTTGGTGCCTCAGTGTCCCCATGGCAGTTCTTAAGTATCTGGCAGAGCAATGGCCAGTGCACCTAAATGCCTGACACTCTGTCTCCTAGCAACTGATGGCCTGGGCCCCTCCTCTGCAAAGGTGCCAGCTGAAGGTGTTGGAGACAAAGGGATCAGGTGATCTCCTGGCCCGGGAAAGGAGCTGAGCAGAGAGGAGGGGCTGAGGGAGGGGTTGTACTCTGGAGCTGGTTGGGGTCAAGGGTGGAGGGCAGACCTGGGGGTCTGGCTCACTGCCCCCCAGAATGGACCCGGCCGAGGGGTCCGGTTCGCTGTATCTACAAGCTCTGTTTGAGACCCTGTTCCTGTCATCGAATAAACCTCTGCTTTACTGGCTGGCTGAGAGTCACGTCTGACTGCAAAGTGGGGGTGCAGAACCCGGTGGCTTCCCCAGGACCCCGCCTGGGCGGACTCGCTGTGGGAAGCCCACGGAGGGGCAGAGGATGCTGAATGCTCCAAGGAGAGACCCAGGAGGTGAAGCTGTGTGAGCTTCTTGCCCTGAACAAGTCTGCTCCCAGGGAGAGGAGGCTCCCCAAAGTCCTGACTGGCTTGGTGGGGAGCAGTTCCAGAGCATCACCCGGTGACTCCGTGACAGCTTTGTTCACAGGAAAGGAGATTGTTTGTAACTCTGAACAAAACATTATGGTGGTTCTTTCAAAAGAAGCTTCTTCCGCTCTGGGTCTTCGGCGGCATATACCATAGACTTAATACAGCTTTGAAACTTTACTATGCAGAAGAAAAAGGCTGCTTTTAACCATCTTAATTTAAATGAAACAAGCACAGAAACAGTTTTCTTACCTTGTCAAGTCTTTTTTTAAACTTTCCTTTTATTTTTTAGTAGTTTAACACAGTAGTGTATTGTACAGTATTTCCTTTTTGTTTGTTTCTGTTGCCTTATTGTGCACCTCCAGTTCCAAATGAGGTGTGTGGTTGACCAGTCAGTTTGTAACTCCAGAGTTTGTAATTCAGAGGTTCTACTGTAATTTTGCCAATTTGGGGCAGATTTTCATGGGAATGGCAAAAGGCACATCCTCGACACAAAGGCCATTCCACCCTAATTTCAGCTCCCTGCTCCAAATTGTGGCGGTGCTAAATCTTTTCAAAGAAAAAGTAGCCAGAATTTAACAATACAATGTATTTTTCTGTAGCCTTGTTCTTGGAAATGGCTGGGGGGGAAAAAATCCATCTGAGGCAGACACCTAGCATGGAAGACTGAAGCCCAAGTACTTAAAATTTGGAAAAGTTATAAGTAACAAAAAACAGGGTCTTACAATGAGAAGTGTTTGGCAAACCTAATAATAGTTGGTGCTACCAGCCCCCCTTACAGGTGACTAATTTATATTCAGAAACCAGATTTTGCAGTGTTCAGATGCAGTGTCCTTTAATTCCTGACATTCATACTGTTTTCACATTGGGGGCCCTGGCATATAGAAGTATAGCTATTAGAAAAAATAATTTAAAAAATATCATAACGTCTATGAAAAATAAGAAAATATAACAGCATAATGCACTGTGAAGTCTGAAAGAAAGTTAAGCCTATGTGGGATGTTGCCAATGACAGTTCATTGACAATAAGCCAAAAGCAGAGTTTTGATCACAGGTTGAGTCCCGGCTTTAGGTCACAGCTGTATTCAGTTCTGTAAAACAAACAAATCCATTAACCCATCATGTTTAGAAAAAATGCAGAAAGTCACTAAAATGAGCTGATAGCTCCTACCCAAATGTGAGAAATGTGTAGGAAAAAAAATCCCTGTGGGTCAGCAGGAGAGAGATTGATTCTTAGGACAGTATTTTGACTGCAATATTGATATCTCAAATTCAATAGTGGGAAGTTAATGCTCCCAGTCATGAAGTGCTGCAGATTTTCAGCATTTAGATTGGATTCATTGTACTTTGAATCCTCTGTGAAGGTAGACGCACCAGTTGTCATGTGTGAATATAGGACATACACCTCAGATCTCTTTGTAACACTGGTTTGGAATATATTGTAGGTAATCATACACAATCTGGATTTCTATCCCTATAATAGTAGGTATTATCTGCTTGTGCATTCTGGTGAGTTTATTTCTAACAGGGGTACCTCCTTCTCTATATCCCAGCAGTTACCCAAGGCAAGTTGATTCCTAGATGTCTCTCAAATGACCAAACTGAAATAATTAGGGAGTAGACACCCTTTCAGTACATTGTCACACATCTTTGACCTCCAAACAAAAATCCCACCGGTGTACAAATGGCAGCCAGCATTGAGGTGAAGGCATTTTGTCCTCTTCTTTCACCTCTTTTTTCTTTTTGGATATTTATGGTTAACACATAGTTGCTCTATCCACTATTAGGCTGGTCACATATTTGCCCTGTTCTCTATTAGGGCATTGAAGAAGCTGTCTTTCTGTTGTCATAACTTCATTCATTCATGCATTCCTAAGGTAACCAGTTTTCACCTGAATGCCTATGACAATTGAGTTCTGAAACCAAGTTGCAAAATGACATGGTATTTTTGCTGTTCCTAACTCGTGCACATTCTTGGTGGCTGCCCATAACACTTCTGCACCATCTCCCAAAGCTGAGCTGAACTCTCCTTATTCCTGTGAAGTGTTTAAAAAAAGGAAAAAAAAAGATTTGCATACTGGAGCAGCAAGCACTATGGGACAGTTCATATAGTCATGGCCCAATGTATTCTGTGATGGAGTGGCTGCAGAAGTTAGTCCTGTTGTGCTATGGAGTAAACCTTTTACTATAGAAGATATTCAGACCAAGACTATATTTTTCTCTGTGTGTACAACGCCTATCACCATGGGGTCCTGATCATAGTGGGGTGCTACTCTCCCCAAACAAATATTAATAATGTTCCCTGTACTGCAATTTACCAATTGTACTGTAAAAATTCAATAGCCACATAAACACAGCCACCACAGTTACCAACTACACTCCATACAGTCTTTTGCTCAAGAAGTAGAGACCTATATTTATGAAGCATAACATTTCTGAGTTCTATTCCCCATTGTGCATGTAAGCACTTTGATTGGCAACTGTGGAGTCTGTAAGGGTATGTCTACATCTAAAATTTTGCAGCGCTGGTTGTTACAGCTGTATTAGTACAGCTGTATAGGGCCAGCGCTGCAGAGTGGCCACACTTACAGCAACCAGCGCTGCAAGTGGTGTTAGATGTGGCCATACTGCAGCGCTGTTGGGCGGCTTCAAGGGGGGTTCGGGGAACGCGAGAGCAAACCGGGGAAGGAGATCAGCTTTGCCGCGGTTTGCTCTCGCGTTCCCCGAACCCTCCTGCAAACCGCAGGGAAGGAGACCTGCTTGCACGGAGGTTCGGGGAACGCGAGAGCAAACCGGGGAAGGAGACCAGCTTCGCCACGGTTTGCTCTCGCGTTCCCCGAACCGCCCTGCAAACCGCAGGGAAGGAGACCTGCTTGCACGGAGGTTCGGGGAACGCGAGAGCAAACCGGGGAAGGAAACCAGCTTTGCCGCGGTTTGCTCTCGCGTTCCCCGAACCACCCTGCAAACCGCAGGGAAGGAGACCTGCTTGATTACCAGAGGCTTCCTCAGGTATGCTGGGATACCTGCTGATTCCACGGAGGTCAAGAAAAGCGCTGGTAAGTGTCCACACTTGATTACCAGCGCTGGATCCTCTACACCCGAGACAAAACGGGAGTACGGCCAGCGCTGCAAACAGGGAGTTGCAGCGCTGGTGATGCCCTGCAGATGTGTACACCTCCTAAGTTGCAGCGCTGTAACCCCCTCACCAGCGCTGCAACTTTGTGATGTAGACAAGCCCTAAGAGTGCAGATGCAGATTTGTTACACATTGGTGCCTGACTGTTAGATCACACTCTTTTAAAACTACACTGCTCAAAGATGAGCTTTGTCGGAGAGACGGGAGTATTTCATAGGCCTTTTGTTGTGTGTATACATTACCTTCCTTTGCCGATGGAATCGGATCTGCTCAAAAAGCTGTAATTTTGTCTGTCTTGTTGCTAGCCTACAGAATACCTAAAAGATCAAATGCTAAGCACAGTAAGAAACAAAGAATGGAGGGGTAGTTTTCACATAGAAAATGGCACTACAAAAACGTTAGATTTCAGGAAAGCAAATACTGAAGAATTAAGAAATCTGAAGCCTAATTTTGATGTCAAAAATACCGGTGCAAATTATGAACCAATTTACTTAGAGCTGGTTTACAGTAGAAAAATCCACATCTCTCAAAGATATAGCTATACCAACCTAACCCCCGGAGTAGACAGCACTAGGTTCATGGAAGAATTCTTCCCTCGACCTAACTATCACCTCTTGGGGTCACATACACTGGTGGGAGAACCCTTCCCGTCAGCATTGGTAGTGTCTACACTGAAGCACTACAGCAGCACACTGTAGCATTTTAAGTGTAGACATACCCTTAGACAGACAGCTCTTCGGGGGAGGGATAATATTTTGGTTGTATTTGTACAGTGCCTAGCACAATGAAGTTCTGGGTTTTAGGCACTGTAAATACTAATAATGCCATTGGAGCGAATGGAGTTGCAGCATTCCAAAAACAGGGTGAGTGCACGGTTAGGCTCGGGGAGAAAGAGTACATGCAAGCATTAAAATCTACTAAAGTAGAAAGGGCTGAAGAATCCCCCAAAAGACAAAAACTCAAAATTTAGACCAGATTTAGATTCATGAACTTTTTGAATGCTCCTGTGTTGGGTTTTGTTCGAACCAATGCAAATTTGCTCATGTGACATACTGTAGAAAATATACATAGACCGAAGTACTTAACATATGATTTGATTGTTAAATAATATCCCTCTGCAGTTCCTATCGTTTAGTTTATGTATTTAAAAAGTTGCAAAAACATTTTTTTCTTAAAATACAAATTTTGCATTTTTTAGTATAATACCAGCTGAAACTTGATTGTTTTGATGGAATTTTGGGGTTGTTTTGAGTTCAAATTGCAAAAAAAGAATTCTTGAACATTCATGGCAATTTAGAACAGCTTTTCATTTTGACCATTTGGGCAACAGCTTTTTGTTACTATGAATATTTAGTGAGTGCCTGTTCTTCAGACTAATACATCAAGTGTGTTCTCTATTCACCATCTATTAGTCCTCCACTTAAATAGTGCCATCCACTCAGCACCTGAGTAGAAACAATACTATGTAACTTAGTTGACCAATCACACTCCAGGAATAACTATGTAATATGCAAATAGTTCATGATTATACCATACCCCATATAGTGTTAATCACTGTAGTACCTATCAACAGTGCAATAAGCAACCTCACTAACATCTATCACATGTTCATTCTCAACCTCACGCTTGTGGGGAGAAGTGTTTGTTTTGTTATATATATTAGTTAGAGAAGGCAGGTCAAAGAAATGCACCTGGCACATGGAGCAGAAGAGGGTTATAATCCTTTATTCCTGGGGATGGTCCCCCCGCAAAAGAGCTGTCTCCCCCTCACAGACAAGCTTCACTATTATTGTAGAAAGTTTAATTGTGTCAGAGGAGCAAAGGGGTTGACAATGGACTTCATCTCCATAAGCTTTTTGTATGCATAAATTGTTCGTTCAGTTACAAATAGTGAATAGGGGCCTAAAAACTAAAGTGTGTGAATAATTCATAAATGGGGGAAAAAGGGCTTGCTTTGATAACTTATTCACTATGAATAATTCAATCACTTCTATTGCGATTACACTACAATTTTTAAAAAATCATTTTAATGATAGAAATGGTCTTCCCTAACTTTTTGCTAAGAAAGAAAGGAATTGGATAGCTGTTATGGTAAACATGCATTGTAGTACTATCTAGTAATAGTTCATCTTGATTATGAAATGTTGACTGCCTAACAAATGAAATAGAAGAGTCTGGCTGTTTTCAGTCTAGAAAAGCTGCTAGGAGTTAATTCAGGCACTAAAGCTAAGGCAGAGGCTTTGAACATTGAATATTTGTAGTGGGCTGACTTCCTGCTACTATTCACAAATTGGACATGAGCAAAACCAGCAGATGGCCCATCTGTGTCTTTCCAATACAACAGAACTCTATTTAAAAAGTGCCACTCTAGCAGCAAGGTACCCTACAGACAGGTGAAAAGGCACATCCTCACTCTGGAGAGCTTACACTCTAACTAGACCACTCACAGACAATGGGAGGAGACACAATATTATTTAGGAACTTTTAACCTCCCATTTAACTGTTATTGTGCCTTTATCCGACATGCAATTGCCACTTTTGTTTCTGATATTTGATCTCTCGTCAATTTTTACTTTAAGTTTATTTTTTAATCTTTGTCTCTTTTTGTCCTCCTTCTTTAACCCTTGCCTCGGTGTTGGCAAGGTGGTCTTTGTTTTTTAAATAGTAGCCTAGGTTTTGCTGTTTTGTTTTAAGCATGTTTGTTTCCCATTAGTATGGGCTTAACCCTTGGTCTGGTGTTTTTAACTTTTACTGTGCGTGAGTGCGTGTTAACCCTTGCCTACTTTCATGTTTCCATTTTATTATTTAAACTCTTCTCTGTTTATACCTATTGCTTTTTTAATGTTCTCCTCATGAAACGCTCTCCCCCACTCCCAGTTCTGAGTCTATCATTCCTTTGCATAACATATTCTCTCTGCCTCAGTCCTCTTGATAGCCGTTCACTTCCCCAACCTTGCAGAAACAGTAATGTCCAGTGTGAACAGACTCAGCATTTGTCCTCCACACTACCCTTGATCATTCTGTAAGGCTTAGTTCAATGTAGATTCATTTGGAAGTTGGCAGGGGACAGCTGACTAGTTGCCATCTCCAGGCTACTGGATCAGTCAGTGTACGCTCTCCTGCTGCTGTTAGAGGACAGGGGCATTGAAGACTTCTTCCACAATGAAGTTGTTGGAGTCTCTGCCTGACTGAGGCAGAGGGCCACTGTGCCCTTCCCTGGTGGGTCTGGTGCCAATGGTAGGGGTGAGGTGCAAAGGCTTCCATCCTCTGCAAAGCAAAGGAAAGCTAGAGCTGTGCCTTGTTTTGCTTCCTTCTGATGCTGAAAGGATTTAAATCGTACAAGTGTAAGGAATGTCAAGCCTGGTTTCTCCAGGAGAATCACTGGAGGTCCCCTCTGTGGATAGTGAGATTTCTCAACTCTTACCTGAAATGCAAGGAGGAAAGGAGAGGATTTGAATATTTCTCCCAAGTGTTTCTCAAGTATCTGAGTTAACAAAAATAATCAGAAGCAGAGTATTTAATAGATCTGAATAGAAATCACTTTCTCTTTCTTAATTAGGCTTCACTTACATGCGCTGTCTGTGGTCAGAACCCTACCACTTCTCCAGTTGTCCATTGTCTTCTAGGAAAAAACCTGAGTAGACAAGAACAGAATTTCTAATGTAAAGAAGCAGAATCCTCTGTTTTTTTAGATTTTTTTTTTAAACATTGCAGGTCAACTTTAAAATTGACCTGGAGCTGTAACTGCAGCTGTGACTATACCCACGAGCTAATTTCCCTTTTAACTGTCCAACTTCACTCTTGGCAGAAAAATGGAAGTTAAAGATTAGTAGATGGCTTCACACAAGCCATAGGACCAATAATAACTATTTCCACCAGTCCAATTCTCTTTATCTTGTTGGGGAGATTTCAATCTTCCCTCATACTTCATTAACTTTCTTTTATCAGCCTCATTTAACTTGCCCTAAGAGATGAGGGCAGCTAAATTAGCCAGGAGCTGGAGACAGCGAGGTCTTGATAGCAAGGTCTTGCCTTTGGAATTTGCTCCAACTGTAAGTATGTCAAAGCTCAAATTGGCCATATTTCAAATGTTACAATGACTGTCTCTTAGCTGCAAGCTCTGGAATCATGGGCATTTAGCAGCCCAGTTGATATCATTTTCCTTGTCTCTGTCCTTTAAGTGATAGCATTATCAGGGATCACAGTGTATTTGCTCCATATAGTACTAATATATTCCTGTTTAAACCCTGTAAAGTGCTTCTACATATCAGAGATTAATGCTTATAATAAAATAATATGAATGTTTAGCCAAGAGGGCATATCCACTTGTCTTATGATTGAGCTGCAGCTTTTCAGTATAGAAGTGTAATAAAGTACAATAATTACATAACATGAAACAAAAGTGAGGGAAATCAATTTTTAAAATATCTAGTTAACAAAAAGAGGCCAATGCCTATAGTACAGATGTCCTCTGCTAAAAGAAGCTTCATTCTCTGACACTCTATTTTGGTTTGGTGCATGAAAATATTATTTTAAAGAGCATGTCCTACTAAGCAGTGTTTTGTTTAACTGACCCATACTGTGCTTTCACATTGTGTCACTTCATCTGCCTGATCTGTATGAAAGCCAATACACGAAGGTTTCATAATTAATAGGCTGTGCTTGTTTGGCTTGTTTTTGATGAACAGTGAGTGCATTGATTGTTTCCCCCCCCCCTTTCTCTGCTAACTTCCCCTCCCTTCTCCCAGTAATTATTTTTTCCCCAAAAAACACTTCTGGTTGAATTTGATGGATATGGAAGTGAAGAGACTGAATGCACTAGGCATAATACAGGCAACCATGGAACATGTTTCCCTCACAAAGCTAAGCCATTACACCTCAATTATATCAAATATCAGTACTGAAACTTACTTGGAAAGAGACCACAAGTTTGTGCTGAATTGCATGATGCCTTTATCATGTGTACAGAAGTTCACCGGGGACCAATATGAGACCACCACATTTCTTCATTTGTGACATATAAATAGAATTTAAATCCTAAGAGTCTAGAGGTCAACAGCAAGGATGTTGCTGGAGAAAGGCAGATGAAAGCTAGGAAAACAACAAGAGCATAAAACTTGGGGGAGAGAAAGGGCTTACTGCTGCTCGTACTGAAGCCAATGGCAAAATTCCCGCTGACTTCAGTGGGAGCAAGATGAGGCCCTAAATGAGAGCTAGAAACTAAAGAATTGTTAGGCCTTTAAAAAAATGTTGCAAGTTTTTCCTTTTTAAAAAAGTCTTTTCCATATAGTATTTAAAGAAAAATATATCATTGCTATAAGGAGAGAGATTCTGAATTCCTCCAAAAGCAATTGGAGCAAAGTTAGTTAGTGGGTCTGATCCTGCAACTTAAATAGGGGTGTCTGGGTCACTGTCCTTGCAGGATTTGGGCCCTCATCTGCATGTAGGTCCTGGAGATTAAGGAAAGAACCTTTCTGCAATCTCCCATCATAAGCATCATCATTCATTAATGATCTGGATGATGGGATGGACTGCACCCTCAGCAAGTTCGCAGATGACACTAAGTTGGTGGGAGAGGTAGATACGCTGGAGGGTAGAGATAGGATCCAGAGTGACCTAGTCAAATTGGATGACTGGGCCAAAAGAAATCTGATAGGTTCAACAAGGACAAGCGCAGAGTCCTGCATTTAGGATGGAAGAATCCTATACACTGCTGCAGGTTGGGGACCCACTGGCTACGCAGCAGTTCTGCAGAAAATGACCTGGGGATTATCATGGACAAGGAGCTGGATAGGAATCAATAGTGTGCCCTTGTTGCCAAGAAGGCTAGTGGCATATTGGGGGCTGCATTAGTAGGAGCATTACCAGCAGATTGAGGGAAGTGATTATTCCCCTCTGTTCAGCACTGGTGAGGCCACATCTGCAGTACTGCGTCCAGTTTTGGGCCACCCGCTACAGAAAGGATGTGGACAATTTGGAGAGAGGCCAGTGGAGGGCAACTAAAATGATTAGGGGGCTGGGACACATGACTTAGGATGAGAAGCTGAGGTAACTGGTCTTATTTAGTCTGCAGAAAAGAAAAGAGGGGGGATTTGATAGCAACCTTCAACTACCTGAAGCGGGGTTCTAAAGAGGATGAAGTGAGGTTGTTCTCAGTGGTGGCAGATGACAGAACAAGAAGCAGTGGTCTCAAGTTGCAGTGGGGGAGATCAAGATTGGATATTAGGAAAAACTATTTCACTAGGAGGGTGGTGAAGTACTGGAATGGGTTACCTAGGGAGGTGGTGGAATCTCCATCCTTTGAGGTTTTTAAGGCCCAGCTTGATAGAGCCCTGGCTGGGATGATTTAGTTGGTGTTGGTCCTGCTTTGAGCAGGGTTTGGACTAGATGACCTCCTGCGGTCTCTGCCAACTGTAATCATCTATGATTCTATGATAGTTCCAAAGCCAATTAGCTGGTTTATTATTTTCAGTGTGTTAACATAAAAGGACTCAAATCTTCTGCTTCGAGGCATGAGTAGTGTCCACAAGGGTCAGGAAGGAACTTTTTGTTTTCCCCTTTCTGGGTGATAAAGTACCTGGAGGTTGCACCTTTCCCTGCCACCCTACCACCTCATAGTCCAGGCATTGGTGTTTTTCATGGAGTTTAGCTGCTGAATGGGGGTGTTGTCTGTGATGAGTAGGAAAGAGTTCCCTTGGAGATATTATTGGAGTGTCTCTATTGCCCATTTCACTGCCAGGGCCTCTTCCTTGTTTCCCCGAGGAAACAGCTTTCTGCTCATATATAGGATCAGATGTTCTTTGCCCAGGACCTCTTGGGACAGTACAGCCGCATTTGCAGAATGAATTGCTTCATAAAGCCAGGGTGGAAGAGAACTAGCCTCTGGATTAGCCAGTCTTTAAAGGTCCTGAAGGCCCTGTGGCAGGCCTCCATCCACTGCACCACCTTGGAGCTAGGGCCTTTCACCATGTTGGTAAGGAGGAAGCTATTGTGATGAAGTCATATACACCTTCTTTTTGGCTGATGGTATTGGGCAATCTGTCAGGGCCTGGACTTTGTCCACCAGGGGGTGCAGCTGGCACCGCCCCATGGTGTATCTGAGGTATGTCACCTCCCTCTGTCCTAGGCAGCATTTGGCCAGGTTTGCTGTAAGCCCTGCCCTCTCAAGAGCCTGAGCAACTGTGGCGACATGCTGTAGGAGGTCTTCCCAGCTGCAGCTATAGATTACTATGTCATCAATTTAGGTAGCTGCGTACTGGGTGTGAGTCCACAGCACCCAGTCCATCAGCCACGGAAAGGAGGCTGCCACTCCATGAAGGCCAAAAGGATTGTCGTGAATTGGCATAGTACAACGGGGGTAGGGAAGGTCATCTTTTCCCAGGACTCCATCATCAGGGGGATCTGCCAGTACCCTTTGGTCAAGTCTAGAGTGGAGATGGATTCAGTGTTCCCCAGTTTCTCAAGTAGCTTGTCCACAAGGGGCATTGGGTACATGTCAAACCTGGATATCATGTTGACTTTTCATTGTGAGCATGCCCAACTGGTGTGGCTGGGCATGGCCATGTGGACCCAGAGCTTCTAGTTAACCCTAGGTTTCCCAGTGTGAGGTGTGTACAGCCTATCACACTGCTCCAAAGAGATTACAATCTAATGTGAAACATGACATAAAAATAAATGTAAGGGATAGTCTACAAAAAGCTTGAGCACTGATTTAAATTGATTTACAAACTGATTTAGTTAAAATTGGTGTAACCCCCTGTTGTAGATACTTAAGTGTGCTTTAAAACAATGTAGCTTCATTTGGTAACCATGCAGAGCAGTCTATATGGACCAACCCTAACAAGAGGAAGAGGATGAGAATAACAGTAACAAGTTATAGAGGGCAAATACCTGCAAACAGGATGGTTATGAGTTATTTGAAACTATCGCTAACTTCCCATTTGTATAAACAAATATATGAAAAATATCAGCTGTTGCTGACTGCTTCATGGGCCAACCCGCACTAGTTGGTTGATGTTCTTTAGGCTTCCTGGCTAAAGTGAGTCTTGAAGAGGGACTTAAAGAAGAGAGGGTAGTGGATACATGAAAGGCATTTCACACTGCTTGGAAAAAAAGCACATAAAAGCTTCAGTGGATAAATTGCTGCAAAATTGGAAAAGGTAGGTAACTTCACTTACACTAGTTTATTAAGGAAAAATGTGGTGGGCTTCTTGCAGTATTTTTTAAACATGAGAATTTAAAATATTTAATATGGTTTTAAGCAGTGTAATCCAGTGACAAAATAGTGAATTGATATATTTTTCAGTCTGCTTTAGATATTTTTTTTTACCTTTGCACATTATTGGCCGCTGAGCAATAGAACCACTTATTACTACCCACCCACTAGATTAGTATTGACTAAATAATAAAGAGTGTCCTCACAGGGGTTTTATGTTGAGAGAACAAGTTATTTCCTTTACTGGCTCCTTCCCAGTGAGGTGTCTGTAAAATATTCCAATTAATTTTTGTTATCAAAACAGTCTCCTCAGCACACAGTCTGTGTTCTGATTTGGATTTGATGATCTCTGTTTCATAAAGATCACATGAATGTGCATTACTGGAGAAGAGGAACATTTTTTGTGGTCACTCTGAATGCCACTATACATCACAAGTTTAGACTCACAGGCATCTGAATAGAGTTCAATTTCTTTGCATATTTTAAGTGTCAGTGGAAAACTTGACATTTTGACTCAACTTTCTGGCCTAATAGTCAAACAATAACTGTCTTAATGCCTGATACTATAGTCTTGCTGTAATGGGCAAACATCCCACAACCTTCAGTGGGAGTTTTGTCTCTGTCAGGACTGCAAACGAGGGCTCCAATTTTGTTTTTTCCCTCTCTGTTTGCTTTTTCAGCAAATAACACCTGGAAGTTGCAGTAGCTAACTATGCTGATAGTAGATCCTTTTCTCCAATCACCTAAAATCATGTGGAGATGTTGAAAGCTTCAGTTACCCCCAGTGTTTGTATTGTGGGGTTTAGATGACTAAACCATACCCTGACTTCTCACTGCAGCCAGTTGGGAAAAAAGGAAAACAGAGCTTATAATCAATTTTGGGGAGTTATCACAAATTTTCCCCACTTTGAACACTGTCTGCTTGTAAACCTCAGGTTCTCAGTGGTGCAAAGAGAGAATATTTAGGATCTGAATGATCCTAACTCAGTATTCACACAAGAGATGGTCACACATCCTTCACAAAACTGCTTTCAGTGTATTAAGGGCACATTATCAAAGAGGGATACTCAGTCTGCTCTACACAAACATTCTCCACATTGTGGAAATAGTACAATATCGCCCCCTTCATGGGATTTGGCTTTATTAAAAAAGAAAGCAAGATAACAAAGATCATCTCAATCCTTCTCCTCAGATTTGATGTTCCTCCTTCAAAACTGATCACTTCACGCCTTAGATCCTCCCTCCTGAGCATATCAATCCCACTACTCTTGTATCCAAGTACTGTAAAAAATCTCCTGACGCTAATAGAGCCGGTAAACCCTGATATCCTCCTTTAAGTATATTTGGGAATATTTCAGCTCTCTGGCTCCAGAGGTGTGAAAAAAGTTACAGGGAAAACAGATCCTTACAAGAGAGGGAGTGATTGTGTATGGATGCCTGGAAATGTAAGAAAGCTGTAGAGAGAGAGAGCCAGGACTTTTGTTTTATTAATATACTTTTCATCTACAAAATGCACTGTTTAGTTAGAAAACCTCATTCACTTTTCCTCGCTTATTGGGTATTTTATCATTATCTGGAAAATCCCACTAATAAGCAAATGATAAGGGCCTGATCCTTTAGAGCTCCCATTGATAGACCCCTAAAACTTCAAAGCACTTTAAGGTATTCCAGATTTAAATGCCATTTCCATTTTTTATGTTTGTGTTTGTGGATTTAGTGCTTCTGAAAGGTCTTAGGCTGATTGCTTTGGAGAGTGAAGTCCTCTATCTATAGACTGCAGGTGTGGTAGAGATCGTGGCAGTGCAAGCTTCACCACTCTGGCTTGCAAATTTTCCCTGGGGTATATGACATGGAAGGACTATCTCTAGTTGTGAGAGGGAAGTTTATTCAGTCCTGGTCTTCTGTTGAGACTGCTGTCATAAACTGATAGTTAAGGGTTAATGTCTCTTTTACCTGTAAAGGGTTAACAAACAGGGAACCAAACACCCGACCAGGGGACCAATCAGAAGACAAGATACTTTCAAATCTCGGTGGAGGGAAGCCTTTGTTTGTGTTTTTTGGGTTTGGCTTTGTTCTCTCTGGGCTCTGAGAGTGACCACACGTACCTACAGGCTCTCTAATCTTCTATTCCAATTTTGTAAGTACAAAGGTAGAAAGGCGGGATAGTATTTTTATTTGTTTTCCTTTATTTGCAAATGTGTAGTTTGCTGGAAGTATTTTAAATTGTATTTTGCTGGGGGGGAGGCTTATTTCTAGTTTCTATAAGCTGACAGACCCTGTAACTTTTTACCATCTAAATTGCAGAGATAAACTTTTACCTTTTTTTCTTTCTTTTTATTAAAAGCTTTGCTTCAAGACCTGTCTGATTTTTTTCTCTTAGTTAAGGCTCAAAGGAACTGAGTCTGTGTACACCAGGGAATTGGTGGGGAGAAGGGAAAGAGAGCAGGGGGGAGAAGGGAAAAGTGAATTTCCTCTTTGTTTTAGATTCACGAAGTTTGAATCTGGGTTGCCTCTGGGTGAAGGGAAAAGAGGAGGGGGGGAGGTATCATTCCTCTCTGTGTGGTGATTCAAGGAGTTTGAATCACGGTGATCTCCTAGTGTACCCAGGATGGAAAGGAGCTGGGAGGAAGGGAGGAGGGGGAAGGGAAATGGTTTATTCCCCTTTGTTGTGAGACTCAAGGAATTTGGGTCTTGGGGGTCCCCAGGGAAGGTTTTGGGGGAGACCAGAGTTTATCAGGCACTCTACTCTAAGTCCTGATTGGTGGCAGCACTACAGGATCTAAGCTGGTAATTAAGCTTAGGGGAATTCATGCTAGTACCCATATTTTAGTCGCTAAGGTTCAGAATTGGGAATTATACTATGACAACTGCCAGCAAGGTGGCTGGTTATTACCCACTCTGGTGGTAGGTCTGATTTTGTGAAGTGGACTCTTGCTGACTGAAACTATCAAATACGTTTCTCACAGAACAATCAGCAGATGGTACCAGCTTTTCAATTGCTATTAACTTCTGGATTCAGACCAGTGTCTTTATCGATTAAAAGGTTTATAGCCCACCACCAACCCACTAAACCAGTGGTTCTCAAACTTTGGACTGTGGAGCACTTGCATGTGGTACATGGATTCTGATCACCTTGGATGAAATTTACTTCTCTTCAGAGATCCAGCACAATCAGGTACAAGATTTTGTGCTGGACCTCTGCTGAGGGGTGATTTTCCTTCATGGCATTGGCTCTTCTTATTGCCAGCAGCTAAGTCATATTAAAAAGAGCTAAAAGTACATTTTTCTTCATCTGGCTAAGTTTCTCAGATCTGCTGCAAAGCTTGGAGCATGGAGGCAGAACCAGACCTGTCAGTCACAAGCAGCAGCAGAATGCCCTCTCCCCTAAAGTCCCCTCCGGTTCCCTTCTCCCTCCTCCCAGTGGCTGGCAGTTCAGCCAGACCTCCCACGGCAGTCCTTTTCTGAGAGAAATTCCAAACTCCACTGAAACTGTAGACTAACACTTCAGCTCAATAATACGTCTAATTTTGAGCTGTGATGTAGGTCCGCATTTGTTTTTTGTCAGGATTGTCCCCTCAGCTCTAATTCTCCTTCTGAGGTGTTTGCAGTGGCTGGAGCCTGGATACTGGAGGCTGAAAGAAGCCAGAGACCAAAGGAAACATCTGTGTCCCCTACTTCACTCTCTTGAATGTCTCATTGGGGAGCTTGGCCAGCTCTGTGGGCAGAGTGCATTTTCCCTCACAGCCCAGTCTTGGTCAAGCAGGAAAGGGGCCAGGCAGGATTTGCAAGGCTGACTTTGCTGGACAAGATGCAGTGTAGGCCAGGCAGGATTGTTTGTGTTCTCTTCCCTCCAGCAGGATGAGAAAAAAATTGGTTCCAGGCAAGCAGCTTCCCCCTATCTCCGATAGGGAAGCGACCTCAGAAGGGCAGCATACATGTGGAGGAGTTCCTGTAGCATGCACCAGCAGCCAGCCATGCCTCTGACTACAGTGCTCAGTCAACTCCTTCCCCTCCAGTCCTCAGGCCACAGATGGAGGCCATTGGACACCATGTATGCAGTCAATGCCCGGTAGTACAGGTCCCTTGGGTCCAGCTTCCTGCCCCAGCTGCCACCACTGTTACAGATCCCCAAGGAGTTTCTATGCATATCCCAGACTGAGACCTATCTGGCCCAGGTGGCTCCAATGTAGTAGAGAAGGGTAGAGCTTCTGGAGATCCTATTCTTGAGGCCCAGGATAAGCCTCTTTGAGGACAGGCAGATGGGCAGCCACTTGAGAGTCTGTTAAGGACTTGGGATAATAAAAACCTTTTATTTAAAAACAAAACAAAAAGATAACATTTGAGCTTATTCAGGGGCGGCTCTAGACATTTTGCCGCCCCAAGCACAGCGGCATGCCGCGGGGGATGCTCTGCCGGTCGCCGGGAGGGTGGCAGGCGGCTCCCGTGGACCAGCGGACCCTCCGCAGGCACGCCTGCGGGAGGTCCACCGGAGCCGCCCCCCGCCGCATGCCGGCCCAAGCACACGCTTGGCTTGCTGGGGCCTGGAGCCACCCCTGAGCTTATTGGTTTACTTCAAAATAATCACTGGTGCTTGATTTACATATACTTGGGATCACCCCATGACTCTCTGTTCCAAATCCATAATTCAGACTGGAAATCAGCTACTGTGTCTGGCACAGTCACAATTAATTGGGTTAGCAAATGTAAGCCTAGATTTATAAATTCCAAATCGGGCACATTCCTGGCATTCCAAAAACATTGGTATTTTTATAACAACTTAGGGCCTGATCCTGCAAAGAGTTGAGTACAACTGGAGAGAAGTTGAGGACATAGAATCAAGTTCGACTCAGGAATTGAGCTGTGCAAAAGTAATATATACGTACACTGGGCAGGAGAATTGTAACAGCTCATCATGCCGCTAAATTTATTCATCTGCTTGTGGCCTGGTGGCTGCAACTTTTTCTTTCAGTTGGGTGCTCCTTCATATAATCCAGGTCTCTGCCACCTCAGAATTAGACTATTGCAAGACATTCCAATGTGGCTACCCTTAAACCTGTTCTCAAGTTGACACCGCCTTCAGAATACAGCAGCTTACTTCCTAAGAAGGTGTTTTGGCACAAGGTCGTGACATCAGTGCTCTGATCTGACTGTTGATTTGCAGGTGGAGATCAAGGAGTTGGTTGTAGCCAATAAAGCTCAAAGACTGTCTCATTCCCCATGCGTCAAATAGCCCAGGGGAATGCTACAAGTCTATTTTGGGGAAGGTTGAGGTATAGGATTGGGAGTTTTGGGATCTTTGTGGTGTTGAGAGCTTTTACAGGATCTGAGATGTGGAAGTTTTGTGTATGTTATTGTTAATGGGCTATTTTGTTAGTGGGTTGGTCGTAGGTTTGCTATTGCCATTCTTGTGGCTTTCATGGATGGTGATTTTAATAATCTCTGAGGACAACTAGAGTCTTTAGATATGGACAACTTTGTCTGTTTAGGAGTTCAAGTCAAATGGTAGAGTGCCCACAATGTTAGCATTATTAATTATTATTATTGATTAACATTTGTACATATATCTATAGGTTTGCAGGACAGTGGACAGACACATCAAAAATATAGTATCTGCTCTGAGGAGTTTACAAGCTAAGGGCCAGATCCTACGCCCACTAAAGTCAATGAGAAAACTCTCATGGACTTCAGTGGTGCAGGATTGGGTTTTAAATGAGATACAGCATGTTATGACATTCAGTTTTCAGAATGGAGAGGTATATAGTCATGTACCCCAGGGGGCTGTACTGGGACCAGTCCTATTCAACATATTCATAAATGATCTGGAAAAAGTGGTAAACAGTGAGGTGGCGAAATTTGCAGATGATACAAAAGTACTCAAGATAGTTAAGTCCCAAGCAGATTCCAAAGAGCTACAAAAGAATCTCACAAAACTAGGTGACTGGGTGTTGCAGGGCGACAACTCACCGGTGCAGCGCCTCTTGCTGGTTGTCCAGGGAATTAGCTCTTTTCCAGCTCCAGAGCACCCTTTGCCAGCTGATGCGTCACCTGATGATGGCCCCGTGTCCCTCCCGGACCCCAGTACCCTTTAACCAGGGGTTCTGCCCACTGAAGTACCCCCCTTACTCTGGATCTCCCCTCCCAGGAGAACCCCCAACCCCCTATCCTCACCTTGCCTTGGTGGTTACTGCCAGTCTCCATTTAGCCCCTGCTCACTGGGGCAGACGGCAGTCTTCAAACCACTCATCATCAGCAAGGGGGATTGGACTAGCTGCCTCTGCCTATTTCTGGGCTGCCCCTCTGCAGCCCTAGTACCCCTTTGTGGGCCCTTAACTCGGCCTGCAGCCTGAGGCTTTGCTAGGCTGGAGCTCTCCAGCTCCCTCTACCCTTCCTCAGCACTGCTGCACCCTAGGTACCCTCCTCAGCTTCCCAGGCAGCCAGGTCCTTCTCTCTAGGGAGTGTCTCTCCAGCCTCTGACCCTCAGCCCTCTTATAGGGTCAGCCATGGCCTGATTGGGGTGTGGCCTCACCTGTGGCTGCTTCCCCAATCAGCCTTTCTTTCCACACTTTTAGCCCTCTCTGGGGCTGTTTTAACCCCTCCAGGCAGGAGCAGGGTGGCCACCCAGTAAACCAGGCAACAAAATGGCAGATGAAATTGTTGATAAATGCACATTGGAAAATATAATCCCAATTATACATATAAAATGTTGGGGTCTAAATTAGCTGTTGCTACTCAAGAAAGAGATCTTGGGGTCATTGTGGATAGTTCTCTGAAAACATCCATTCAATGTGCAGCGGCAGTCAAAAAAGTTAACAGAATGTTGGGAATCATTAAGAAAGGGATAGATAATAAGACAGAAAATATCATATTGTCTCTATATAAATCCATGGTACACCCACATCTTGAATACTGCATGTAGATTTGGTCACCCCATCTCAAAAAAGATACATTGGAATTGGAAAGGGTTCATAAAAGGGCAACAAATATGAGTAGAATATGGAACGACTGCCGTATGAGAAGCAATTAATAAGACTGTGACTTTTCAGCTTGGAAAAGAAACGACTAAGGAGGAATATGATAGAGGTCTATAAAATCATGATGACTGGCATGGAGAAAGAAATAAGTGTTATTTATTCCTTCTCATAACACAAGAACTAGGGTTCACCAAATGAAATTAATACGCAGCAGGTTTGAAACAAACAAAAGGAAGTATTTTTTCACACAATGCACAATCAACCTGTGGAACTCCTTGCCAGAGGATGTTGTGAAGGTCAAGACTATAACAGAGTTCAAAAAAGAACTAGATAAGTTCTTGGAGAATAGGTCCATCAATGGCTAGTAGTCAGGATGGGCAGGGATGGTGTCCCTAGCCTCTGTTTGCCAGAAGCTGGGAATGGGCGACAGAGGATGGATCACTTGATGATTACCTGTTCTGTTCATTCCCTCTGAAGCACCTGGCATTGACCACAGCTGGAAGACAGGATACTGGGCTAGATGGACCTTTGGTCTGACCCAATATGAGCGTTCTTATGATGCAGGGAAAAGTTTAAAAAAAAACAATTGGGGTGTAAAGGTGAGGGTAGTATTTGGAGTTAAAAGTGTCTTGAGTAGGGATCTGAAGAAAGAAAGTAAGGTTGTGTCATCAAGGGTGGGGCATTTTGCTATGCTTTCTTTCAACCCCGAGGCAGAATTTTGTCTATCTGAACTATATAGTTGAAGGGCATCAGCTAGTAGTCAGTGCGTCAGAATCACAGAATGTCAGGGTTGGAAGGGACCTCAGGAGGTCATCTAGTCCAACCCCCTGCTCAAAACAGGACCAATCCCCAACTAAATCATCCCAGCCAATGTTTTGTCAAGCCTGACCTTAAAAACCTCTAAGGAAGGAGATTCGACCACCTCCTTAGGTAACCCATTCCAGTGCTTCACCACCCTCCTAAGGAAAATGTTTTTTCCTAATATCCAACCTAAACCTCCCCCAGTGCAACTTGAGACTATTACTCCTTGTTCTGTCATCTGGTACCACTGAGAACAGTCTAGAACCATTCTCTTTGGAACCCCCTTTCAGGTAATTGAAAGCAGCTATCTAATCCCCCCCCCCTCCATTCTTCTCTTCTGCAGACTAAACAATCCCAGTTCCCTCAGCCTCTCCTCCTAAGTCATGTGCTCCAGCCCCCTAATCATTTTTGTTGCCCTTCGCTGGACTCTTTCCAATTTTTCCACATCTTTCTTGTAGTATGGGGCCCAAAACTGGACACACTGCTCCAGATGAGGCCTTACCAATGTTGAATAGAGGGGAACAATCACATCTCTGGATCTGCTGGCAATGCCCTACTTATACAGCCCAAAATGCCATTAGCCTTCTTGGCAACAAGGGCACACTGTAGACTCATATCCAGCTTCTCGTCCACTGTAACCCCTGGGTCCTTTTCTGCAGAACTGCTGCCTAGCCAACTCGGTGCCTAGTCTGTAGCAGTGCATGGGATTCTTCTTTCCTAAATGCAGGACTCTGCACTTGTCCGTGTTGAACATCATCAGATTTTTTTTGGCCTAATGATTTGTCTAGGTTCCTCTGTATCCTGTCCCTACCCTCCAGCATATTTACCACTCCTCCCAGTTTTTTGTCATCTGCAAACTTGCTGAGGCTGCAGTCCATGCCATCCTCCAGATCATTAATGAAGATATTGAACAAAACCGGCCCCAGGACTGACCCTTGGGGCACTCTACTTGATACCATCCACCAAGTAGACATGGAGCCATTGATCACTACCTGTTGAGCCCGATGATCTAGCCAGCTTTCTATCCACCTTTATAGTTCATTCAACCAGCCCATATTTCTTTAACTTGCTGGCAAGAATACTGTAGGAGACTGTACCAAAAGCTTTGCTAAAGTCAAGGAATAGCACATCCACTGTTTTCCCCTCATCCACAGAGCCAGTTATCTTGTCATAGAAGGCAATTAGGTTAGTCAGGAATGACTTGCCCTTGGTGAATCCATGCTGACTGTTCTCGATCACTTTCCTTTCCTCTAAATGCCTCAGAATTGAGTCCTTGAGGACCTGCTCCATGATTTTTCCAGGGACTGAGGTGAGGCTGACAGGCCTGTAGTTCCCCGGATCCTTCTCCTTCCCTTTTTTAAAGATTGGCACTACATTAGCCTTTTTCCAGTCATCCGAGATCTCCCCCGATCACCATGAGTTTTCAAAGATAACGGCCAATGGCTGTGCAATCACGTCCACCAACTCCTTTAGCACCCTCAGATGCAGCACATCTGGCCCCATGGACTTGTGCTCGTCTAGCTTTTCTAAATAGTCCTGAACCACTTCTTTCTCCAGAGGGCTCGTCGTCACCTCCCCGTGCTGTGCTGCCCAGTGCAGCAGTCTGGGAGCTGACCTTGTTTGTGAAGACAGACGGGCGGTTCTAGATATTTTGCTGCCCCAAGCACGGCAGGCAGGCTGCCTTCGGCGGCTTGCCTGCAGGAGGTCCCCAGTCCTGTGGATTCGGCGGCACGCCTGCAGGAGGTCCGCCAAAGCATGCCGTCGAAGGCAACCTGCCTGCCACCCTTGCGGCGACCGGCAGAGTGCCCCCCGTGGCTTGCCGCCCAGGCACGTGCTTGGCGTGCTGGTGCCTGGAGCCGCCCCTGAAGACAGAGGCAAAGAAAGCATTGAATACATTAGCTTTTTCCACATCCTCTGTCACTAGTTTGCCTCCCTCATTCAATAAGGGCCCCACACTTTCCTTAACTTTCTTCTTGTTGCTAACATACCTGAAGAAACCCTTCTTGTTACTCTTAACATCTCTTGCTAGCTGTGATTTGGCCTTCCTGATTTCACTTCTGCAAGTCTGAGCAATATTTTTATACTCCTCCGTGGTCATTTGTCCAGTCTTCCACTTCTTGTAAGCTTCTTTTTTGTGTTTAAGATCAGCAAGGATTTCACTGTTAAGCCAAGCTGGTCGCCTGCCATATTTACTATTCTTTCTACACATCAGGATGGTTTGTTCCTGCAACCTCAATAAGGATTCTTTAAAATACAGCCAGCTGTCCTGGACTCCTTTTTCCCTCATGTTGTTTTCCCAGGGGATTCTGCCCATCAGTTCCCTGAGGGAGTCAAAGTCTGCTTTTCTGAAGTCCAGGGTCAATACTCTCCTTTCTTCCTTGTGTCAGGATCCTGAACTTGACCATCTTGTGATCACTGCCTCCCAGGTTCCCATCCACTTTTGCTTCCCCTACTAATTCTTTGTGAGAAGCAGGTCAAGAAGAGTTCTGCCCCTAGTTGGTTCCTCCAGCACTTGCACCAGGAAATTGTCCCCTACACTTTCCAAAAGCTTCCTGGAATGCCTTCAGTCCTCAGAATCACAAGTTCAGATTCTGGCAGCATTAACTAGACCATCTTCATTCCAAAGTAGGTGAATTCCAAACCATGCCATGTAATGTGTGTGGGGTGTTTTAGATGAGAATTCTTTGACAGACACGAATGATACCTTGCCATTTTTAGTAAAAATAAGGATTTACCCTTGCATCCTTGGCTAGTGCTTTACCCTTGTGTCTCTGCCCATATTATTGTTTGCAGAATACTGATTTGTTGCCTCCTTCCGTCCTTGTGATGGCCATGGCTACATTTCCGTGGCAAGGATCTGTATATACTGTAGTTCGTAAAGTACTTTGGGAACTTTTGGGGTGAAATGTGCTATAGAAATGTAAATCTTACTCAGGAGTGGTGATTCTCCAGAGGCACATAAACAGTGTTTGAGTCCTAAAAAACAAAGTGCTGGTAGTTGAATGCTGTTCTGGCCCCCCCAAAATATGCCAGAATGGCTTATACTTTTTCATTGATCACCTGTATCCCCAGCTACAGGGAAGGAGACCATGATGAGGCCATGAAGAAGAGCAGCACCCTGGCCAGACTGGCCAGGCTCTTGGCCCAGAGCAGCAGGTCCTACAGGCACTGGCACAGCAGGGCCAGTGAGGTGAATCACAGCACTGCCAGGATAAACATGCCCAGGCAGCTTCTGCACCAATAGGAGCAGAGCCAGGTCCTGGCCTCAGGCAGCAGGCACAACAGCAGTTACGAGTGCTGCAGCTCGATCTGCTCCTAGCAGGGCCTGAGCAGGAGTCCACCTGCTCTGGATGTATGTGCTAGGATGAAGCTGGCCAGCTCTCCCCCTCCCATTGTTCTGCCAACCTAAGGTAACCAGTGGCTGAGGTTCTGCCTGGCCCCCAGGGCAGCCACATACTTGATGGCCGTGGAGATGAGCTGGAGTATGGTGCTCTTGGAACTCCATATCCTGCTGGCTCTAACCTAGCAGCATGCTCCACTGGGCTGGGATTGAGTTGCCACACCTGGCCAGTCCCCACTCCCCAAAGCCTCTGGGCTGGGGCAGCTGCTTGCTTGCTCATTGCCCAGCCATGGTCTGGTTCCCTTGGTGAAGAAGAGATGGAGGCGGGGGGAAGGAATTACCATGCTTCATTTCTATTGCCACTATGTGGAGGCTGGCAGTGTTCCAGGCCTCCAAAAAGCAATACTGGAATGGTACTCCGGCTCCCCCAACAGTGCTGGAAGGGCATTCCAACATATTCAAGCAGGGCACGCAACAAGCTGCAGAGGTCTAAGATGAATTTGTTGTAACTTTTCTCAGTATACACAGACATCATGCATTTGGAAGAAAATACTGATAAATATTAAAATGTGAATAAAATGCACTAGATTGTACCAGCGAGTGCTTTCAGTTATGAAAGCAGAGTCCTAGAATTCTGATTTCACTCCATCTTTACACCAAGATCTTTATCAATGAAACATTGTTTCTGAAAATGAATGCGATCATTTTATTAATTGTAATCTTGTCTTTATTTAAAAAAACCCCACACTTGCCATTGTTATAATTACCTTTTATAACTTTTTCTGAACTTTCTTTAGCAGTGGATGGAATTATGCTTAACATACAGATTCATGAAAATGTTTCAAAGTCAATGTTAATGGTAAAATTTCACTCTTAGTCTGAACTAGCCAAACTTTGCTTTATTTATATATGACATACTTTACAAGTGAATTCATTATAATAAATGATCATTATATATAATGATTAATTATGATACATTTGAAAGATATCACATCACCTGAACAGTTTAATGAAATTATTTCCTTGTAACTTAACATACTCTTATAATATACTGTACACAAAATAGAGGTTAAATGAAATGATCTTCCTTGGTACTATTTGAACAAACTTTGGAAATCTGAATTTCTGTCATGCTATAATTATGAAGTAACCTTATTTATATGGCAACATACAGTAGTAGAACTTTTTGTTCAGCCCATGAAAAAGACAGCAGTTGAATTTTATTTCCATTTTTTAAAAGCAAATCAATGGGGCCCGATTCTGATCTAAGTGTCACAGGTGTAAATCAGGAGTCAGAGCTACACTGGTGCATATGAGACCAGAATTAGACCTTTAGTAGTTGTGGAAGGTACTAGAAGGATAGCACTGGAAAATGAACTTCCCTGATCTGAAGTTTCTCCCATATCGATCCCCGTGTCCATTATCAAAGTGTCTTGACCCCTTTCTAGTAATGAAAGGATAGGTCATTCTCCATGTCTATTTAGTTCTTGGTTTCTCTACTGAGACTGCCAAGTGCCAGTTAATGTCAGTTATGATGGCAGTTGAATTGTGTTCCTAAAAGAGTTCAGACCTTGCTTTTTACTAACTCAGAAGAAAAAAGTGAAGTTTGTGAATGTGAATTCAATATTTTCTATGAATATGTAGGTGCTCTTTCTCCATTTTAACCACAATATAAATCAACATGGAAAACAATGTAGGTTTTGGCATTCATGTCATGTTAGTTTTGAGTGGTGAATGCATACCAGGTTTGGGAATTACAAAAGCTGCTTGTGTGGTATGTTACAGTTTTTTCCAGTGTATCTACAAGAATATTTGAGCTGTCCATGTCCTAAATTCTATATCATGCCCCTTGGCATAGACAACTGGGCTTTCCCACTGAGCACTAGGACTACACTATTAGTTTAATACTGAGTATGGCTAAAAAAAAAAATGAGCGGCCTCCCTGAATAATTAAGTTAAAATGGTGCTTCTGTGGAATCCATCTTGTTGATTATGTAGACAACTGAAATATTTTCTAATGCTTGCAGGATACAATACACAAAATCTAATGAAATGTATTTCCAGAACCAACTAAATAAAAAGTTTTTTCTTCATTCGCTAACACTCCTTATATGAGTAAAATTCTCACTTCAGCGGTTTTACTCTGGATCAAATTCAGGTACCTTTGGAAAACTCCCATTAAATTTTTGAGACCGGAATTTGTACCTTTGTAGTTATTAGAGAGTGTGAATAAGGTTCTCAAAAAGTAGGAAACTGGAACATTGAAATAGCCATATTGGAACACATCAGTAATCCTTTTAATCCAATGTCCTACCTGAGATAGTGGCCCCTATCAGAGCTGCAGAAGAATGTATGTGGAAACTCTGGAGTAGAAAACTGTCATAATATTCCCAGAGGAGAAATTTCTTCCTACTCCCATTAGTTAGTGGTTGGTTTAAACACAAGGAATGAGGTCCCTATTTTTTAAGCCTATTTTATGTAACAGTTTAACCATTTTTTGAATATGAGCAAAGTTTTGCCATCAATAACTTCTTGTGGTAACAAGTTGTTCAGGTTAGATGTGCGGTTAAAAAACCCAATTTCTTTTTACCAATTTTAAATTTGTTGCCTTTCAGTTTCATTGGATGCCTCCTTGTTCTTGTATTATGAGAGAAGGTAAATAGGAGAATGAAGTTTACCTTCTCTACTTCATTCATATGTACGTCCCTTTTCATACAGAAATCTTATCCAATCATGTCTGTTCGTCTTTTTTGAGTCCCTTCCATTTCTACTGTTCTGACACTAAGGGTGTATCTACACCAGAGTCACTCTGAGTGATGCAGTTAGGTTGATCTGATTATTATGTGTAAAGCTGATCTGAGATTTTATTTCATAGTGTTTGTAATTACCCTAGAGAGGCTTCACTTCTGACAATAATGTAACAAACACAGTAAGGGACATGTCATCACTGCAGAGAAGGTGTGCAGGAGGGGAGGGGAGAGGAAGGAACACCTTCTCTTGCCACAGATGAGTGGGCATCTCTGATACACACAGGTTCTTGAATCTTTGTGTGAATATCTGTTTCACGTTTTTCTCACTGGTTTGAGAAACCGTAACATTCCACAAGGCCAAGCATTACAGCGCACATGCTTCAGTGTCCCACAAATTCTATTGAAAATGAACATAAATTGCTGCTTAATAGGGTTATTTAATTTTGACAATTTTGATGCAAATTTGTTATATTTAAGGCGGTGGTTTTGCCCCTGTTTTTCTCATTTGTGCACTGTGATGCTTTATAGGATGCAAAGTGAAAACCCAGATGTTCAGAGCTTGAAGACACCAAAATGTTGGTTTGGCTGAAATGGTGGTGGCCACATAAAAGCACTGAATTTTTCCCCATTTCATGTGGCTTTTTACTAGGTTGGACATAGATGTAACTGGATGAGACTAAGTGACAGATCCAAACTTACCATAGTGGGTAAAAAAAGAGTGAACTCTAAAGACGAGTTGAGCTGAGCATATTTTCTGATCTGTGGTTACCTCCAAGCACAAATGGGTATGTAGAGGACCTCAGTGGGTGAAGTATTTTGACAGCCAGCATCAATGCCAGTGATCATTGCCAGTATTATGGACATTTTTCCAGGAAGTGCTCCCCCAGCATAATTTCCAGAGATGAAACCACAATGCTGGCTAATATTAATTGGCAGACATTATAAAATTAGTCCCACAAATATGCTTTTTTAAAGGTGGTACTTCCTAGATGGTAAGCCTATAAGTCAAGAATTGGTAATAGGGAATATGTTATCCAGTAGAAGACAAATATGTTGAGTATTTGACTTGTGACACATTTTTACAGCAAATTGTTGGTTATAAATATATCAGTCACCGGCACAGTTCTACAGCTTCTCAAGCTTTCTTTTTAACTTGCCAATGAGACATCAAGAAAGAAATGTAAAAGTTTCATAGTAAAGAGTTTAAAGAACGTCTGCTATACAATAAGTGTTAATAAACCTGAGTTTTCTTTAAACCCTCAGGGATTTGGAAAGATACTTTTCTATAATACTGGTAATATGTATGCAAGACCAAGAGACAAAATTATGGGAAACTTTCCTGGCAAGAACTCTGATACTAGAAGAATCATTTAATGGAGTTCTAAAATACATGGACATGAGCACACTTTGCCAAGAAGTCATTTAAATGGTCCAAATGAGCAAGTAAGGGAGCCCTGAAGTGGAACCTCATATTCAAAGAGTGCAAAAGTCTGGAAATGGGGTAGGAAGTCAGACCTAATCCAAATAATTCTCAGAAAATCATTTTGATCAAGTATTGGGCAAAAGAGAACAGGGAAACCATTAGAATAGGGATAGTCAAAGTAAGGACCGTGAGCTGAATAGAGCAGAGGACAAGCACCTTAGAAATCCCCAAATTATAATTATATAAGGTCTTGTATTTCTACTCTCCGACATGTGGCTGTCATTGTCCTTATTGCAAAGGTGCTGAGAAAGATTGCATGTTAAAACCTTTGTCTATATAGGCTGTACTTCTGCATTACAGATGGGTATAGCTGCAGTCAGCCCCCTTTGGGCAAAGTCTGAATATCCCTTTGTTTCCAAATATAAATGCCATAGACATATGGACACAGAATTACAGGGAAAGCTTTGGATGTTTGGCTCCGCTGGTGCCCCTCAACAACACTATATTGCAACACAGAGCTGTTTTGCTTTGGTTCTGTAAAAGACAGCTATGGTAAGTGTTTAAGGCTATGTTTAACTGTGATAAAGTTTTGTTAGTTTGCATTGTTTGGGTTGTTTGTCTTTCTATATGCAGGGTTCCAACACTATGGTGTGTGGATGGACCACTGGTGGTCCGCAAAGCACTTACTTATGGTAGATGTTACACAGTGCTGGCGCTCCTCCTTGTTTCCAGCTGCTTTTACAGGTATGCAGGCTCTACTTCACAAAAGGGAGCCTGCAGGCCTGTAGACGCAGCTGGAAACAAGGAGGAGGAGACTGTCACTTCATTGTCTATGGGTTGCTGCAACATAATTGGTTTGGATCAAAGATTCTTGGGGAAGGATTGTAAAAGAGATTCTACAGAGTAGTGTTAGAGGTCTGCTTATAGACCCCCTGCTTTGGATTTGGATATAGATCGAGGTCTCTTTAACATTATTAGAGAGAGAAATATTACCAGAAATTATGAGAGACTAATTTCCCAGATACAAACTGGAGAACAAATGCCAATAATAATAAGGCTTATCTGTTCCTGGGTGTAATAAACAGACTTCTTCACCAAAACGTCACTGGACCAACAGGAGGTGATGCTATTTTAGACTTGGTTTTGGTAAGTAGTGAAGACATTATAGCTGAGCAGGTTAGAGAAAATAACTTCGGATTGAATGATCATGAGTTGATTCAGTTTAAATTAAATAGAAGGATAATCAAAACAGGTCAGTAACTAAGATTTTTTTTATTCCAAAAGGGCAGACTTGAGGAAACTAAGGTGCGACGAATGTTAGGGGATGTGTTCCATTCATATTATTTTAGTTAAGAGGTATGTGGGAGGTGAAATATGTGGGCAGAAGTGAGATAGTGGTTTCGAACCACTAAGGACTCTGTGAGAGCCTACTGAGTTGCTGGGAGCCACCCCAGAATGTTTATTTAAAAGTCAGCCATTAGAGGAGAACTATTGGGAGAGTAAGGTTAGAGACCTGCCAGCTGGAGATGGTTTGGTCAGAGCTTTCTGAAGTTGCCAAGACATTTCTCTCCAGATTCCAGAGACTGGTCCATGAGGGATGATAGAGGTCTGAGCTTCTGAGTGGTTGGTGGTGAGACCAGATTGGCAGAACATCAGACTCTCTGATTTATGAGAAGGAAGGCTGAACTGGAGTTTGAAAGGAAACTTTTTGGGTCTTGAAAAGGAAAGTGGGCACTGGCAGATGATTAGTACCGGAGTTCATTCATAGATTTTAATTTTAAGAAATAAAAATTATAAGTTTGTTCATTCAGTCTGGAGTGGAGCTGTGGTGAATTGAGATTTTTCCAGTGGCCTTCTTATCAGGGTATCATCTTTCCTGGGGACTGGGTCCTTGCAACAAAGGATCAGAGGAGGGGTGCTCCAAAGTAAAATTTCCAAGTCAGAAGCTTAGTGGTAGCAGCAGGTATCCAAGACCAGGACATAGAAAACCTGGGTTTGTGACATGAGGAAATGAATTAGTGAAGGAAACTGGGCTGAAGAGCTCAAGGACTTAAATGTGGAGGAGAGTTGGAATTTCTTTGTCAAACAATCTAGAATTTGCATCCCATGCAAGGGGAAAAACTTGTAGGGAAGATTTCCAGACCTAATTGGATGAATAGCCATCTAAAAAAGGATAATAGGAGTAAGCAGAGAGCCTACAAGGAATGGAAGAAGGGATTGATCAGCAAATAAATCTGGGTAGTGGAGGTTAAAAAGTGTAGGGATAAAGTGAGAATTGTCAAAAGTCAAGCTGAGTAACACCTTGCAAAGGAAATTAAAACAAACAGTAAAAAGTTCCTTAGCCATATAAATAAAAAAGAAACAAGAAGAGAAATGAGACTGTTATGCAGCAAGGATGGGGTAGAGATTAAGAATAATCTAGGTATGGCCCCAAAACTAAATGAATGTTATGTTTCAATTTTTAATAAGGATGATATAGAACATGGGGGCAAAAGGAAGATGGCTAATGGGAATGAGTATATAGAAATGGAAATTATTACATCTGAGGTGGAAATAACATCTGAGGTGTTTGAGTTAGGGGGTCTGGATAACCTCCATCCCAGAATACTGAAAGAACTGGCACATGAAATTGCAAGTCCAGTAGCAATGATTTTTAATAAATCTATCAAAGTGGAGTGGTACCATATGACTGGAGAATAGCAACTGTAGTACCTATGAATAAGTAAGAGGAAAAAGTGAGCCAAGCAGACCCATCAGTCTAACCTCAATACTATTCAAGGCTTGAGAACAAAGAATATATTTTTGTGAGGTAAATGGAAAATGTAATAAAATACAAAATGGATTTACCAAAGGCAAATCATGCCAGATTAGTCTGATACCTTTCTTTGCTGAGATAACCGATTTCTTAGACAAGGGAAATGCTATAGATCTAATCTATCTAGACTTCAGTAAAGCATTTCATATGCCATCAGAGAAGAAACTATAAGCAAAGCTGGAAAAGATGGGGATTAGTACAGGAATTGTAAAGTGAATAAGGAACTGGCTAAAGGGGAGACCACAACAGGTTGTGCTGAAAGGAGAATGAGTGGGCTGAAGAGAGGTTACTAGTGAAGTTCTTCAAGGATTGGTCTTTGGATTGATCTTATTTAATATTTTTAATAATAGCCTGGGCACAAAAAGTCAGAGTGTGGTAATTAAATGGGCTGATTATACAAATTTGGAAGTCCTAATCAGTGCAGAGAAGGATCAGAATATTGTTCAGGAAGAATTGTCTGACCTAGAGAACTGGAGTGTGAATGAAATGTAAGAGTACAAAGTGCAAGGTCATGCCTTAGGAAATATTAACAAGAATTTCTTTTGTAAACTAGGGGCTCATCAAATGGAAGCAACAAAGGAGAAGAAAGACCTGGGTGTATTTGTGGGTCACAGGATGACTGTGAGCCATCAATGTAATGAGACTGTAAAAAGAAAAAAGAACAACCCCCCGAACAAATGCTTTCTTGGCATGTATCAGGCAACATATTTCGAGTAAAGATAGGGAAGTATTAATATTGTACAAGGCTTTGATAAGACCTCATTTGGAATACTATGTACAATTCTGGTCACTCATATTCAAGAAAGTTGTATTCAAACTAAAACAGGTGCAGAGGCTGGATATTAGGATGATTAGTGGAATGGAGAGCCTGTCTTATGAGAGAGGATTAAAAGAGCTTTGTTGGTGTAGCCTAACAAAATGAAGGCCGAGAAGGGCATATGATTGCATTTTATATATGCATTAGAGGCATAAATATCAGGAATGGAGAAGAACTACTTAAGCTAAAGAACAATGATGACACAAGAACAAACAGACCATGAATAAATTTAGGCTGGAAATTAGAGATTTCTAACCATTAGAGGAGTGAAGTTCTGGAACAGCCTTCCAATACAAATAGTGGGAGCAAACAACCTAATTCGTTTTAAGATGGAGGTTGATAAAGTTATGAACAGGATTACATGATGGAGTTGACAACATCATAAAAATATTTGGTTCCTGTTGCTCACACCTGATCTGCACTAATTATTGGTTTTTCAGACTAATGATTTCCTGTCCTGTTTCTAGAGTATGTATCTGACTCTGTTATTCAATAGAATTCTGACTTCCACTTCTTGCTAACTCTGATTTTGTGTTGTCATAATTTTAAACAAGTTGGTTTGTTAATCTATTTCTGGTGCACACATAATACATTTGCAACTAACAAAAAACTGGCTGAAAAGTATCTCACTTCATTCTCACTTAATAACAATGCTTGATTTTGTGCAAGTGTCTGTCTGTATGTATGTAATTTCATCCACGAATGAGCAGGTGGACTACACCTAGCTTGACATTTTAAGACAAATTTTTTTTAAAACACCATGGTTTTCAGCAAACAAGACATGATTGATTCAGTAAAGGGCGCGTAATCATGCAAAAGTGAGAGACTTAAGACCTCATTTCCTGAAGAGTGTTGGAAAAAACAATCAGGAGGACTGACTGTTAGGTCTAACTCAAGATTTTATTATATATCTTACTCCTGAGGGCATTGTGCACCAAAAAAATAAAAATTCTGCTCATAATATTTTAGAATTCTGCAAAATTCTGCAAATTTTATTTGTCAAATAAATGTGGAGGCTCCAGCATGGCGTTGAGAAGCACAGACCGCTGGCTGCACAGAGGTGGGAGGTCGCTGTTCAGCTCCCCTCCGGGACACGGACTCAACAGTAAAGCTGCACCCAAACCTGATACAGTGCAAAGACCCAGCCTGCCCCAGAAATACCCCAGCCTCTGCCCTTCTGTGCCAGGTGCACCAGGTATGGGTGGGCAGGATCAGCCCAGCAGGATCCAAGTGTGGAAGGGCTTAGCGTGGGGGGTGAGAGGTTTCTGTGTGGGGCAATCTGGGTGTGGGCAGCTCAGTGGAGTATCTGGGGGGAATCTGGATGCACATGGGCTTGTTGGGGGGTTCAGGGTGCAACTTGTGGACTAATAGCTTAAATATAGTTGATAACCAGGCTCTTGAAATTTCTCTGGGTTTGAAGCAGGAGGCCATTCATTGCAGGACAGAAAGGTCCTGCTCTGTTCTTTGTGAATCATAGAATCCTAGGGTTAGAAGGGACTGTAAGGGTCATCTAGTCTAACTCCTGGTCTAACTTAAATGATAAGTTTAATATCAACTCAGGCTTACAGAAGTGCTCCATTGATGGGGTCACAGTAGCTGCTGCTCTAGGAACAGGAAAGGAGAGACTGAGTGGGAGAAGGCTGTACTTGGAACCCAGAACTAGGCAAGAAACACCAAGCGGGAAATATTTGGGTTACATTTTGTTGTCCTCTGTTTTTCTGTGACCAGGAGATAAAATTCTTCCTTGAAAAGGGGATGTGACTAGCTGCACCTGTGGTTCTCTGTGCACTGAACTTCTCTACCAGCTTATAAGGGTGAGCAGGCGTAATATTCTCACATAAATCTGCATTAAAGGAAAATGACAGCACATTTGTATCAAACACTAAATAACTAGAGAGATCATGTGTGTAATATATATCACTAAAATTCAAAAGCAGCAGATGGTCACTGAGAAATACCTGTAGAAGCTCCAGTTTTTCTGGACAATTCTGACCTTACTGCTGAACGCTGCTACTTTCTGTGTCATGGAGAAAGTGGTGCGTCTTTTCTGAACAACCCCCCAGCTATCCATCATGTAGCATTCTACAGCTCCAAAGTATCTCTCAGAAATTAGTAAACATCTTCCCTCTAGACTGGCATTGGATCCTGATTACACTCTTAAGCTGACCTCACTCCTTCAACCTTTGAATACTAGTAGACCTCCTGCTACCTGGTTCCCTGTACAGTCCCTCCCTCCTTGAACAAACATCTAGGGACTTCTCTTTCCATCTCACTTTCTTCTGCTGTTCTTGACAAGAATCTAGCTTGGCTCCCATCCATCCCATTTCCTTTCCTACAAACTGTCACCCTGATCATCTCTCTCCTTGAAGGCATGTGCTGGGATTGCAAGCGGCCTGAGGGACCCTGGTTTCTTTCTTGGTGTTTCATGTTATTGGGTTGCAAGCTGCCTGACTAGCTATCGCTTGCTGCATTGAAGTTTTCTGATGCATGAGGGTGAACGAATGTTGCATGCTGGGAAGATGAGGGGATGGCCATAGAAATCCACGTAATGGAGAAGAAGTTATGACATCAGTTTCTCCCTGTCAGACAGAGTGGCAGCTACCAACCAATGCATAGATTTTACAATTTTCTGTGTTAATTACAATATTAGTGTAAACATGGAATCAATTATTTTGCTTTTGACAGAGGCTGAGTAGATTCTGAAATGAAAGATTGATATTTATACCAACAGAAAAAGCAGATATTTTTGGTCTTACAACAGTGTTGCAAAATATATAGTCCTGGCCAGCTAAGCCAGACTCTTATTAGACAGAGGAAAACAAAAGAGAAATAGGAAAGTAAAGAAATAAGGTACGGGAACAAAAAGACACAGAGGTAGTAGGGAAGGGGGAAAGATAGAGAGATATCTCAGGTGTCATTTGGGATTCAGCTAGAGCTGGTGGAGGTAGCGATGTCATATGGGTCCCTCTCTCTGATCTGGTCTGGTCAAGACATCTTTCACGATTGGGATGGAGAAGGTCTGAGGTCCCAGGAAATCGTGGGAAGGGGGCAGCCTTGATTGTGAAGCTTGGTCAAATAGCCATTTTTTCTCCCCAGTTTCATTAAGAACCCACAAATGAATTGATGGATGGAATAGCCCACCCCTTCGTCATTTTGTCCAACAATTAGAACTAGTTTCTGAGATGCCAATTTCTGGTTCCACCCTTGTCTTGTTTACCAGGTGTGATCTTAACACAGTCCTTGAGTTGTCAGTAGGCCTTTTGGTTTGGACTAATTCAGTCTTTCAGTATCTTTTACCACCAATGTTTGTTGTTATAGGTTATTGTGACATCTTATTCAATTTTTACAGTTGAACTCACAGAGTAAATATGTAGGTCCAATTATAGACTCATAGACTTTAAGGCCAGAAGGGACCATCATGAACATCTAGTCCAGGAGTCGGCAGCCTCTGGCACGCGGCTCACCAGGATAAGCACCCTGGTAGGCAGGGCCAGTTTGTTTACCTGCCACGTCCTCAGGTTTGGTTGATCGCGACTTCCACTGGCCGTGGTTTGCTCCTCCTGACCAGTGAGGGCTGTGAGAAGTGGCTCGGGCTGAGGGATGTGCTGGCCGTGGTTTCCCGCCACCCTCATTGGCCTGGAGCGGTGAACCATGGCCAATGGGAGCCACGATCAGCCAAAACTGCTGACGCGGCAGGTACACAAACTGGCCCAGCCCTCCAGGGTGCTTGCCCTGGCGAGCCGCATGCCAGAGGTTGCTGACCACTGATCTAGTTTGACCTCCTGCACATTGATGGCCAAAGAACCTCACTCACCCACTCCTGTAAAAGACCAATAACCTCTGGCTGAGTTACTGAAGTCCTCAAATCATGATTTGAAGACTTCAAGTTATAGAGAATCCACCATTTACATTAGGAACTCCACTAATGGCCTCCCTGCAGCCTGAGAGTTTACCTTTCAGCATCACTCGTGGTAGTCTTCCATTTAATCAGTTCCTTATCCACTTCAATTCTCATACTAATCCCTATCTTCTCCAATTTTAACTAATAATTTCCCATGCGGAATTGTATCAAATGCTTTACTGAAATCCAGGTATATTAGATCTACTGCATTTCCTTTTCCTAAAAAAAATCAGTTACATTCTCAAAGAAGGAGATCAGTTTGTTTTAGTATGATCTACCTTTTGTAATACCATGTTGTGTTTTATCCAAGTTACTACTTATCTCTATATATTTAATTACTTTCTCTTTCAAAATTTATTGTAAGACCTTGCATACAATTGAGGTCAATCTAACAGGCCTAAAGTTTCCTGGGTCACTTTTGCCTCATTTCTTAAAAATAGATACTATATTAGCAATTCTTCAATCATATGGTACAACTCTTGAGTTCACAGATTCATTAAAATCCTTGCTATTGGGTTTGCAGTTTCATGTTCCAGTTCCTTTAATATTCTTGGATGGAGATTGTCCAAGGCTCCTGGTTTAGTCCCATTAAACTGTTTGAGTTTGACTTCCACCAGAGATGTGGTAATTTCTACCTCTATATCCTCATTTCCATTAGACACTCCGCCACTACCTCTAAGCTCCTCATTATCCGTATTAAAAACTGAGGCAAACTATTTGTTTAGGTGTTTGGCCATGGCTAAATTATCTTTAATCTCCAATCCATCCTCAGTGCTTAGCAGTTCCACTTCTCTCTTTGTTTTCTTTTTATTTGTATGGCTATAGAATCTTTTAACCATTGGTTTTAATTTCCTTTGCAAGGTCCAACTCTGCTTGGCTTTTGGCAGTTCTCACTTTTCCCTACACTTTCTGACCTCCCAGTGGTAACTTTCTTGGCTGATCCTTCTCATCTTCCATTCCTTATAGCCTTTCTGATTTGTCTTAATCACCTGTTTGTGGTGCTTGCTCATCCAGCCTGGTCTGCAACCCTTCCCTCCTAATTTTTCCACCTTGCTTGGGCTGCAGGCTTCAGACAGTTTCTGCAACATTTCCTTAAAGTAATTCCAACCCTGTACATACAGATCCTTGAGCTCTTCAGTCTAGTCCACTTCCCCAACTAACTCCCTTAATTTTTTTAAGTTTGCCCTTTTGAAATTAAGGACCCTAGTTGCAAATCTGTTTTTGTTTATCCTTCCATATAGTTTAAGCTGAATTAGCTCATCACTCAAACCAAGGTTGTCCCTTACAAACAGTTCTTCTGTGAGGTCCTTGCTGCTCACCAATACTAAGTAGTGCAATATGCTTTCACTGTAGTACTGCTTAAATTAATTATCACAACAGCTCTCCAGGTACAGAAAAAGTATACATTCTGCTACTATGAGGCAGATCCAGACAGAGATCCTTGATCCATTTTTAATTAGTCTTTTCTCACATAACTCTCATTGAATTCAGTGGGATTTTGCTGAAGTAAAGTAGGAAGAAAGACCCTTGGGATCTGGCCATGTAGATGCCGCAGTATTAAGCATAACAGAGTGAGTTAACCCCATGCTTAAAGCCCTGCATGGATAAAAAAAATTGGATTTGTCTCTGATCTGCATCTGCGATAATTAACTTGTATCAGACCCGTGATCTGCACTCCATCTTTTGTATGTATTGCATCCACACCAGCATCCTATCTCACTGTGCAGATACAAAAATTTGGACCTGCATCGGATGGTAAACAATGCATTCGCAGATTTTCAGGGCTCTACTCATGCTGTTTCAGCAACATAGTAATGTCCCTTTGTGCTGGGGTTTTAATGGAGCAATTACACTTGAAATTGATATAGAGTGCCTGGCATTGAAACAGCACTGTAGGTACATCTTGTTCCACATAATGAGTAAGTAGGGACTAGTCAGGGTCAGGTTTAACTTTGCAATGTCCTTGTTTGTTTCACTCTAGGTTATTAGGATTTTATATAGATAGATAGATAGAAAGAAATGTGTTAGCAGCTTCTGCCCAGGGGGCAGTAGATAGCAAATCAGTGCTAGTGTCGTTCTGCAGATTGGCTGGCAGAGGTTTGGGCAAGGTGTGACTAGTCTCCTCCCTTAAGATTCTGTGCATCATATGTCTGGCCCCAGCAAGCAGTGCAATGTGCTTTCACCGTACTACTGCTTAAACTAACAGTTATCTTTGGCAGAGATTATAACTGCTCAGACTCTTTTATATGTCTGGGGTTCTTACTGTGGTCAGAGCTTCTGGTGTACCCCAGTCTAAATGATCTCAGAAGAAGACATTGAGATGAAATTATTTTTTCCAGTACTAAACAGATGGTCTTAGTAGTTATTAACATTTTTTACAAGCATTTAAGGCTTTCGTTAGATCCTTGAAGCAGAGCTGCTATTATTAACGTTGTTGATGTCTCCATTGTAAAAATAGCATATGAAGTTTAATGTCTTGGCCCTTTGAAATAGCATCAGGCCCAAGCTTGGTTCATTTCACTTTCTTTCTCCATTAAATGATTCTCTCTATATTTTTTTTAAATCGAACTTGGGATTCATTTCAGAGTCACTTGTTGCCGCTACTGCAAAATACATAACACAATTGGCTCCGTTTTTAAAATTAATTTTGTTTTTAAAGGGCTTTGATATTTTTAAAATAAAAATCATTCTGTAATTGCCAACTTATTTATGGCCAGAGTGCACTATGTCCTCATCATACGCAGTTAAGACAATGTAATATCACCATTAACTGTAATAGGACTTCATGTCACCATAAAGGTCTAAAGATGATGCCAGTTAAAATGGATGGAGATGATTTTGTTAACAATGATGCCGAAGTGAACTTAATGCCCACGAGAGTACAGCTCTTCTTGTCCCAAGGGAAGATTTTAGAGGATCAGAGAAGTGAAATGGGAACTGTATTGGCTCCTGCTTGAAGGGGGTAAATTGTTATATCTGTGACAAAGATCTGTCTCCCAGCTGGTTTTTGTGACATTTAAATTAAATAAGTGTTTTAATGACAAAACAACGGATTTTGAAATTCTCTAAGGCCTGGTCTACATTACAGAGGCCAACATAAGGCAGCTTAGGTCGACCTAATTACGTCAATGTACATACTACAGCCTTGTCCCACCGATGTAAGTGCCCTACTACACCGACATAATAACTCCATCTCAAGGAGAGGCTTAGGGCTTATGTCGGTATAGTTAGGGTGAGGCAGTATCTCTATGGACACTGTGATATTTACACCACTGATGCAGGGGGGGGGGTAGTGTGACCATCAGCCACTGCGGTAATGACATAGGTTGACTTAAGTCTGTAGTGTAGACATGCCCTAAGAATCTCTCTCTTTCCTTACCTCCCCCCAATTACTTATGTTTCATTTTCTTGCTTCTTGTGATGTCATGATCTTATTAGTTCTCCAGACCATCATAGACCACCATTTCCTTCAAGGAAAAATAGTATAGACAAAACTTAAATTAAATAAAACCAAGTAGTAAAAAGGAAGAAACCCACTTTTCATGTCTTATGCACACATTATCAGGGTGCAAAATAGGGCACATGCCTTTTTTTTTTTTTTTCATTTTCAGATCAACTTTAAACTGTAGGAAAGGAACAAAGCCCATTCTGTGACAATTGCAAATAAGGCCAATCTGATAGCCAAATGCTGCCATTAGGCTAACACAAGGGAAAATATTATCATGTTAGGTAACACTAGATCCCAAACACTTCACAATGTGTTTATGAAGTACAAATGTACGTCATGTACAATTCATACATTAACTGAAATGTCAATTTGTTTGAGGGATAATGCATTTGGAACAGGCTCTACAAATCCTGTTCCAGGGCTTGCAGGAAAATAGTTAACTCCTTTTCTCTTGGAAGGGCCATATTTGTCTATCATCACTGCAGGGATACTCAGAAGAGGGCAGAGACAGCTGTGGAAAAGAGAGGGTGCTCCTTGCACTCCATCTAAGGGGTCAGATGTGTAGGGAAAGGAAACAATTTGTAAACTAGGTGATCACAGAATCATGGAAAAGTAGGGCTGGAAAGGACGTCAAGAGATTCACCTCGTCCATCCTCTTGCATTGAAACAGGTTTAAAAATATCTAGACCATCCCTGACAGGTGTTTGTCTAACTTATTCTTACAAATCTCCAATTACCAGGATTCTACAACCTCCTTAGATAACTATTCCAATGCTTAACTATTCTTATGGTTTAGTTCCTTAGCAAACTAGGAACGTATGGTCTCAATGAAATTACTATCAGATGGGCACACAACTGGCTGAAAGGCCATACTCAAAGAGTAGTTATCAATGGTTCACTTTTAAGATAGGAGGACACATCAGATGGGATTCCAGAGGAGTCTGTCTTTGGTACTATTCAATATTTTCATTAACAGATTGGATGATGGAGGGGAATATGCTTATAAAATTTATAGATGACACCAAACTGGGAGGGTTATTAAGATTTGGGGATTATACAAATTGAGTAGAAGTAAATAGTGTGACTCGCTGCAAAATAGGCAAACGTCATTCTGGGATGTATTAGCAGGAGTGTTCTTTGTAAGACATGGGAGGTAATTGTCCTGCTCTACTTGGCACTGGACAGACCTCAGCTAGAGTATTGTGTCCAGTTTTGGGCACTACACTTCAAGAAAGATGTAGACAAATCAGAGGAGGAGACAGGGCCGGTGCAACCATTTAGGCAAACTAGGTGGCCGCCTAGGGCACCTAGTGGTTGAGGGAGCCTAAAAGCCTGCTCAGGCGAGGAGGTGGAATGGAGGTGAGCTGGGGTGGGGGGGGGAGCAGGGAGGGCCTCCCACAGTAACGGGGGGACACACAGGGGAACTGCTCCCTGCCCCAGATTACCTCCCCTCTGCCTCCTCTGCTGAGCACACAGCCCCCACTCTAATTCTCCTCCAATCGGCGCCGCAAGCCTGGAAGTGGAGGAGAATTAGAGCCATGCCAGCATGCTCAGTGGAGGAGGCAGAGCTGAGGTGAGCTGGGGCAGGCTCCACAGGCAGGGATAGCTGCCGTGGGGGGAGGTGTCTGCCCAGGTGGGGTTAGCTTGGGGGGGGGCAGCTGCGGGGGGGGGCAGCAGGCTCCCCAGGTGGGGGGCTGGGTTAGCTGCCACGGGAGGGGCTCCTATGGTGGTAGGGGTGGGGGGGCATGGTTAGCTGCTGCAGGGGGCAGGGTTAGCTTGGGGGGGGAATGCAAGGTGAAAGTTTCGCTCAGGGCACGAAACTTCCTTGCGCTGGCCCTGGGAGGAGAGCAATGAAACTGATAAAAGGTTTAGCAAGCTTGACCTATGCTGAAAGGTTAAAAAAAAAAAAAAGGCCATGTTTAGTCTTGAGAAAAGAAGACTGATGGGGGGTCTGGTAACAGTCTTCACATTTGTTAAGGGCTGTCATAAACAGGATGATGATCAATTTTTCTCTATGTCCACTGAAGGTTGGACAAGAAGTAATTGGCTTAATCTGCAGCAAGGGAGATTTAGGTTAAATATTAGGAAAAACTTTCTAATTATAAAGATGGTTAGGAGCTGGAATTGGCTTCCAAAGGAGGTTGTGGAATTTCCATCATTGGAGGGTTTTGGGAACGGGTTCAACAAACACTTGTCAGGGATTGTCTAGACAGATATAGTCCTGCCTCAGCATGGGGTGTTGGACTAAATGACCTCTTGAGGTCCATCTAGCCCTATATTTCTATGATTTTATCATTTAAACTCAACCCCTAGTAATTTACCTGTGGCCAAGCATATCTGTGTATATAATTAAACACAGTCCTTGTGTCCAGTCTGTGGTCAAATTTGACTGGATAAAATGGTTTAAGGAAATAGAAAATCTCAGTGATAGCAATATTTGTATTTGAAAAGCATGAGGCATAGGACATATTCAAAAAGAGCGAGAGAGGCATATTCTGGTGCATGAAACGGAAATGGTGATGCCACCTGCTACAAAAAAAGTGAAAAACTAGCAGTGAAAATAATGACAGAAGAATGTTTCTACAGTTTTTCTTTTATATTACATACAGTGTGACAATATTTACAATGAGATGGAATGAACAGTCATGGAAGTGGAACAATATTTTAAGTGCTATGTAATGCAAAATAGACAAATTTTCTCTAGCCTTTCAGGAACAGATTCTGGTAATCTTAATCTCATAGACTAGCACTCCACTTTGTAAACTGTCCTATCTGAATCAATGGGACTATTTGAAGGGTAAGATGCTATTCCACATGAGTAAGAGTGTGGGAATGTGTCCCATAATGAGCAGAACTGCATGAGTAGTTCAGTGCGACTTGGCTCAAATGGTGTGTTGTGGATTTAGCATAATCTACATATGACGTATTTTACCTGTGCTCACCACTATAAATGTTGTATTTATTCATTATAAAATGTCACTTCCTTAGGCAGGATGTGGACGTTTAGGTGAGGATGTCAATGGCTCTCTCCTGTTTATCACTTTTTTTCTTTTACAAATACAGTTGGTTGTCAGCCTAATTTTATTAAGTCATCTGGCTATGGGCCTGTTGAAATCACAGTTCTTCTGTGCATTCTCATCAAATGACCATACAGTGTTTTCATTTACTGTACAAATTATTTTGCACTGGGATATATGGAAACTCTCTGGCACTAAGTAATTTTAAACTTGCAACTATAATATTTTTTCAGTATCCTAACACAATTACTGTTTATATTACAGTAGCACCCAGAGACCCCTATCCTGTTGTTCTTGATGCTGTACAGATACCATGGTAGATATGGTCCCTCCTCCAAAAGCTTGCCGCCTCAGAAGATTTACAGTCAAATCACAAGGAGATTTTTGCTTTATCCCTTATTAGCTATAATGCTGGTGAAAGGTGCTGGAAGGACAGCCATGAGAAATAAAATACCCTGTTACTCATAGAACAAGTACAGTGCACCCTTCAACTATGGCCAGAGGGCTGAGTGTAGTACAACTTGCAGGGTTTTTCTGAGATTGGTACCCTCATTGGCAATCAGTGGAATATCATGTGAGATTGAATGATAGAGAAGTGCGGTGTGGTGCTTACATGAATAGGAAGGGAAATAAGATCAGTGTTACAACTGTGGATAGAAAGAAGTGATGCTTCAGAGGTTTGAAGATACTGAAAGAGGCTTTTCTAGTCATGAGTGAACCTAAGAACTATATATGGAACAAAGCTACAGTTTTGGACATGAGATCTAATATCTAAATTTCTTTATAAACACGGTAGAATAGAAAATAAGTTATCTAAAAACCTGAGCACCCAAGAACTCAGGATAGATGGAAATGGGAATGGAATAGGAGTGGTTGGACTAATGCCAGATTCTGTTTGCAGTTATATGGCAGTAAATCGAGTGATTCCACTTGAGTTACCAAGGATTCACCCTGGTGTAATGGAGATCAGAATGTGGCCCAGGGACTTTTAGGCGTTTGGTTTTTTTAAAGTAGTTATTCAAAGAAGATAGATATAGATGTTAATGACATAGATGAAAACGGTATTAACACATCTGATCTTAATGGCTAACCTGGGCATGGTGATTCATACTGCCATGCTAGATGCAAGTTAAGCCCCTTAATAGGGGGAATGCCAAACGTTGCACTACAATGACTCCTCCAGATTATGACAGAGACATTGATAGAGATTTGGCAATGAGAGTTTGGGGTTCAAAGAGCAGGGACATGTTTTTTCTGTTGCAAAAATGGCTAAAAAGTGGAAGAAATAGGGAAATTTGATAGATGAACCCCTCAAACTCCTGGCTATCCTAAGTAATTTGCATTTACTTGTGACACTTGGAGTTCCCAGATCTGAAGAAGAGCTCTGTGTGGCTCAAAATCTTGTCTCTCTCACCAACAGAAGTTGGTCCAATAAACAATATTACCTCACCCATCTTGTCTGGCTAATTTCCTGGGACAAATGCGGCTACAACTACACGACATATAAGTAAAACTTGACAGATGCCAGCCTTAATTTGAAAGCTTTCTGAAACTGCAGTATGTTCTGTGAAACAGTCTACAAAACAATGTTGATGTTGTCTCTGAAATGTTATTAACAGCTATAGAGGGAAAATGGCTTTCATCTGACTTGTGAACATACATGGCAATAACAGCAAGAATGATGAAAAAGTTTGAAAGCTACACTGAAGAATCATTTGTTGTGACAGAGTCAGTACTATATTGGCACTTTCACATAATTAGTACCAAGTGGTGCGGGTTTTTTATTTTTTTTGGTGTGTTGTGGTGTCAAAGTATTGGGTTTTTTTTGTTTGATTGTGGGTTTTTTTTTTTTTTACTATGACATTTTCTAGTAATTACATGGTATGAATTCCTGGAACCAAAAGTCATTCCCTGCATGTTATGTTCACCAAAATATCCATAATATGGTTCCTCTTCTTAAAAGACATTGTAAAAGCTGAAAATCTTTTTAAAGCTTGGACGTTGAAAAGAAAAAACAAAACAAATAAGCTATTCTGCAGACTTGTCTGGTGTTAGCTTGTCTGTGTTTGCAGCTCTATGGGAAGTTTGCCTCATTCTACTCTTTAAATATTTATCCTTAGAAAAGATTTTTTAAAAAGGTGGGTGGAAGGAGAATCTCTCTCCTTGTAACTATTCCCACAGTCTGCAGTTCCACAGCTGGAATGAATGGAATTCCGATAACACTGTGTTGTTCAAAAATGCAAAAATCACCCAGACTGTGCAGAGACGGCTTTAGCAGAACATTGCATGGCGCTTCATATTACCAGAGAGTGAATGATAAAATAATTAAAAACACCATCGCCCCAGAAAAGTCAAATTACTGTGAAAATAGCACATTCCATCTATCAGGACAGTGCAGAATGCTTTTGAAAAAGATCTGGTTAAGATGAATTTGTGTCTGGCTTTTTCTTTTCTTTTTTTTAAATGTCTGCACTAACCACACAATTCTAAAACTTCCTAATACAGATTTTAATTGACTGCATTGAGTTGATGTGTTGGAGGGGAAAACTTTTTGAGTGCCACTCCATAAAGCATGTAGGGGCTCCAGGTGAGTACTCTGATTCTAAACCCAGAGCAAACTTTTGTTTCTTTTCCCTCTCTGACACAAATACCAGCACATTTGCAATCTGGAAACCAACTCATAGATTACAGGAACTAATCTGTGAAGCCATTATGAATCATCTGCAGGGGAGACGTATATATTCGCTGAGGGCAAGATTCTGTCACCCCTATCTTCACTAGTACCTTACTCTGTCAGTAATTTCATTGGTTTAACTGGCACTAGATTCTGCCACCCTTACCTTCACTCTAGTGCTTTACTCCACCAACAGTCAAGGGGAATATCAGTGGAAGCTTTCTATAGTTAAAAAGGGGAATAAATCAGTTAAGACAACCTAAATGTTGAATATTACAGTTACAACCTCTGGCAACTCAGGTCCACAGGTACAGGAGAAGCAATACCCACACAAGTAATCATCCTAGCTATGTAAGTACTGCAATAGACACAGTATTCTATAAGTCATCTGCAGATTAAAGAAATAGAGCTGAATGCTCAGGTCTTATTTTCCTATAATTTCTCTGTACATATAGTTTACAAATAAAGAGTCTTTACTGAAGTAGGTGCAAAGCTGAGAGACTAAGGAATCATCTCTGCCTGGACGAATCATGCAGTGCTCAAAGTTTTTGAAGCCTTAAGATTTCTGAGTTGTAATTTCAGGATTTTGAATAATAGCTTTAATTTTTCTTCAAAATTAGCTGCTGAAAAATAACTGGAAACCAAGGACATTCCAATGTGTGAAGATTGATTGTCTCTCATGTTCAAAATGTGATTACTCAGCAGCTGCGAGCACTTCTTTGAGATTTAAGCTAGAGAATGGCATTCTCTTTGACAGCTGTATTGGTCACTTGTGGGTCAGACACTGAAATGGTCAGTTTTGGGGGTAAGGTCTTATCCTACAACATTACAGTTAGAGCATATTCCCATATTAACAAATTATCCAGCTACCATCCAACCTCCTATTTCTGGGCAAAATAACAGAGAAAGTAGTAACCATCAAGCTCCCATTTCATGTGACATCAGTGAACACCCCGGATGCTTCACAATCAGGTTTCAGTCCAGGGTGCAGCACAAAGTATGCTCCAGTGGCACTAAAAGATGACCTCCTCAGAGCAATGGACACAGGTAAGATCTCCATGAACACAAGTAAAATCTCCGTACCCATAATACTGGACCTCTTTGCAGTCTTTCACACAGTGGGCCACAGGTACTACAAACATATCTACATGACTAGCAAGAGTCGATGCCCCAGTGTTACAATGGCTCCAGTTATTCCTTTCCAGAAGAACTCAGATAATGGTAATGAGTAACCATTTCTCCTCTTCTAAGGCTCTCAGTAGCAGGGATCCATACTATCTTTGCTTCTTTTCAATTTCTACATGAGACAAACTGGGAGAGGTAATGAAATGCCTTGGATTTAGCTGCCAACGGTATGCTGATGACACACAACTATATATCTCATTCTCAACTGATGCAACCATTGCTGCTACTAAAACGTCAGAATGCCTAAAGGAAACTGTTTGTTTGCATGATGATCTGCTGGCTCAAACTGAACCCAGGCAAGACCAAAGTGATGCTGGTCAGAAAGGAGAAATGCTTTGAAGCCAAGATGTCGCTACCTTTCATTGAAGGCATACAGCACCCATTCATCAAAGTGGTGTGATCTCCTGGGGTCCTGTATAACTCCTTGCTAAGGCTGGATGAGCAGGTAGCATCACTTTCTAAAAATGTTTTTTTTCACTTCCAGCTTGGTAGGAAACTACCTCCCTTCCTCCCAGATGAGGACCATAGCAACCACTTTTCACCTCCAGGTGAAACTCACTGTGACTGAAGCTGTATAGGAAGACTATGCACAGGTTTCAGCTGGTACATAATGATTGGGGATTTTGAACCTCTCAAACTTTGTGGGTGTTTGATGTGGGGTTTTGATTCAGAGCCATCTTTAGATATCTGAGAAATTAAACACTAGAATGCTTTTGTGTTTTAATTTTTCAGATATCTAAAGATGGCCCTGAATCAAAACCCCACATCAAAAACCCACAAAGTATGAGAGGTTCAAAATCCCTAATTTGAATTACATGATAGGCCTATGTTTAGTCTAGAATGTAGCTAGAATGTGAACTGAGTCAACAAAAATTTTATGCAGGAGAAAACTGCATGCTTTACAAATATATAAGTATTTTTTCTTCAGGAGGCTCATCTGAAGAGAAATTATTTAGGATGCTACCCAAAAGAACAGCAGAACCCCAGTGAAGATAATGGGGTTTCATCGATATAATTTTGAGGGTCAAATTCTGTGTTTTAGTGGATTTTGCATAGGTGAATCTGAGGCGACTGGAGTTGCACAGGTGTAAGGACTGAATTTGGCCTGCAGAATCTTTGTCTTTTGAGGATTCACAGGTCAGAAAGGCTCTGGTTTTAGATGCCAGATTGTATTTGAAGGGTAGCAGTTAAAAATCCCATCTTTTTGCATGAGCCATATATGTGATAAGCATAAATGTATAAAACCTATGTTAAGAATGGGAATGGGAATCGGAATAACAGATTTTCTTCAGAGATGAACTATCAGATTACTGGGTATGGGGAAACAATGACCCCACTTAAGATTGATGGATTTGTTTGAACTCTCTTATAAGTTATTCCTTAGACTGTTCAGTTCCATACTCATCTTTATTTCATTGCCTTAAATGCAAAGATCCCAAACCTGACTTAATTAATTCCATATTATGCTGCTCATGTATAGAAAAACTTTGTATAATGTCATTCAGTTTAATAACAGTTCTCTCTCTCTAAATGTACTAATGTCTATAGTCAAATGTATAAAAGGAGACTTGGCTCAATTCTTAGGTTTGCCCAACACCACAGGAACATTATACAAATCAATCCGTGTGCCATAGTGAGGAAATGTATAATGATGCACTGGATTTCCTGCAAACCTCCCACAAAGAACTTTTAGCTTGAGTTGACTCTAAGTATCCTAGCAGATGAAAAATAGGATTGTAGATCTAGAGGTAAAGAAGGGTCAGCTTCATTCCTGGTGTATCTCCATTGAAGTTAATGAAGTTACATCAGGAAGGATTTGACCTGACGAGTCTTTGCAAATGGGTATATTTATACAAACAGAAAGAATGCTGGCTGTGGAGTTCATTTTAAAGATGAATAGAACTCATTGATACTGATTGCTCTTCTCAGTACACTGGCACTGAGTAGGGCAAGAGGGTAGGGCTGTGGCCCCTTCTGCTTCCAGGGGCTTTGCTCCCCAGATGGAGTAAGAACCAAGTGGACCTTTGCTCACCAGGACTGCTATTCTGATGACCTCATGCGAGCTGTACATGGGGAGGTTTCTCATTTATCTTCCCCCCACCTTGTGCATCTATGCAAGGGCAGATCAAAATCTGGTCCATAATGGGACCAGAGCTTGCTGCTATTTTTAATATTTTCTTTCCTATAAATATGTTATAGAAGTTTGTAGCTACCTCCCTGAGATCAGAAGTCTCACATTTCAAAAGTAAGGCTCAAGGTAAAATTTTCGAAAGCATCCAAGTCCCAATTCAGAAGCGACTTACGAACCCAAGTTCTATTGACTTTCAGTGAGTCTTAAGCACTTTGAAAATAGTACTTAGGGTCCTAAGTCACTTAGGCATTTTTTAAAATGGTGCCCCTTGTCTTTGTGTTTTCCTGGCAGATACCTATGGACTCCTTTAATTGAAACTTGTGTAATAACTACAGCCTAGTTTTAGAAGGTGAAATCTGTTTCCCTGAAATCAGTTATCTTGTTGCCTCAGATTCAAGGCCTTCTGGTTCTGATCAACACAGTCAAATAGACATAGATCTTTTGAACCCAAACCTTGCTTATGTGTTCTGAAATTAGTCCTTTAGTGCAAAGGGTGTTCCAGCTATGACAATCTCTTTTTTAATTCAGACTATGCAGGTCAATGTAAACCCATCCTCCTACAAATCTTTGGCATTCTGAGACTTTTATCTTAGCTGAAAGCAAGAAGGGAAAGTCATGACAATGAAAAATTTAAACAAAAATGTTGACTTAATTCTTAAACCATAAAATAAAAGAATAAGTCAGGGTTTGAGGAAAGTCTGAGGCACATGCAGATGCCTCATTCAACCCTTGAAGAATATGCAAAAATTAATAATTTAGAGACACTTATTACTCAGTTTAAATCAACACATCCCTTTTCGGTGTAGCTGTTGAAAGCCTAAACATTCCTTTCAATAGGGCTACAATGCTTAATTCTTTAAACATGTTATAGATAAACCATGATTTCATTGCAAAAATGAACACAACTGTGGGTGGTAAATGGTTGACATATTTTCAGTTTATTTGAAATATTTGACACTTTTTGTTTGCATTGAGCCACAACTCCCTTATAAGTGGATGATCTTAGGGTCATTAACTCATATTTCCTGTCCTCATGGTAATAAAATATATTGAGAGTAAATAATCAACCTGGGACAAATAAACCACTGAGGGGCCTTCAAGCAAAACAATTATGTTCAAAAATTAATATGAATATTTCAGTTCGTATTCTGACTGGATCAAAAGGATAGGCAGAAGTTAGAATATTTTAAATTAATTCAATGATTTTAGGAGAAAATGCCTAGAATTTCACTAAGAAGGAAGGGTGAGGGAGATGAAATTGCTGATGGGAATATTAATTGGCTGAGTTTGTGAAGGCCTTATGATCAATTTGATGGCATTTCTCTGCTTGTCTAGCTATGTTTGGATGCAATATAACTTTTGAACGCCACGTCTGATCAATTCCGAAATTTTCGGGATTGTTCTAGGCATCAGTGAGCAAAACTCTATTAATTTTGGGAAAACTCAGAAACATGAAAGGGGGCAAAAGGGAAACTCCTTTCCTTTGTTTAGCAGAGCCACAATTTCGAGCACCTCTCTCATGGTTTGTAGATCAAAGGACTGGTTGAGATCACTCAGTAGTACTTTCCAGCCTAACAATACCTCTTTCTCATCTCTCCCTTTCCTTCCAATGGAGTTAGAATCCTAGAATCATAGACTTTAAGTCAGAAGGGACCATTATGATCATCTAGTCTGACCTCCTGCACAACGCAGGCTGCAGTATCTCACCCACCCACTCTTGTATCAAACCTGTGTCTGAGCCCTTGAAGTTCTCAAATCATGGTTTAAATACTTCAAGATGCAAAGAATCTTCCTCTGCAGCATGGGGCATGGGTCACTTACTGGAAGGTGAAACCTCCCCAAGGCCTCTGCCAATATGCCCTGGAGGAAAATTCCTTCCTGACCCCAAATATGACGATCAGTTAAACCCTGAGAATGTGGGCAATACTCACCAGCCGGACACTCAGGAAAGAATTCTCTTTAGTAACTCAGATCCCACCCCATCTAACATCCCATCACAAGCCATTGGACATATTTACTGCTAATAGTGAAAGGCCAGTCTCATTATACCATCCTCTCCATAAACTTATCAATATTAGTCTTGAAGCCAGATATGTCTCTTGCCCCCACTGCTCCCCTTGGAAGGCTGTTCCAGAACTTCACTTCTCTAATGGTTAGAAACCTTCATCTAATTTCAAGTCTAAACTTCCTGATGGCCAGTTTATATCCGTTTGTTCTTGTGTCCACATTGGTACTGATCTTAAATAATTCCTCTCCCTCCCTGGTATTTATTCCTCTGATATACTTGTAGAGAGCAATGATTTCTCCCTTCAGCCAAGGTCAGTAATAAAAAGATTAAACAAGATTGGTCCCAAAACCGATCCCTGAGGAACTCCACTAGTAACCTCCCTCCAGCCTGACAGTTCACCTTTTGGTACGACTCATTGTAGTCTCCCCTTTAACCAGTTCCTTATCCACCTTTCAGTTTTCATATTGATCCCCCTCTTTTCCAATTTAGCTAATAATTCCCCATGTGGAACCGTATCAAATGCCTTACTGAAATTGAGGTAAATTAGATCCACTGTTTTTCCTTTGTCTAAAAAATCGGTTACCTTCTCAAAGAAGGAGATCAGGTTGGTTTTGCATGATCTACCTTTTGTAAAACCATGTTGTAATTTGTCCCAATTACCATTGACCTCAATGTCCTTAACTATTTCCTCCTTCAAATTTTTTTCCAAAACCTTGCATACTACAGCTGTCAAACTAACAGGCCTGTAGTTGCCCAGATTACCTTTTCCCCCTTTTCTTAAAGATAGGAACTATGTTAGCAATTCTCCAGTTATATGGTACAACCCCTGAGTTTACAGATTCATTAAAAATTCTTGCTAATTGGCTTGCAATTTCATGTGCCAGTTCCTTTAATATTCTTGGATGAAGATTATCTGGGCCCCCCGATTTAGTCCAATTAAGCAGTTCGAGTTTGGTTTCTACCTCAGATGTGGTAATATCTACCTCTATATCCTCATTCCCATTTGTCATCCTACCATTATCCCTAAACTCCTCATTAGCCTCATTAAAGACTGAGGCAAAGTATTTGTTTAGATATAAGGCCATGCATAGATTATCCTTAATCTCCACTCTATCCTCAGTGTTTAGCGGTCCCACTTCTTTCTTTGTTTTCTTCTCATTTATATGGCTATAGAACCTTTTACTATTGGTTTTAATTCCCTTTGCAAGGTCCAACTCTACATGGCTTTTGGCCTTTCTCACTTTATCCCTACATGTTCTGACCTCAATAAGGTAGCTTTCCTTGCTGATCCCTTCCATCTTCCACTCCTTGTAGGCTTTCTGCTTTTTCTTAATCACCTCTCTGAGATGCTTGCTCATCGAGTTTGGTCTCCAACTCCTGCCTATGAATTTTTTCCCCTTTCTTGGGATGCAGGCTTCTGATAGTTTCTGCAACTTTGATTTGAAGTATTTCCAGGCCTCCTCCCCCTTTAGATCCCCAAGTTCTTCAGTCCAATCCACTTCCCTAACTAATTTCCTTAATTTTTTAAAATTAGCCCTTTTGAAATCAAAAACCCTAGTCACAGATCTAATTTTGTTTATCCTTCCATTTAGTTTAAACTGAATTAGCTCATGTTTGCTCGAACCAAGTTTGTTACCTACAACCATTTCTTCTATGATGTCCTCACTACACACCAAAAACAAATCTAAAATGGAGTTTAACATGTTGACACACTAAATAATGGTGGGGTGGTGATGGGAGAGATCTGGAGGGAAAGGGTAATGAGGCAGTGAACATAGCCCTTAGCGTGAAGGGTAGATTGGGGGACCCTGGTATGTGGAGAAGGGAAAATTAGGGCATACAGAACACCTGACAGGAGAGCAAACTGGGGAACTATGGGATTGTGGAGGGGACACATAGAGATTCCAGCATGGAGCAAGGAAGCAATGGGGTGTACACAGAGATCCTGGCATGGGGGTAGGGTGCTCAGATGTCCCGATTTTATTGGGACAGTCCCGATTTTGGGGTCTTTTTTCTTACATAGGCTCCTATCACCCTCCACCCCCTGTCCTGGTTTTTCTTATTTGGTGTCTGGTCACTCTACATGGAGGTGGGGATTGCACAGTGGGCCAGAGAGTGAGAATAACTCTATACCCATGTAGGAGGAGAGAGACCCATGTTCCAGTCTCTGCTGTGATGACTATGTGAGTACTTTTTACAAAAGTGTAACGGCTTCAGCAGGAGAGGTTCCCACACCAGATTACGCTATAGCCGAGTGGTTGGGGCATTCACTTGGAATGTGGGAGTCTCAAAATCAAAATCTTTCTCCAAATCAGGCAGAAGAGGGACTTGAACCCAGGCCTCCCACCTCCCCAGGTCTATAGTGGGTGGTACCAACTCCTCTGGTTTTGTGGTTGGCACCTAAGTCCTCTTGTGAATGAAGGCCTGCCTCCCCCAGTACCCACAGAGTAATACCATCTTGCAGTGCTTTACTGTACATAAAGAAACTAATGAGAATCTTTCAAACTGAGCTAACTATGGAGACAAGGAAATCACAAGACCAAAAAGACACTTTCCCAATTTGGTTTTAAAACATTTTTTCCAGTTTTAATGGGAGAAAATTCCACTAGCATCAAGAGAAGCAGACAAACTCCTCAGTGCCAAAGTGAAGTGCCTGTGTTTTCGGGATCTTAACATTCAAACAGGGGGATGTGGAATAAGTCTTCTGGAGATGTCAGCAAGACCACAAATGGCTTGAGAAGTATTAAACAAATTTTTAAAATAATAGACTACAGGCAGTCTGTGGGAAGACCCCCAGTATGAGAGGAATATGTGTTTGGCTCATACCAGAAGTCTTGCAGCTGCGTTTTTAGTATAAATTGAAACCTGGGATGTGATTTGATTTTAGTTGGATGGCTTGTAAAATGGAGTGATAGCAGTGGTAGTATTTCATTAAATGATTGCTAAGTTTGGTTAAATCTAGATCAGAAACCATTTATTTTCAGTGCATTTTAATGCTCTACGAATAATGTATATTTAAGTGGACTATAATAAATAAGCTCAGATTTCTGTAACTTCATTAGAGAAGAGAACTGATCTGAAACTGAGGCAAAATTGTGTATGAAAATGAAGCAAAATCACAGAGTGGCACAATCTTCAATACTATAGACTGTTTAAAAATTAAAATATAAAACAGACAAAGTAGATTTTAAATTGCATTTAAAATATCAAACATGATCAACATATTTAATACAAACTGTCATATTTGATTCCTGCCTCCAGCAACAATTAGCAGTTGCAATGATTTCAAGTCTGGCAGTTCAGTGCCCCTGTGTTCATAGCCTTATGCTCCAGAAGGATAATTCTTAAATCTACAAACCGTCTCGTGCAGCCATTTTTTTCCCCTCAAAGAATATCCAGTTACTGAGTGCTGTGCTGAGAGTACCTGGGGAAATAGTAAAAGGAAACACAGCTGAGAGCCACTGTGGTTTGACTCCTCTCCAGATACTTTGAAAATATTTTGGCAAAAACAAGATTTTAAGTAAAACTGTTTCCTTTGGTAACATACCCAGAATTGCAGGTTTTACATTTTTGTACTCTCTAGGTTGGGCCAAAAAAACTCAAAACAAAACAAAAACAAACAGAACCCCCTAGTCTTGTGTGAAAATGCCATATGCCAGGGGAGGGGTTATTGAGAAATAGGAGGGAGGAAGAAATGGAGAACAAGGGGGAATGATTTGAACAAGATACATAAAAGGGGCAAGAAGAAAACTTTTATTGAAAATTTTAATTTTCTTCTCAGAGGAAAAATACAATTTCTGGAGTACATTAGAGTAGTTGGAGTTGAGTGGCAGGAAGCAAAATGGTTATTTGCTCATATAATTGTTGTGATTCATTGTTGTGAAATAAATTGTTGTGATTCATTTTATGCCATCCTGTGATAGGTAGTGCCAGTGGAAAATAGTTTAAGTTGTTAGTGTCCATGAGGGCTTCCTTTTAAATTACATAAGAATCCCCTGAAAACCTCCGATTCCTTCTTCCCCTGCCACTTAAGGTTTTACTGAGAGTAGTAGAAAGTGTGATAAAGTACTTTCTAAAAACTTGTCCATATGGACTTCCCATGACATCTAAGTAAATTGGGGCTCTCATTAAATCCTTTGCTTTTCAGGAGAGTAGCCTTGTCCTGTGTAGTTTGGCTGTTTGTTGTCATTGATGGGAACCAGATCAACCACATGGATGAAGTCTAATGTTCTCTTCATCTTTTGTTTGCCAGGTTGGTCCCAGGATATTAGAGACACAGGGTGGGGGAGGTAATATCTTTTACTGGAACAACTTCTGTTGAAGCTCTCCTGAAGCAGAGCTCTGTGAAAGCTTGAAAGCTCATCTTTTTCATCAACAGAAGTTGGTTCAATAAAAGATATTACTTCACCCACCGTGTCTCTCTTCATCATTTATATTTTTGCTACCATCTTCTCACTCCCTCCTCATCTCCCTACTCACTACAAATACACACATTGAGTTCAGTAACATTGACCTCCGAAGGTTTGGATACTGGATCAAAAAAACACTTGAACCTCTTAAGTATGCGGAGTTGGGATGGACATCTTGTGAGACCACAGATTTTCTCATGTGATCCTTCTGCTTAAAAGTCAAGCTGGAAATACCATATAAAAAGGCTATTTTTGTGAGGTCCAGAACCTGTAAGTGCAGAGGCCTATGTAAACAAAAAACAGAGGCGAAAACTTGTCAACATTACGTTTCATAAACTCCCAAAAGTCCTTTGGCTATACAAATGCACAAAGTATGCTTGTAGTGACGCTGGGGTGCTCTGGAGCAAGGGTTCTTTATTTTTCCAAACTGGTTTGACCTTCACTAACAACCAACAGCCTGAAAGCTGCTGTCAGTTAAAAAGCAGCACTAATGAAAACCCATTGGGATGCTCCATAAGCTAACCAGGTGAGTTTAAACTAGAAAGTGTCCTGAATTGGTGTTTGTTAAATCTTAACCTCTTTATGAGATCTCTCAAGAACAGAACTGGGTGAATAGTGGAAATATGTATTCATGAATATACATGTTCAATCTGACTTGCCGTTCATTTGACATGAGTGAATCCCCCATTGTTGTTCACTTTCCTGCAGCACACATGGCTACTTTTTAATGAATGAGTATATTCACATGTGAATCAGCATATTTGCACTGGATGTTTTCACCTGGCCATTGTTTCCAATCAAAATGAAAAGTCTGCCCCTGTTCACTGAAAAACTTATGAAATTTTTGGTGAAGCAGACAGGAATATTGGATTTGAAATGAGACAAGAAATTTATTTATTGTTCTTTGTACCTTGGTAAACTCATGAGTTATTGCACACTGAACTGTAGTCTGTTTAACCATGTTTGTGTAGTGTTCTTGTAACAATTTTTAAACATCCTATACTTTACTTTTCATTCTGTGACTGTTCTTAACTATTTTTCCCCTTCTTTTATTTGCAATTCTCAAAAATTGTATCTAGTTCGTACAGGATGTTTGAAAGAATGGTCAATTGATGGAGAAAATAACTTAACACTGATGTCAAAATAGGAATCAACACATTTAGGGTTCATTGCCCCAAGATTTGACACAGAACCAGATTGCAACTCAGTGTCAATGTGTTGGTTTTGGCTCCCCACTTTCTCTGACAGGGATGGAACAATCTGTGAGAGCTGGTGCCGCTTGCTCCCCGGTTCATCTGCTATGGCTGGTGTGTTGAAGGGACAGGAGAATAGCAACCCTGCTGATTCTGTCCTTCCCTCCCCCAGGAATACAGGTAGCCAGCACAGGAGATTAAAGGGGTGATTTATAGTTCACCTTAATCCCCTGCATAGATACACAGGGAGTGACTGTATTTTAAATCCTTTAGCAAAAAAAGACAGGTGTGTAGGGCAATGTCTTGTATGCTATCGGAACCCTGAGACACTTTGAGAGAGCATATATCCAATTACAGAAAGGAATTTTCTTAACAATAGGCACACTGATGGGGTAAAATAAGGGGATAATGGAAAGAGCATTCCTGATGCTAATACATTGGACAATTAGTTCAAACTAAGAAGAAAGAATTTATGAGAAAATATTACAACTGCACATGTCCAGTACAGGGAGACTTGGGGTTATTTCCACCCGCCACCAAGTGACGGGCAGGTTTTATTAAAATGGTATGCCAGGAAGCTTTAATTTGTAAACATAATTTCCCCAAGATTTCACAGCACTTCAGGCCTAATTTTTAAAATGTTGAATGTTCTGTCTTCAAAGACAAAACCTCTGCTGGAGAAAGTGCCCAGAATATTTTAATGATCCTTTGACTGTGGTTCTCAGCGTGCCAGGGAAGACTGCATGAACTCGTTAATGTGGATCCCGGAGGATTATCTTTGTAGTTGTTTGCATCATTACGTATAGAAAATGAACTGAGAATTGAAGCTAGTACTGTACTAATTTAATTGTGTTTTTGGAGGCTTCCTAAAGATATTTTCTCAGTCTGTAGAATACCCCAAACACACGTATAAAATTCTTTTAGCAAAATTAACACTTGGGAGGAATGTAATTTGATTGCTAGTGACATTCCTGCCTTTCCTTCTTCATCTGACCTAAATAGCATTAAATTAATGGAATTAAATTTCACCAATTTTTTTTTTGGCGGGGAGGAGAAGGTTGGTCAAAACTCAGCAGTCCTAGTTTTTCCTTGTTTGAATATGCTAATTTCACAGTGAGCCACTTCTACTGAATAAACACAGTATCTGCTATGATGATTTTTAAACAAGACTTAGGTCATCATCTTGTTGAACATCTAACACTAGCATGGGTTTAACCTTTGCTATCTTAGAGCAGAATACATTATGATTATCTTCTTTAATTAACAAAAGCAACCCCGAGTGCTACTTATCGTTTCCTTCAAAATGGTTTCAATTTGGAGATGTTGCAGCAGGTGCAGTGAAAAATATTAGCCAGCCTTCTGAAGTTCTCTGCTTCAGATACACACAAGCTAGCCGAGTAGGAGGCAGGGAGAAGCTGGAACAGAGACATCTACTGGCTGAGCTAAAGAGGAAAATTAACAAGAATGCTCAGTTAGCTTTTCTAGGAGATTTCCAGCACTGACTTGGCTGTTTCTCAGCTTGATAATTTTATTTATTTGATTTTCAAAATGTTCTTATCCGCATGCTCTAGAAGTACACATCCACTAGCTATAATAGATGTTACAAAAACGGAACCCAAAAGAAGCGAGTCTCTCTTTAACTAATTAACCCATAAATTCTTCATTTTTGGTCTATCTTAGTCATCCCCCTTTTCAAACACGAGAAAAACATATGGGCTTTGCAGCGAGACCCCAGGGTCAAGAACTAGCACTATGTCTGACCATGGTGGGTAGTGAGTCAGGGGAATCTGCCAGCAGGTCCGTCTCTGTTGACTCAGAAGAGCTGTCAGCTCAAATGCCTCATTTGAAATTGCACAGGAAGAGAGATGGTCTCCCAAGTAGCCAGGACCAATCCAAATCTTGAATTACACCAGGAAACAAATTGGAAGTTGGTGAAGATCTTGGAGCACAGGTGCAATGTGGTCTATGTGTGACACACCATTTATTTGGTAGGAAATATTAATGAATATGGGAAACATAGCACAATGTTAAGGCAGTGTTCATGGAATCCCAGGGCAGAGGCCTGGACTTGCTTAGTTAATCAAACAGGATGGACAAGAATATGTATCCACACCTTTGCAGTTAGGGCCAAACACATGCATGGCAACTAACATTATTTATGACAATACATGTTGAATGGTGATGGATGGCAGAAAATGGAGGCTGATACATACAGTCGACGAACTTGGTAGATATAATAAAAATGAATAGTAACATTGTCAGTGAAATATTCATTCATTCAGCTCTAGTGAGTAGGAAGATCTCCTGGGCAAATACAAAATCTGTTTCAAGGGATGGACAGCTTGGTTAATCTGAGTTGCTTTCCGTTGTTGGCTGATTGGAGTCCTTTCTATTGTGAGGAAATTTCTGATTATTCTGTGGCTAAAACTGCACAAATCTGGGTCACAATATCTGTTCCCTGGCTGCAAAGAGGAATCCTATGGCAGCAAATGTCAGGTTGTCTCTGACTGAGTTTAAGTTGGTAGTGTTTTCTGAGGTTCGAGAGATGTTGTGATAAATGAGTCTATAACCTGTCCTGTGGACTCATGTTCTTCCTGACAGGTGAAGGGCAGTAAGGAAATATCGGGTCCAGTGCTGGTGGAGATAGTCAATGCCTTCCTTAGGGAGGACAGGGTGCCAGCTTTTCTTAAGGAAGCTGTTTTACAGCCTTTTGTACAAGAAACCAGCATTTAATGCGGACAGTCTGGCTAACTGTTGTCCAGAATCTAATCTTCCATTCTGAGCCGAGATCATACAGAGAGGTTATGGCAAGACAACTCAGCATAAGTAAATGCCTCACGTTGCCTTGATTCTTGTCAGTCTGGGTACAGTACTGGGCTTGGGATAGAGTCTGCACTGGTAGCTCTGGAAGATTGAACATCCTGTCTGTGCTGATATTGAGATATCTACAAATTGTTGTTGGTACCTCTGATTGTGGGCTGGTGTTGACTTGAGGACTGCAGCAGGAGTGGGTGCTAGTCTTGAAAAGATTTTTCCTTGCTGAGTATTTCCAGAGTGTGAGTCAGGGCAGTTGCTGCTCCATCATGTTGTCATGCAGCAGTTCGCAGAGTTCTGTCTGCTCTCATTCTGTTTAATGTAGCTGTGTTAGGTGGGTTAGTGAAGAGATATGAGCTACAGTGCTTTCAGTATGCTGATGAAATCCAGCTGTGTATCTCTCTCTCTCTCATCTGATCCAGATAAAAAGGTGATGTTAGTAGCTTAGGGAAAATAATCAGAAGATATGATCAAATAATATCTCCTCCTTCAATGTGCTGTGCATGAAAGCTACATAGTAAGTCCACCCAGAAATTTAAACTGGTGTAGAATGCAGCAGCCTACTTACTAAGTAGTGTTTTCTGTGGAGCATATAATAGTATTCAACCTGTCTCTAAATGTTATTACATAGAATCAAGTCTGTTTGCAGCACCTTGACAAAAGATGGTAGTCTTAGGCCTACTGTAAACTTTCTCACAAGTAATAAATAAGCTGGGCGGGGGCACATTCTTTTAAAAAGTACCTTTTGAAACAATGCCATTCCTTAACATTAGAGGCCAGATTCAGCAGTAGACTCCAGCTACTTTGTGAAATTCAAAGCAACATATACTTGTCTCAATTGGCTACTTTGCAATATTGGAGCAAAATAAAGATGTGGGCTTTGGTGGTAAATTTGGCCTTATGTCTTTTGTGAAGCTTCATACTGATGTCTTGTTGCAAAAAATCTTCTGAAATAATAGGCTAGCCTAATGAAAATATAAAAATGACCAAGAAGGAGATAGGACTTTTAAAAAGATATTATTGTAATAGAAATAAATGGACTTATTTCTGTCTAACTTATATATAGTGAGGAAACACTGTTGAAATTGATGGAGTTACACTATTGTACAGCTGGTACGTGTTAGAGGAGAATGAGGCCCATTGAGCATTAAATAATCAATTTTTCTCATAAAGCCTAAACAAATTTATTTAAAGCTTTTTCTTAGGTTACTATGGAGCTTTTTTCTTTTAACTGAATTATTTCTTCTGGATTACCTTTTTTCCAACCTTAATATTTTCTTTGGATAACAGCCACAGTGTAAGAACTGAATGGGCCCAAATCAGCTCTGGAGTCAAGATATCTCAAATGTTACGGGTCAAGCCCATTTCTAGTAAGCAAGCACCTGCCTGACTGATCTGCCAGTCATCCTCTCTTTAGAGTTACCTGAACTGGTAAGGAACTAGGATCATCCCCTTCTGTAAGAAGTTGGGTCAGAAAGTTCTCTATATTGACTAATGGGGGGAGGGTGTTGCGATGGAGTTTGGAATTCTAGTCATATGCCATAGAGAACAATATTAGCACTGACATAATCATTCATAATAATTGGGAGGATGTTTTACGGCATCACCTTCTAAAGCAATAATGTAAATGACAAGCTTAGTTACATAACATGCCCTTGAGCAGAGAAGGTAGATGAACCCCATCTTTATGAGGAAGAGAGAAGGATTTTGTACTGGGAAAATTTTGGACTGCCTAATGTCATTCTGTGCAAGTCCTTTTGTGATTGACTGATTATTATTAGTGATTGATTTATTATTATTGTTGTTTATGCAGAAATGTATTCTGAGTGTTCAGTCGAGGCACCAAGCCAAGATCTGCAGATGTTGATGAAAAACAGATTAATTTAAATGGGAGCTGGATCAGGCTGTGGCTGAGTGAAGCTGCCTGGCATGTGATCCCTGGGGTGTATGTGTCTAGATCTTCAGAGTAGATTGGAGAAGGGCTTCAGGATGGATTAACTGTATTGCAGGGAGATAATTTTAGAGCTGTTTGAAAGAGAGTTTGTGAAAAATTTCATTTCTGATTTTTTTGTTGAAATTTAATTTTTGTTGACATTTTCCAATCAGTTGTAGTTGATTTACAAGACTGGGTACAATTCAAAGACCTGGTGCTAATTTTTTAAAAAGACTCAGTGGACTATGTTCAGCTACTAGAAAGATTGCCTCTGTGTGTGTGTGTGTGTGTGTGTGTGTGTGTGTGTGTGTGTGTGTGTAACTCACCTTGAGATAAGTGAGATGCTCTGCTTGACAGAGAAACTCTGTGTAGCTGGTGGAAATCCCTTCAGTGTGGAACTTCCTACCAGGGGGGAGGAAAATGAGGGTAAATCTTGCTGCCTAGAGAGTACAATGCAAGACACCTGTTTGCTCAAGGTTTTCCACAATAACCACAAACACACAAACTGATTGGAAATGCCTCCCCCCAAACCAAAAAAGGTAGGAGTAAGTTGCAGAAGTCACAGTAAGTGACTCAGGTGTAGGCAAATGTTTTCCAGTGAGTAGAGGACCTTGGCCAATGTGTGGAAATTTTGGTCCATAGAGTGGTTTAGTTGAAAAGTGCAGATGTTTTCGTGGTGCGTGTGTGTGTTAAAAGAATCAATGCACAGTGAGCCAAGTTCTCCACTCTGATGTGGGATGGTGTAAAAATAGCCTTAACAGCTTTAACTGATAAACTGCATGATCCCATTACTGTAACCCTTGTCTTTCCTCCCACATCTTCCACTTACTGTTCTATTTCACTTCATTGCAGCATGTCTGATATTGGACTCTAATCCTGCAGTTGCTTGTGCACATATGTAGTCCCATTAGGCTGCTGATGTGTGTAAATTTATTCACATGCTTATGTGTTTGCAGGTTTAGGGTTTTACACTGAGGCACGGTGAATTGTATGATTGGGGCTTTAGACTCTAAGCTCTCTGGAGCAGAGACCATGTATTTTTATCTGTTTTGGATAATACCCACAATTTGGGGTATTGTAAGAAAATCAAGCATTAATAAATTCCTGCTGTGAAAATATACTCCTATGTTAGTCTTTATATTAGACCAGTTAGATGGAGTTGTTTTGAAGAAATCCCTAATAAAATACGTTTTAAAAAGTCATTATAGACAGGTCTAACATGGATTTTAATGGTGTTAGATGTAGTTTTAAAAAATAGAAATTAAGTGATTTTAAAGTAAAAAATATTGGGAAAGATCATTTAAATTAGAAGAAATTGCCTTTCAATACTCTTGAGCATTTCTATCTGATTTACAGAAACAAGACAATGCAGAGTTAATGCTTCAAATTGAAATGGACACTCTCTGGATTTACCCTCATCTCATTGTGTTTCACTGTTTGGAAGGATTTCCTGTCAGGGAGTGAGCTTGTGAACTGTGTCCTGTGATAACTAGGAACAGCAAAAGATCAGGTATCAAGCTGGATTTTCCACCTTCACTCTGAATTTTCCTGCTTTTTGTGGATTTAAGTCACCCTCTTAATGTTACTTTAGCACAGTTTTATGTGGCTGAATAATATTTATACAACATTATTTTCCATTAGTGCTATAATTTTAATTGTTGGTAACCATGTCAGTGTGAAACTGTAACGTGGTGCAGAACTGATTTATCCATGTTTAATGTAAGAGTAGACCATGACCCATTTTATTTGCAACATGATCAACTGTGGTATTCATAGCAGCTTTTCTGAATATGAGGTCTTTAAGCACATGTAATTCTGAAAACACATTCCCATTCAGTAGGATTCGTATAAGACTTTAAGCCCAGCATGGTAAATTGCTTTTAAAAAATTCCATAAATATTAAGCATATTTATTTCATAGCATTAAGGTAGGTTAATTTGAACCTTACTGTATTGTAGTATAAGAGGCATCTTGTTTGCTTTTATTTACTTTCTCAGTAGTAAATGCATTTTGGTTAACCACAATGGCAAACTTAGGTAAGACATTTATGTCAACAAGTCCTTCTTCTCAACAAAGTAACATTCTTAGTTTCTAGGGCAGTAGATTGGATTCTAAGTAATAAGATGTTTATAAGTCATGTTGTAAGTCTGGGACTATAAACACGTCTACTTTTCTATTAAACCTGCTGCTGTGTTTGAGGCACAATAAGCTCTCTTTTAAATTTTATGGTGGCAAGCATGTTGGTTTTCCAGTTTGATTGCTGTTGATTTAGCAGTTGCCAGAACTTCTTGCCAAACTCTTGATCTAAGTCACGCTCCCTGGTGATGTCATAATGCTGCTTAGAAACTAGTAATTGATGGTAACTGCTGGGAGCCAGTAAAAGGTTACTTACATCTCTTGTTTTGTTGTAGACACTTTTGAGAACAACATTAAGAAACGGGTCCGTTTTTCATGGCTGACTTCTGATTAGTTACTTTGATAATAGATATAAGAGAAGCAAATACTGTATGTATACTGCACAACAAAGATTCAGAACTGGTAAAGGTTAATGGGAACATTTCTTTGCACTTTCTAATATGCTCCTTCCTCACCACTGCCCTCAAAAAGCAGTAACAATGGATTAGGTCCTGGAACTTTACTCATAGTACTCCCGTTGAGCAATCCTCATTCTCTCACACTGTATTCCTTCCACTGAGGCCCATAGAACTACTCATATGAGTAAGGGCTGGGGCTCTTAATTTATAAAACTTGTTCCTAAATATGCTAATACTGGTGTAGTAAACTATTCATAGTTCAGATAGTTATAGTTCGTTTCTCTTTGTTCTTTTTTTGGTCCAAGATTATGCCCTCATCATATTAGTTGTTCTGTGCTGGGGAACTCCTATTGACTTCAGTGGGGTTCTATGTAGATGCAGGGATCTACCCAGACAGAGCAGCTTTCCGGATCATGACTTTACATTGAAACATATATCTACAGTTTAAAACAAATGATACTGATCCAGGCTGCATAATCTAAAAGGACAGCTGCAATTGCAAAACTGAAAATCAGTGTATCATGGAGAGGACCTGAATTTTGCTAATTATTTTTCTAAAAGCAAACAGGGAACAGTTTATTTCATTAATAGGTAGGGTGACCATATTTCCCTATTCTGAATACGGGACTCCTGGTAAAATTACTTCTATTCAAGTGAGTTCAACAGCAATCAGTCAGAACTATGCAATACAGACATTCAAATTAACATCCAGTTGACTGAAGTTCACTGAGCCCCTGTTAAAAAGAAATACTGAGTAGTTGGATTCTTTAATGCTTTAGGGCTCACCTGGGGAGAGGTAACACACACACTCCCATACACCTCTCTCACACAAGGGGGTGACCGACCGACCCGACCCTCCGTGCCCGGCACTCTCCACACTCCATGCCTGGCTGGGCATCTGGGACAGACCCATATTTTCTGGTACCTGGCACCACATCTTCCCAAGGCAACCCACGGGGGTGACACGCAGGGTCACATTCCCCCCCCCCACACACACACACACCAGATTTCTGCCAGGGTTCACACCAGAATGTGGCCAGCAGCAGCCTTTTGGCACTGTGTGGGAGAGAAGGGACGGAACTGCTTTCAGCTGCAGGAGAAGAGAAGGGGAGAGGGAAGGGATGACCTGGCCCATGTCTTTGCAGAGGTCATCTCTCCTCTTGTCCCTTCCTGCTCACACAGTGTCGAAAGGCAGCTAAAACCTCCAAGGCTGCTGCTTGCCACCAACACAACCCAGACACCACCTGTTCCCTGGCTACAGTGCCGTCAGGAAGGGCTTAAGCCCTAAGGGAACCTGATTGCAGGGGCTTCAGCGAACCCAGCCAGAGAGGTGGCTCAGCAGTGATGGGTGCCTAGGAAACAGAGCAGCCCCACACTATCGGGACAGGACCCAGGAAGGGTGTGTGTGTGTGTGTGTGTGTGTGTGTGTGTGTGTGTGTGTGTGTGAGAAGAGGGTGCTAAGTCCTTGCCCGGGGAGCTGCTGTGGATCCTGCAGGTTCGGGGCGGGAGCAGGCTGGAAATCATTTCCTCCTCTTCCCCTGCCACTCCAGAGCTTAGCTTTCTTTTGGGGGGAAACCCAGCTGGAAGGTGTTAGGGGCAAAATCCTAAAGTTTGTGTTTGTATTATCATTGTTTATTGTATTTGGCATCCATGTCATAATCCAAAATGGAGTATTGGTCATGTGACCAAAGGGTTAGCTACAATGCTTCCCGCCCTTTTCAGTGGTCAGTAGTGGTACAGTGGTTAACAAGTACCAGTTCAAACCGGTTATGAGTGGGAATTCTACGGGGTTTCCCGCCTTAGAATCTTTATAAGGCCGGCAGTTACCTCAACTAGGAGCTGTTGCTGCCCATCCTAGAGGCTGGTGCGCACGCCAATAGGCTGCCTAGGCTCCAGACCAGTTACCCGCCACAGACCCAGCCATTATCATCTGCCTTCAGACGCCGCGCTGCTGTCATCACGGAAACCTGGCTTGGTGTCATCAGGGAAGAACAGATCAACGAGGGATCGCCCCAGTGTTCCTCTCTCGAGGCTCTAGACGAGCTAAGAGATAGAGGTCCTGAGCAACCCACAGAAGGGTGATTATATGTGTGTCATACTGACCTTGTACCCCATCTGGTATTGATTTGGGTTCTGGCTTCATGCCGTGCATTCATTAGGTTACTGTACCTGTAGAAGAATAAGTTTCAGTTAATGTTTACTCGCTTTCCTGCCCCCACTTTGTATACATCTCCCCAAATCAACATCTTCTGTTTGGTTTACATATGTCTGTCTTCACTCATATTATGATCCATCATAGGAAGGGGGAGGGAAATTACATGGTAGAGGGTGATAGCCAACCAGATGATAGGTGCTGGTCTCACAGTAAAGGACTGAGAGCTCATTTATTGTTAGGGGGTTCCTTGCTGCCTTATCCATTCTAGTTCTTGTACCTAACAAAGAAACCAAAGAGGAGCATAAGCTATTGAGTTTTCATAGCAGAATTGTCCTAAGATAATTTTTTAAGAATGAGCAGTCGGGGGAAGGGCTTGTGAGGTTCTTCCACTCCTGGAGTAAGCAAGAAGTTCAGACCCCAGAACCGAGGTTCTTGTGGGGGATCCATGTGTAGCTTTATGCCTCCATACAGTCTCCAAGAACCTTTCTTCCAGCTCTGGGCTCCCTGGCAGCATGACTACCTTTGAAAGAATAAATGTCTATGAGCCAAATCATCCAGGGGCTTTCCTGCCTGCTGCTGCCCCTAGAACTCTCCCTAAAAAGGGCACTTGCATAGCTTAGAAGGGGTTCCATTGAATCTGAAGCTGCATTATACCCTGTTGGACTGGTCATGGGATGGTAGCATCCCTCCTCCACCTCCCAGCCAGGCCCTATTCTTATGGTTTGGACAAAAAGGAATGGTGCTAAGATGTGAAGTGATGGTCCACACCCTTCCACTTGATCAACAGGATCTCTGTGTGCAGAAATGCTTCTTTATGCATGGATTTGAGAAACAAATTGGATGAGCATTAGGATACCCGTGAATCCCTACCACCTGTCCTGGCCCTCCCTTACAGGCAGAGTATGCTACCACCCAGGGGTTCTCAAAACAAAATTTTTGGTGGCCTCAGAGTGTGGCCAACTACTCTTGCTGGTTGCCAGTCTGACAATGTTTCCTAAAATATTTAATTAACTTTAGGAAAAACAAATAAATATGCACCAAATCATGGTAATTTATGTAGGGTTTTGTTTGCTGACTCAGAAACAAAAATAACATACACTTGTCTCTATTCTTTACTGGACCTAATCAGAATAGAAACACAAATAAGGCGCTTTTCACATTCTTGTCTTTTTTGTTGTCGTTTCTTTTGCTTTTTTGGTTGTTTTTCTTTTAGATTTGCTACCTAGTAAGTCTGCTGCTGTGAAAAGTGGTAGATAGTATGTTAATATCACTTTTCACAGCCTCCCAGCTAGCTACTAAGTTTGCTGTAAAAAGTGATATTAACAAATGTACAAATATCACTTTTCACCACAGATTTACTCAGCCATGGAAAGCCCAGGGACAAATTAAGCCCTGGATGGGGAGGTGGATAAGGAGGCATCAGGGGCCAGGTATGATGTAGGATGGTGAGCCCAGGAGATGGAGCCCTGCAGCTGGAGCCTGCTGCCTGCCACCCCAGGGTGGAAGTCTGACCCCACTGTCTCTAGAAAGGTGTGGAACTCTGTGTCTGCCTGTGCCTCCCTTCCAGAGAGGGAGCAGGGCCCAACCCCTGTTGGCAACCCTGGGAGAGGGGCCACTGCTTTGCCTCCTCAATCACTGCCCAGGAGGCAGTGACTGGAAGAAAGGCCCCCGGTGGCCACATTTGAGAAATGCAGACTTCGGGTGACAGAATAGAGGGGCAGCAAACATAAACAAAACTGGGAAGAAAAATAAGCCCTCTGACAGATGTAGCTTTCTCCTTTTCTCCCCGGACGGCCCCCTGAGCAGACAATACCCAAGCCCTCTCCCCCACACTCCCTCATCATCAGCTTCCTGCTAGTTTCCCCTAACTCCCAGCAAAGGCTCCAAAAGAGTCTATGTTATGCTGCAGAAGAAACTCCTTCCTCATGAGTACAAGTGGATACATGAGCTGCTGGAAGTCACTAGATGAGAGCATGTGAATGACTTTGAGGGGGCAGCAAGTGTGGATGAGTAGCTATCGGTTTGCAGGGGTTACGATTAGTGGATCTGGAATGTAAGGCCCTATCTAGACTAGGATTTTAAAATGTAATGTTAGACTAGGCTTTAACTCAATCGGTTTAACTTGTGCTAAAGTACAACTGCTTTGTCTTTACTAGAGTTTTAGGAGGTGTTAGGTTGAGGTACCTAGCTCTATCTAAATCAATCTAATCAAACCTTTAAATCCTAGTCTACATAAAAAGCGTAAATGTTGTGGTGTCTGGAGTGTGAAAATAGGAAAAATAGGATGGACAGATGTGGAAGATGCAAGACTGATAACACAATGCAGGGAAGGGGAAGCAGCAGGATGTGAGGAGAGAGAAGCGTTGACAGAAAGTTATCATCTATAAGAAAGTAAGGAGGAAGAAAAAGATGGAGGAAAAGATACACTAGATGTGCAGCTGATTGAAGAAAATATGTTGTTTGGCAAGAACTTAAGGCAACTTCCATGCAAAGCACTATAGATAATGCTTTGTAAAACAACGTAACCCCATAGGGGAAATGGACAAAGACATTTTTTAGCACATCCAAAATTTTCAAACATTTTCTGTGTTCTCTGCCACGGAATGAGGGGAGATTAAATATAGGTGGAGGTCTCTGTGTTTGTGCAGTTTCACCTGTCCCCTATGGAAATACAAGAAAAATCCCCAAAAGTTACTCTCTATTTTTGTATCAGAGGGGTAGCCGTGTTAGTCTGGATCTGTAAAAGCAGCAAAGAATCCTGTGGCACCTTATAGACTAACAGACGTTTTGGAGCATGAGCTTTCGTGGGTGAATACCCACTTCATCGGATGCATGTGACTTTCTATTTTTGGATGCTTTAATAGGCAGGAAAATGCACTATTTTTAAACCACTGGATATTTTTATTTTATTCAGATGTGGTGCAAACCCTAACCATTAATGTATATTTATTTCCTGCAAATATAAATAAATAATGTTATGGCTGATTCTACAGTCTTAAGTGAATGGGCATTTTGCCCAAGGGCTTGTCTACACTTGAAGTGCTACAGAGCACAGCTTCAGTGCTGTAGCTGCGCTGCTGTAGTGGTGCGCTACTCACTACGGCAACAAGAGGGGTTCTCCCATCGCTGTAGTTAATGCAAATCCATGGGTGACAAAGCTAGGTTGATTTAACTTTTGAGTGTAGACCTGGCCTCAGTCAGAACTGCAAGACTGGGTCCTCTACTTTTTTTTATGGCTAAATTCTGTAGTCTCTACTCAGACAAAAGTGTACTCACTTCAGCGTGAGTTTTGCTGAAGTCAAGAACTGTAGGATTTGGCATTACAGAGCTTATATTTTATACTGGGGTGTCTATTTTTTAACACTGTGCATACAGGCAAACTATGCTACACAAATTTAACAAGACCAGAAGCTGCATAGAGGACAACAAATTTGTCCACACCTAACTGCACACAAAACAATGTCAGTCAAATGGCCTCTACATCAGCAGTTCTCAAAATGAATCACCACCCAATTTTAATGAGGTCACCTGGCTGGCATTAGACTTGATGGGACCTGGGGTTGAAGCCTGAGTCCCACGGCGCGGGGCCAAAGCAAAAGTCTGAGGGCTTCAGCCCTGGACGGGTGGGCTCAGGTTACAGGCTCCCTACCTGGTGCTGAAGCCCTTTGGCCTCCCCTCCTAGGGTGGCAGGGTTTGGGCAGGCTCAGGCATCGATCCTGCGTCCTGGGGTCACGTAGTCATTTTTGTTGTCAAAAGGGAGTCACGGTGAAATGAAGTTTGAGAACCCCTGTACCTCGTCCCTTTCATCTCCCTAGGTCCTCCTTCTGATGACAGAGACACATCTAGACTTCATAAATCTACTGGAAATCATAGAAATTAAGGTCAAGATAGAAATAGCCTATTAAGACAGCTGATCCAGTCCTCATTGCCATTATTTCATAGATTCATAGAGTCCAAGGCCAGAAGGGCGTATTGTGATTAGCTAGTCTGATCTTCTGCACAACACAGGCCTCAGAAATTCTCCAAAATAATCCCTATCTTTTAGAAAAACGTCCAGTCTGATTTAAAATGCGTCGGTGATGGAGACGCATCTCTGACCCTTGGTAAATTGTTCCAGTGGTTAGTAGGTATGCTCACTGATAAAAATGTACATCTTATTTCCAGTCTGAATTTATCAAGTTTCAACTTCCATGTTATACCTTTGTTTGTAAGATGGAATAGCCTATTATCAAATATTTGTTCCCCTGTAAGTACTTATCAACTGTGATCAAGTCTCCCCCTTAACCTTCTATTTGTTAAGCTAAATAAATTGAGGTCCCTGATTCTAACACTAAAGGCATGTTCTCTAATGATTTTATTATTCTCATGGCTCTTTTCTGAACCCTCTCCAATTTATCAACATTCTTTTTGAATTGTGGACACCGGAACTGGACATAGGATTGCAGCAGTGGTCACATCAGTTCCAAATTCAGAGGTAAAATCTCTCTACTCCTACTCAAGATCCCTCATTTATGCATCCAAGGATCACATTGGCCCTTTTGGCCACAGCGTCACACTGGGAGCTTATGTTCAGCTGATTATCCACCACAACCCCCAAATCTTTTTCAGAATCACTGTTTCCCAGAACAGAGTACCTCATCCTGTAAGTGTGGCCTTTATTCTTTGTTCCTAGATGTATACATTTACATTTAGCCATATTAAAACACATACTGTGTGCTTTTTAAACACAGCTAAATGTAAATGTATACAGTATTTGTGTCTATTCCACTCGATAGCCCCTAACTGTATTCCCTTATATTCCACTAAATAATCCATACAATTCCTCATCCTTCTTGGCATTTATACCCTTGAATAAAGTCCTTTGAGATAATTAACATTTCGCTTCATGTGTCTCTTAGTCAAGTACATGTTTATCTCTTTTAATCTTTCATCATAAATCCATCCCCTTAATAGTTTTTATTGCTCTTCTCTGAATGCCCTCCAGTTTGGCAATATCATTCTCATAATGAGGTGCTTAGAAATAACTGTAATATTTTAGATGTGGTCTTACCAGAGAAGGATTATCATCTTTATTCTCTATGACTTGATGTCTCCCCAGTCCATAATTAAATTGGCCTTTCTTGCTACCATATCACACTGCAAAGTTATGTCAAATTTCCTATCCTCTGTCACCCCATACCTCTTTCAGCATTGCTGTTTTCTGCATCTCTCTCACTCACTCTCTTTCTTCCCCCATCGTTAATATCAGTTTGAGAGTATTTCCTCCCAGATTTATTTAGCCTGAAGTGTTGCAATTAGACAGGAAGAGTGGTCCAGTAGTTAGGTCATTAGCCTATGATATAGGAGACCTGGATTCAAGCTCCTACTTTGCTACAGATTTCTAATGTGACTTTGGGCAAATCACTTAGACTGTCTGTGCCTTAGCTCCCCATCTGTAAAATGGGGATAATGATACTTCCCTACGTCACATGGGTGCTGTGAGGCTAAACCCATTAAAAGTATGAGTCACGCAAATATTATGGTTATCGGAGCCATATAAGTATCACAGATAGATAAAACCTCATGTTGTTTTCTGCCTATGTCTCTAATCTCATGGAAGCTCCAGTATAATTTATCTGTTCTCAGTGGTGTTCACAGCACACCTCATTTTATCTGGGAATTTCATTAACATGTTACTTATACTCCTTATTACCAGCTGAGTGTGTGGATAGCCTTTGGATGAGATGACTGTCCATGATGGTGCAAAAATTGAAACATTAACAAAAGAAAACCAGTCAGCCATGAAACTTCCCATATCTCTGAGTAAAACATGAACCTCCTCTAGCTTTAGCTCCTGAAGAGCCTATATTCAAACTGTTCTGGAACTCCTTCAGCTAGTGACCATTGATTCATGTCGGGTGCACAGCAGCAAATTACTCACATTGTCTCGGTTCTTGCTGATGGCTTACTGCTACACTCATGAGTCTCCGAATTCGCTGTTAGTGGGCAGGCTGGTTCTTGCTCCCAGCAATGGCTGCTATTAACTGGTGGTTTCAGTTTATAGACTTTCTTTGGATCAAGCTGAAAAGAGGAAAAGACTGATATTTCCTCATCAGGTAAATCCGTATCTGTATAGCTATGAACTGACATAGTGCTTGGGGGAAGCCAACAAATAAAATTGCCAGGTCCCAGAATTCAAAAATTATGAATCAGTCCCCAGAAAACCATAAAATTGTCCAAAGCATTGAGATTTTTGTAAGAATTTCTTTCTGGTTTATGTATTTTTTACACTTGGGTCATATTTTCAAGGTTTTCTCTGCAACCATGAGGGCTAAAACCTTACTTTGTCAATGACAGCTCAGATTCTCATGTATTTACTTGACTCCATGAGTTAGTGCTTTGAGAAACATCAAAACTTTTACTAAAATCATAAGAGGGGAAAACACTGAACTAAACTAAGGGCATGTCTACATTTACCATGAATCGACCTGCTAAATCGACCGCCAGTTGGTCTCCCGTCAACTCTGGTACTCCACCAGAACAAGAAGCATAAGGTAAGTCTACCGGAGAGTTTCTCCTGTCAACCTAGTGCGGTGTAGACACCGCAATAAGTCGACCTAAGTTATGTTGACTCCAACTACGTTATTCATGTAGCCACAGTGGCGTAACTTAGGTCGACTTACCCCACAGTGTAGACACAACTAATGTGTTTACTTTTTCACTGGCAAATGCTAATTCCCTCGCCCAACATTAGCACAGTTGCACTGTACTATCCAGATATCTATTCAACCCCTTAGATATGTAAAAGAATACAAAAGAATGATCGTTGTTCCGTGTTGAAGAAAGGTTATGATTTTTCACTCAAATATAGGAACTACCTTATTCACTGTTCAAAATTATGCACCAGTGTCTTTAAGAAATAATTCTTAGTGTACAGGCTGTTTGCCAATGGTTCATTATGAATATTTGAAACTTAAGATCCGTGGTGTTTTGGCTAGTTACAGAATCGCATAGTATTCTGTCAGTTCAGAGACTGGATAATTCATATAATTAACCAGCAATAGTGTGAATTTTGAATGGCATATTTAAATGTTAAATATACAATTAAAAATTGTCTTTGGTCATGTCATTCAAAATTTGCTTTTAATTAATATTTGCAAAGTCAAATTTAAACTTTGCCTTTTTTTAGTATTTATGTTAATAAATCTCAGCTGTAAGACTATAGTAGTGCCAACCCAAAAGTTCAAAAGTCATCAGTCACACCACCAAAAATCATGCAATTGGCTTAAACATTATGACATTTTCAAAAAGACTAAATCATATTTTCTGGCCTGTCTTCTGATTTTGGACCTACTACTACTGCCTGAGTGGCAATTATGATGCTGCTAATGTAAAGAGAGAGATGATTTTCGCTGCTGGGGTGAGTCTCACTAGAGGATTGTAGAAGGGTGGGACCGGGGCTCAACCCTCCCTGAGGGGCAGAGGGGAGCCACACCGGCTCGCCACACGCTGTCGGCCCGGTCCCTTGGCTTCAGGGTTGAGGCAACAACACCGAGTCGCTGGGGAGTTTGGGCCGCCTTCTGCAAGGCTGAACAGCAATAGTCGGGCTTCCCCGGGTTAATAGGCTCAGGCCCTCAGGCAGGGCTGAGCAGTAATAGTCTGGCTTCCCAGAGTTAGTAGGCTCAGGCTCTCAGGCAGGGCTGAGCAGCAATCAGTGAGTGTATAAGCTGGGCCCTGAAGTGGGGTGGGGCCCCAAGCAGTTCAAGCTCAGGCCTCTTAGCTGGGCTGAGCAAACACAGTGGCGGCTTGTACAGCCCAAGCCTGGGCTCAGGGCAGGGCGACAAATACAGCTATGAGTCAGGCCCTTGGGCAGAGGCTGAACAGCAAGGTAACCGGTACAAAAGGTCTCCTCCGCCCAGGGGGGCGAGGGAGTCTGCCACCCTTGGAAGGGTGGCAGGGGGAACGCAGGCCCTCCCACTCCACTGCGTCCCAGCCCGGAGCCCTAGCAGTGGCACGGATCCACTGCAGTCAGTGGGGGTCCTGGCCGCAACACACTGACATAGGCTCAGGTATATCTACAGCCTGACTGGGGTCGGCTACCCCCGGGCCACTTCCAGTCTCCCCCTCACTGGGTACCTGCCATCCGCCGGTGCCGTCCGGTGGGTCCCAGACCATGGGTTCCTCTGTGTACCGGGCGTCGGGAAGTCCAGGCCGCTCCTCTGTGTACCGGGCGTGGGGAAGCTCAGGCAGCTCCTCTAGATGCCGGGCATCAGGAACCTCAGGCAGCTCCTCTAGGTGCTAGGCATCGGGAAGCTCAGGCAGCTCCTCTGGGTACCAAGCACGGGGCAGGTCAGGCCAGCGCTCCTCCAGGTACCAAGCATGGGGCAGGCTGGGCCCAGCGGGAGCTCAGGCACCAGCATCTGTCCTCTCCAACAGTCTCCCGCCAACTGAGCGCCGGGGCGGGGCTTTTATACTTCCTGTCCAGCCCCTTGACTTCCAGGGGGCGGGGACAGGTGGTGATGGCTCCGCCCACTGCCGCACCTGTTCTGGCTTGTCCCTCTTAGGCGTGGTGGGGAGTGAGTCCTCTTCACTACAAGGACCCACCAAGATAAGGGTCTCATTGTAAATATTGTACAAATATAATAAGTGTATTGCCAATACCATGCATTCAAAAATCATGACTCAGGACCACCAAAATTATGAGATTGGATTAAAATCCTGAGATGTTAAAAATAAAGTAAATTTGATGTGTTTTTTACATGCCTTTTTCCCCCCCACCCTATCTCTAGGGGACATTCTAGTCCCTTTCAAACTTATTTTTGCAATCAAGGGCTAGAAACTTACCTTTTTTTTTTTTTTTTTAAACGAAAGCTGAGATTTTCTTATAACTACTTGACTCTAGGAGATAGGCCTTTAAGAAGAACACCAAATAGTGTGAGACTTGTGATAAAAATGTGAGAGTTGGTAACACCAAGTAAGTGACTGTCTGCTCAGAAGAGCTTACAATTTATTGCAAAGCATGATGATGAATTTGTGATTTGGAGCTGAGACTCCTCTAACAGAAGGACCACCACACATCAATCAGATGGGCTATCTTTTTAATCCCTGCAGAACTGGTAGGATTCAAACTGGTGATCTACAGGTAAAAAGCCCTATAGCTCATTAACAGTGCTGTGAGACAACCAGTCCCCCATAAATGCTGTTCCACTTTCTAGAAATAAGGAGTGCTTTTTACAAAGATATGTTTTATTAAGTAAAGTTCTGAACTCTGGAGTTCACACAAGCGGGGTCTGTCTTTCTCTGGATACAAAGGCAAAATCTCCCTCTGTCATAAACAGATAGCTAGTCAGCTGGACGATACTTTAATTGTAATGAACTGGGACATATAAAAGCCAACTGCCCCAAGAACCCCAACCGAGTGCAGTTCATTACACCACCCTCACACCAAAGATCCCCAAGCCCAGATGCCTCTCAAATACCCTTGGAGCGAAGGGAAATTTTGAGAGTGGGTGGAAAGAAGGTTACCGCGTGGAGAGACACAGGGGCACAAGTGTCAGCTATCCATCAATCCTTCATCGACCCCAAATTCCTCAACCCAAAGCCCAAGTAACAATTTACCCCTTCATGTCACAAGCTGTAGACTTGCCTACAGCTGAACTACCTGTCCAGTACAAAAGCTGGTCAGGAATGTGAACTTTTGCAGTTTATGACAATTATTCCATCCCCATGCTGCTGGGGGAAGACTTGGCCAATCAGGTGAAGCGGGCGAAGAGAGTGGGAATGGTTACCCGCAGCCAAACCAGGCAAGCTTCCAGACCCATTCCTGTTCCTGAGCCGTCCACAGAGGCCCCGTCTGTGTTACAAGAGACCCAGACAGAGGTAGTGGACCCGGATCCCATGCCAACAATGGAAACAGCCACAGTTCCTCCAGTCCCAGACCAGGAACTGGAAAAGCAGCCAGCACCAGAACCATTGCCAGCACTGACACCAGCGCTTGCAAACCCTTCATCCCCAACACCAGAGGGCGCCAGCGAGCCTGAACTGGCAGAAGCAGCAGACAACCACACCCAAGAGGCTCAGCCAGAGCCTGAAATACCCCCTGGTGCACCAGCAGAGAGCGGCTCACCAGCAACGGAAACAACCCCATCACCTACATCGCTTCCAGAGGGACCAAGCCCAAGTCCACAGTCTAAGGAAGAACTGGTGTCTCCAGCTTCAAGGGAACAGTTCCAGACTGAGCAGGAAGCAGATGACAGCCTTCAGAAAGCTTGGGCGGTGGCAAGGAGCACCCCACCGCCTCTCAGCTCTTCTAATCGATCCCTGTTTGTTATAGAACAAGGACTTTTATACAAGGATACTCTTTCTGGAGGACACCAGTCATGGGTTAAGAGGAAAGGTCCTCTTATAGATTAGTAACTGGTTAAAAGATAAGAAACAGAGGTAGGAATAAAGAGTCAGTTTTAAAAATTCAGAGCACCAAATAGTGGGGTCCCCCAAAGAGCTATACGGGGACTAGTGCAGTTAAATATATTCATAAATAACCTGGAAAAAGGATGGACAGCAAGGTAGCAAAGTTTGCAGACAATACAAAATTACTCATGAAAGTTAAGTCCAAAGCTGACTGCAAAGAGTTACAAAGGGATCTCACAAAACTGGGTGACTGAGACAAAATACAAGATGAAATGCAGTGCTGATAAGTGCAAAGTAAAATACGCTGGAAAACATAATCCCAACTATACATACAAAATAATATGGTCTAAATTAGCTGGAACCACTCCAGAAAGAGATCTTGGCATCATCCTGGCTAATTCTCTGAAAACATCTGGTCACTGTGCAGTGGCAGTCCGAAAAGCTAACACAATGTTAGGAACCATTAGGAAAGGGATAGATAATAAGACAGTAAATATCATGTCACTATGTAAATCCATGGTATGCTCCCACCTTGAATACTGCATGAAGTTCTGGTAGCCCCAACTCAAAAAGATATTAGAATGGAAAAGGTGCAGAAAAGGGCAACAAAAATGATTAGGGGTAAGGAACAGCTTCCCTGTGAGGAGAGATTAAAAAGACGAGGGTAGTTCAGTTTAAAAAAAGAGATGACTAAGGGGGATATGATAGAGGTCTATAAAATCATGAAAGGTATGGAGAAAGTGAATAGGAAAGTGTTGGTGTTTACCCCTCCACATAATACAAGAATTAGAGGTCACTTGATTAAATTAATAGGCAGCAGGTTAAAACAAAAAAAAGTATTTCTTCACACAACTCACAGTCAACCTGTGGATCTTATTGCCAAGGGATGTTGGGAAGGTCAAAAATACAACTGAGTTCAAATAATTAGATATGTTCATGGAGGACCGTCCATGGTTATTAGCCAAGATGGTCAGGGATGCAACCCAGTGCTCTGGGTGTCCCTAAACTGAAAATGCCAGAACTGGTAGTGGATGATGGTATAGATAGCTCAAAATTGCCATGTTCTGTTCATTTTCTCTGAAGCATCTGGCACTGGCAGCTGTCAGAAGATAAGATACTGGACTAGATGGACCATTGGTCTGATCCAGTATTGCCATTGTTATGTTCCACTTCAGCTATAGGAATAATATTTGGGAAGAGAGGAAAGCAATGCTATTGTTTTCTATGTGGCCCATCCCATCTAGGGAGGCACAACACATACATTGCTAGTAGGTTACACAAGTTTCAGCGAGACAGCAGAGGAATGCTGGGCATCTGGTTTCTTTGTTTCTCTTCCCGGCTCTGGGAGCAGATTGTGAGCTAAAAAATCAGCTTTCTTAACCTGGAAGTAGTAGCACAGTCCTAAATCTATATATGCAGTGCAGTGGATGACACTTAGCCACATTGTTAGTGTGGGTCTACACATGCATCTGATTTGCCATATTTTTTTCTGAAAGACTGCGTGGCAAGTGGAGGTATATTGGTTATGTTATATTAAAATCCTGCCTTCTATTCACAGTTTGGCCAGTCGTGACCTTGTGCAAGCTCTTGGCTGTGGGAAATTGGTGAATGATAGTTAACCTTGAAATATGAGAACTTGGCTCACAGGATTGTGATGGGCAGAAATATTAATGGCAGAAAGCTGAGGTCCATGACAAGTACTCAGCCTCCAGATACGCAGATTACTGCACCTTCTCTTATGTTACAGAGCATTGTCTCATGAGCCCCCTGACTGGTTTATCTTCCAAACATTGCCTGAAGGCTGCAACTCTTCACATCATCACAAAACTACCTACAGCAGGAGACAAAATTGTGGTGTTTGCATTAAAATTTGTGAGAACTGGCAACACGGAGAATATTTGTAGAAAATGAATACAAAAGGAACTCAAACCCAGTTAAAAACAAGTTTGTTAAAAATTCCAATGAACTTTTGTAGAAATTTCAGCTAGAGGTAGGAGAGTCCATGCCCCCTTTACCAAATCTTCTGGACCATCTAATCATCTAACAGCTGTTAATGTATATGTGTATGAGCAGTACTATACTATAAAAATACAGTTTGTATTGTACTGCATAGATTATTGATGTCTGAATGTACTTGCTTGAAAATAGTCCCTGGCAGTTTTTAAAAAAATCATACCTATTTTAAGACACTCTAAGGCAGAATAGAAACTTTATGTTCACATGTATATTCTTCTTTATAGAGAAAAGAACAATGAAATACAGTAAAACCCATTTATCGGGAATGTGGTAGGAAAAATGTGTATAGCTACGTTTTAAAGTGGCAATGTTGTGCAGGAGGTCAGACTAGATGACCATAATGGTCCCTTCTGACCTTAAACTCCATGAACTAATGAAATTGATTGATAGTCCAAATTACTTTAGTGCATTTGCACTTCTCTTAGCGGGTTAGATCTTGAAACCCTGACTCACCTTTCACTCAGGCTATGGCTGCACTACACAGCTTCCAGCTGCGCAGCAGCAGTGCTGCTAGTGGAGATGCTCTCAGCTAACAGGAGAAAGCTCTCCTATCAGCTTAAATACTCCAGCCCCGGCGAGCATTGGCAGAGCTGCTCCCACCAACGTAGTGCTGTCCACATCAGCACTTAAGTCGATGTAACTTATGTTGTTTAGTGGGTGGCTTATTCCCTCCCCTGAGCAACATAATTTATACCAACATAAGCTGTAGTGTGTGCAGTTTTCATTCAGGCAAGACATCCCTTAACTTTAAGGGATGGCTTGTCTGAGTCAGGACTGAGAAAAAATGACTGTGTCTACACGACAGGTACAGATGTGCTGCTGTAGTGCCACACTAGAGATATTTGCTACAGCAACGGACGAGGTTTTTCCATTGCTGCAGTTAATCCACCTCCTTGTGAGGTGGTAGTTAGGTTGACCTAGCCATATCTATTCTAAGGTTTAGGTTGGCTTAACTACACCTCTCAGGGGTGTGAATTTGTCACCTATGTTTCAGGTGTAGACCAGGTCTAAGGGCCTCAGGACTTGGCCCTTGATGAAGTTCTGCTCTAGTATATTTGGGTTCCATTGTGCTACTACTAATCCTGGTCGAATGCAGTAATTATCATATACCACATAGGTGTAAAGTGCTACATTCCAATAAGATTGTCTTCCTCTTCTCTTTTGCTCTGGCAGAACAGTGCAGGAGAGAAGTTGCCACGACTATAATCGGGAGGAGCAAGGAGATGTTTCTGCCTCTCAGGCTATGTCTATACTGCAAAAACAGATACATTCTTAATTCAGATTAGCTAGCTTGAATTAGCTAACTTAGGTTAAAACAGCAGTGAAGACATAACTACTTGGTTTTAAAATTGGGTTAGCAACTTAAGCTCAAGCCTATATGGCAGCCTGGGGAACTCAAGCTGCTAACCTGAATTAAAAGCTGAGTTGATGTTTCTTCAGTGCTATTTTAACCTGTTAGCTAATACAGGTTAGCTAACCCCTAAGAACACACAGTGTTTTTTTGTTTTTTGCAATGTATACATACGTATAGGGTTGCTGTAGATGCTCTCAATAAGGAGGGAAATATGTCTTTCTGTTCCCCTCAGAGCTGGCAGTGCCCTTTGCAACTGCAGAGACTGAACAAAGCCCATGCTACATCTCCAATGTAAAGTGAGGGAGAGCTTTTCAGGGTCCTCTTCTATTACCACTGTATGTCTCCATTTTCCCCATCTGTAAAATGAGAATGATCATACTTCCCTCCCTTGCAGGCATGTTATGACATTTAATTCCTGAATGCTTTGTGAGCCATAGGAATGCTTATAAACATCAACTAATAAATAAGAGACTGCAACTATGCAACAGTTCAGGGCAGTTTCCTTAATATAAGCATGGCAATATGCTCCTGTGGTTTTTTGAACATGTCTACATGCTTATAAGATGACTGTATCTGTCAGTACTTCTTCCCAATAATCCTTCACTGGCACAGTGGAACAATATGTCCATTTGCTTAGAAATTAAGCTGGTAAATGTCAAATAATAAGAGATTTACCTGTCTGAACTAATCCCAGTTTTGACACATGGCATTGGGCGTTGCTGCATTTGGAAACATCACAAATGGTATGTTTTGTGTTAACAAAACATAATATATGTATAGTGATCAGAGACTGGCATAATAGCCCATCTCTTAGATTGCTTTTATCATTAATGCATTGCATGAACACTTCATAACTCATGATCATAAAATGGCAAACAAAATTAATTTGCAGGTGTGAATGAACCTGAAAAATTTCAACTTGACCACACTTTTCCAGATGGTTACCAAATCCTAGTGATTCTTTTTTGTTAAAGCACAAGCATGTATTTTAAATCGTAAAGGTATATCATCAGTTCCACTAAAACATAAATAAGCCTGTACATTTGTCGTTCAAGTCATGTTTGATATAGGGAGAATCCCCTCTCAGCTAGTGGTCTTTTGGAATAAACAATTTGAAACAAAAGATTTCTACAGCTCTCTTTGCAGTTCCATACCTGCCAAGAGTCTTGCTTTGGTGAGGACAGTTTTTCTTCTGTCCCTGCCAATGTCTCAGAACTGTTGGTAGCAGAAGGCTGCTGTTCTTGAAGCACAGCAGTACCTTTCCTGTCTATACACTGCCCCTTCTCCTAGAATCTATCAGCTGCCTCTTAGCTAAGGCTGACTCTGCCCTATAGCTTCTTCTAGAACTGCACTCGGATAAGCAGGTAGGAAGTAGCTGCCTTTATGGAGAGAAAGCAATCAAGGTTCAAGGTTGGAGCTGTTTAGAAAGCAGAAGAGCCTGCGTATGGAAAGGGAGCAAGAAGCAAGCCTTAGTTGTAGAGGGAGATTTTGGCAAACCAGTAAAATGCCTGAAACCACTATGGCTTATTGCTAAAAGCAGCCAAGTCAGCAAGCGACAAAGTGTCCATGTAGCAAACTCAGCTTGACCAAGGCAGGAGGGGAGGGAGTTTTGGGTGCCACAGAAAGGGCAGCTTGATCCCGTGTCCTTCCTGATAAGAATTGTGTTGAAGTTGCTGATATATGCATTTTAGAAGAGCAGGAATGTCTATTGGGGCTGCAAACTCCGATGAAACCCCACAGAAGGAAGCCTCTTGCATGACCATTGAAACTACTTGCTTAACAAGTTTTCTTTAAGGGACATGGTATTCTATTACTAATGTATAAATAATGGGGGAAAGTTTGAAGTAGTGGGACTCTTCAGGACTGGACTCTCCATCTGGATGCATCTTGTGTTCCCCACCAGCACATGGGCTGCCGCTGTGCCACTCAAGAGTCACACTCAGCTTGGGTAATTATCAAGGGTTGTGGGTGTTTTACTAACTTGTTGCGGATGTAAGTGATTGAGACTAAGTAAAGTTTAGCTTTAAGTGAAAGCACTCTCATGTTGTCCTGTTTGTGCCAGCATCTATCAGTCGGATGGCTGTGTCTCCCCTGATTTATTTCCTGACACCTCCTCCCACAGAGAAAAAGTTTCCAAGAGCTTTGGGTTGAAAGAACCCCGGGTAACATAGTGGGGTGTGTTTCAGTGGTAGTCCTGGGGACCCATTGCTGAACATGAAACTTTGGGGTTTACAGAAGGCAGAGGTATAGAAAGGAGACCCATATGGGAAACACAAATCTCTGGGGATTGCCAGGTTTTGGGGCAGGCTCTGTGTTTGTGTTTTGTTTTTGTTTGGCCTGGGTGGAGAGGGAGGAATAGCTGTCCCATATGCATCTGGATGATGGTTATGCACAACACCCCCACGTGCAAATCTGCTTCCTGGGAATAGGGGCTTGTGATAAAAATTCTGAAGCCAGAGGACCCAATCCTGAAAAACATTTAAGTATAGTTTATTTTACACATGGGTAGCCCTACTGAAGGCAATAGGCCTGAACCTATACAGAAAGTGCAGATCAGATAGCAGGAGGACAAGGGTGCCTTTAAGACAACCTTGTACATCAGGGACACTGGGCTGCTTTTGAAGCTGGCATAGTTTTACATTGGGCTGCTCCACAGCCTAGAATAAATAGCCTGGAGCACTCCAGCTGTTTGCCCTTCCAACATCAATCTGTCCCTGCATATTCCTATAGCAGGGGTTGCATAAATCTGCCCTACCCTGCTTCTATGCTAGAGAAATTCTTTCTGTTGCTTCTTTTGCTGCTGTTTGCTGTTTCTTTTGCTCAGCTGTCTTCCTTTCTTGATCAGCTCTGCTCCTTCTCTCCAGTTTCTCAGCAGCTCCCGGCAAACTCATCCACTCTTGTCCTCTCTCTGCTTTACACTCAACCGTCCTAACCATCTATTTTTTATACTGTCTTGTCAATTTTCCAGATGCTTTTTTAACTACTACACCTCCCATTTGTTAATTTTTTTACAATACATTCATGCTTTTACCTCAGAGTTATTATCTGCGGACCTTATCATATGACCTGCAGCTTCCAATGGTGTAGTGACTTTTGCATATTCAAAATGGAAGCTAGGGACACAAAATTGAGTCTGAGGAATTTCTCTGATATCAGTCTCCTCCTTGATGGTTTGATATTTATATCTACCTGTCACTCACTAGTGAGTTCAGGGGGTGTTTGGCATTGTCCAACATTGGCTCAAGGCTCTCCTTTTGAGACAGATCGTTGGCACAATACTTTATTACCCCTGATTCTGCTTCACTAGCCTCTTTTGATATAAGCATCTCAACTACCACCAATATCTGAAGCACTAGAATTATTTATAATAGATGCAAAGTTGCTTGTATTTTACCTTAAAAATCATTTAATTTCATTAGTAAGATGGCAGATAGTGATCACAACTTTGTGTATTGACTTTGGCCAAAACTAGGGTAAAGCTGTTGTAAATACATTTTTAACATGCACTTCAAATAAATAAATGGGTAACTTTTAATTGTTCACATTAAACCTTAATACATGTACAGAAACTGTTGCACAAATTTGTTTACAATCTTGTTATTTCTTAATAAACCAATTTCCACTCAATTTCCAACTTTTCCTGGACTGTTTGTAACTTAATATACATTTTTTGTCCAAAAACATATTAATATTACAGACAATATACAAATAATTTGTATTATAATTAACAATACAATGGGATGCAACATTTTATTTAAGATTCTAGGAGCAGTAGGAGACCATCCCAACAGTGGTTCCCACCAGCTGTGGCATCCTGACTTTTGGATTACTTCAGCTTTTTCTATCATTTTTCTATTAACAATTTTCATTTTTAATTTAATATCTCCCACTTGTTTTTTCAATTGGTTGTTAATCTGTATAACTGGGGTCATTTTTTAACTGAGTTAATATATTCTCTGACAGTCCCTGATTTAGTTCAAGGCGTTCCTGGAACTGGAATGTAATTTCTTTACTATATAAATCAGTTGTGGGCATAGTATATTTTCATTGTTCTATCTATTTCTGAATACTTTGGTTGGTGCACTAGGTACCTGCTAGTACAGTACTTCTAAGCGTAACATTCTCTATCTTAATTCTTATGTCACTAGATTTCCTAATATGGAAACGTACTTTTCCTTCTCCCAAATATGAAAAAAGTTCTCATCCCCTCCTGCTGTAAAAAATAAATCACATTTCCCCAATACATTATTACACTATGGATTTTTTTTATATGCCATTCCCCATTTTGACAGATCCATCCCAATCACATATGTCATTTGGATCCTTTTCATTGCTGGTATATTCTCTGAACACACACCAGCATACCAAGGTCCAAAAACCCCAATGCCAAGAAGATACTGGATGAATAAGACTTCATCTTCTATCATTTTGGTTGTTTTTCTTATCGATATAAAAAAATGGCAAACTCTTTCCTCCCTTTTGGCAGGAGTATTATTTTACAAACAACTTTTATGTAGAATTTTAAAAAATACAAGAAGTCTACTTTCTTCAAGTTACCTTTAATGACACTTTGTTATTTTTATTTTTCCCTTTTAAAATATATTAACACCAAACTTTTATTTAAAACAAAACATTAAAATACAACTATATTCATACTTTGAAATGAACAGGCACTTGTTCACCTTAATACCCCATTAACTAAATCAATTGAATAACAAAGCTGAGAAATTAAATCAATTTAGAACCACCCTGTGGGTCCCCATATCCATTAGTCTGACTGGTCTTTAATTTTATTTTTTCCTATTTGTACCTTTATATGTAAATTAAAGGGGATTATACTCATGATATTAATTCCCCATATTTCTTTTACTTGATGTAAAATAAAGCAATAATATACTTCAATTTCCATTAGTGCTTAGAATAGAGCAAGTGGCTCCCATACCCACATACATGATTTGGTTACATACACTTTCCTCTACCCTTACTTGTACCATAGGCCTCCCCCAATTGTCAAATAACTGTGAAATAGTGTCTTGATGTACTCCTAACAGAAGGGGTTATTCAACATAAAGAAATTCCAGGAGAGGGAGTTGATCGAAATATGCAGGTGGTTGGGAGGGTTCAAAAGAAGGGAGCTCTCTAAATAAATACATAAATAAAAGGGGGTGGAATGAGTTTCTAAATCAAAAAGTTCTGAAGGATGTGTGTATGTGAACTCCTGGTTCCTTCCTTCAATATATTTTCTCCTTGACATTTCTCCTCATGGGTCCTCTACAATTGCGTTTTGTTCTTGTGCGCTTTCTCTCTCTTTCTTTGAAGAAATATAATTAGGGTAAGTTTAATCACTTTAAATTATACTAACCTTAAGACTATTATTAATTATGATCTTGTTTCTAAACAACTATTCACTTAACTATTTTACAACTTTTTCTCAGGATTCTCCTTCCATCGCTTTAGGTGGGAAGAATGGAATCATTCTGAAGTTTTTTTATTTACTACCTTTCTTAGGGCTTTTTTTTTTTTCAAGTGGTTCTATTCATTCTTTCCACCTGTGCTAAACTTTGGGGGTGTCCTACTATATGTAATCTTTGCTTAATGTGGTTAACAGCTATTTAAACAACTATAACATATGCATAATAAAGTAAAAGCAAAATGTATTAATACCTGCATTATTTTTAATCTTCCTGTATTCAGAATACTGACTTATTTATTGGACCATTTAAGAAATAGATGACGCCTATGTTTACCAATGTATTTTAACTGATTGCTTCCTTAAACAGCATATGCACTGTGGGTCTTCCCTAGGTATCTTGATCTAAATGTGTCACCAAGCCAGCTTGGTGCCAATCCTAGGGGAAATTGTCTGACCTTCCTATGCTATCTTCTTGGAAGGCAAGGTCACTTTCAGGCTTCTTTCTCATGGTACGTCTACACTACGGGATTATTCCGATTTTACATAAACCGGTTTTGTAAAACAGATTGTGTAAAGTCGAGTGCACGTGGCCACACTAAGCACATTAATTTGGCGGTGTGCATCCATGTACCGAGGCTAGCATCGATTTCTGGAGCGTTGCACTGTGCATAGCTATCTCGTAGCTATCTCATAGTTCCCGCAGTCTCCCCCGCCCCTTGGAATTCTGGGTTGAGATCCCAGTGCCTGATAGGGCAAAAAACATTGTCGCAGGTGGTTCTGGGTACAGCCTCACCCCTTCCTCCGTGAAAGCAGCAGACAACTGTTTTGCGCCTTTTTTCCTGGGTGAACTGTGCAAACGCCATAGCACAGCAAGCATGGACCCTGCTCAGATCAAGACTGCAATGGTGGATGTTGTAAACACCTCGCGCATTCTCATGCAGTCTATGCTGAACCAGGACCTGCAAAGCCAGGAGAGGAGGAGGCGGCTACGGCAGAGCAGCGACGAGAGTGATGAGGACATGGACACAGAATTCTCTCAAACCGCGGGCCCCTGCGCTTTGGAGATCTTGCTGGTAATGGGGCAGGCTCTAGCCATTGAACGCTGATTTTGGGCCCGGGAAACAAGCACAGACTGGTGAGACTGCATAATTTTGCAGGTCTGGGACGATTCACAGTGGCTGAGAAATTTTCACATGCATAAGGGCACTTTCATGGAACTTTGTGACTTGCTTTCCCCTGTCCTGAAACTCCATAATACCAAGATGAGAGCAGCCCTCACAGCGGAGAAGCGAGTGGCACTAGCCCTCTGGAAGCTTGCAATGCCAGACAACTACCGGTCAGTCGGGAATCAATTTGGAGTGGGAAAATCTACTGTGGGGGCTGCTGTGATGCAAGTAGCCAAAGCAATCATTAAGCTGCTGCTACAAAAGGTTGTGACTCTGGGAAACGTGCAAGTCATAGTGGATGGCTTTGCTGCAATGGGATTCCCTAACTGTGGTGGGGTGATAGATGGAACCCATATCCCTATCTTGACACCAGAGCACCAGGGCACCCAGTACATAAACTGCAAGGGGTACTTTTCCATGGTGCTGCAAGCACTGGTGGATCACAAAGGACATTTCACCAACATCTATGTGGGATGGCCAAGAAGGGTTCATGACGCTCGCATCTTCAGGAACACTACTCTGTTTAAACGGCTGCAGCAAGGGAATTACTTCCCAGACCAGAAAATAACAGTTGGGGATGTTGAAATGCCTGTACTTATCCTGGGTGACCTAGCCTACCCCTTGATGCTATGGCTCATGAAGCCATACACAGGTAGCCTGGACACTGGTCAGGAGCTGTTCAACTACAGGCTGAGCAAGTGCAGAATGGTGGTAGAATGTGCATTTGGCTGTTTAAAGGCGCGCTGGTGCACATTACTGACTCGCTCAGACCTCAGCCAAACCAATGTCCCCATTTTTATTGCTGCTTGCTGTGTGCTCCACAATCTCTGTGAGAGTAAGGGGGAGACCTTTATGTTGGGGTGGGAGGCTGAGGCAAATCACCTGGCAGCTGATTTCACGCAGCCAGACACCAGGGCGATTAGAAGAGCACACCAGGAAGTGGTGCACATCAGAGAAGCTTTGAAAACGAGTTTCATCACAGGCCAGCTTACGGTGTGACCGCTGTGTTTGTTTCCCCTTGATGACCCCCCCCACTTGATTGACTCATTTCCTGTAAGCAACCAATAAAAAGAGGGAGAGAACTGACAAGGTAGCCTGGGTGTGGTTTGGGAGGAGGATAGGAGGGAAGGAAAAGGCCACTAAAAAAATTTCAAGGTAATGACAGCCTTTTGGTTGGGCTGTCCACAGGGGTAGAGTGGGCGGGTGCATGGAGCCTCCCCCCACGCATTCTTACACATCTGGGTGAGGAGGGTATGGAACATGGTGATGGGTGAGGGTGGTTACAAAGGAGCTTCAGCGGCACGCTGTGACCCTGCTGCTGTTCCTGAAGCTCCACCATACGTCGGAGGATATCTGTTTGATCACGCAGCAGCCCCAGCATTGCATCCCGCCATCGCTGATCTTTCTGCCTACACCTCTGATCTTCCTGCTGCCACCTCTCATCTCAAGCGTCCCTCCTGTCCTCGTGTTCACTGGCATCTTTCCTGTAATTTGATACCACGTCCTTCCACTGATTCAGATGAGCTCTTTCATTGCGGGTTACTTCCATGATTTCTGAGAATATTTCGTCTTGCCTCCTCTTCTTCCTCTGCCTTATCTGAGCTAGCCTTCTGGATGGAGTAGGGAGGCTTGAAAAATTTGCAGCTGCATGGGAGGGGAAAAAAGGGAGAGAAGTATTTTAAAAGATACATTTTACAGAACAATTCTTATACTCTTTCACGGTGAACAACACTATTCACCTTACATAGCATGTGATTTCACTACAAGGTCACATTTTGCATCTTAATATTGAGTGCCTGCAGCTCTGGTGTTACAGTTCTCACAGACGCAGGTCCAGGCAGCAGAATTCAGCTTGCATGCGGCCATGGTAAGCCATTGTCTTTCGGCTTCTGCAGCCTTCATATACACAGTGCCCTCCTTTCCCAAATACTAAGCAAATCCCGTTCAGTGCTGGTTCTTTCCTGTTAACATGCAGCAGCAGAAACCACGCCCCCCATCCAATTCTCTGGGATGATCGCTTTACCCCTCCCCCCACCATGTGGCAAGTATCATGGAAGATCACTGCTAAACACCTCCTTGCCCCCCACCGCGTGGCTGGTAGCAGGGAAGATCCCTGCTAGCCAAATGCGAGAAAGCTCAGCACCATTCCCCTCATTCCCCTCCCCCTGCTTGGCTACCTGCAAGGAAGGATTTCTTTTAAGCAACAGGCAAACAGGCCAGTAGGAATGGCCATCTCTATCCCCTTAATTAAATTCCTGAATTTCAACCAGGTTACCATGAACGATATCACTCTCCTGAGGATAACACAGCGAGATAAAGAACGGATGTTGCTTGAATGCCAGCAATCACCGGGACCATACACAGCTAGGCTTTGTCATGCAATGATACCAGATTACTTGCTACATGCATGGCGTGGTCAAGTGTCCTGCCATGGAGGACAGAATAAGGCTGCCCTGCCCAGAAACATTCTGCAAAGGCCTTTTGGAATACCTCCAGGAGAGCTTCATGGAGATGTCCCTGGAGATTTCCGCTCCATCCCCAGACATGTTAACAGACTTTTCTAATAACTGTACTGGCCGCGAATGCATCCCAAGTCCTCAGGGCAAATTAATCATTAAAAAAATGCTTGCTTTTAAACCATGTTTTATATTTACAAAGGTACACTCACCAGAAGTCGCTTCCATGGCTTCATTGTCTGGGCTAGTGGCTTGGGAGGGCTGGGAGGGTAATTCCGTTTGGGTGAGAAAAAGCTCCTGGCTGTTGGGGAGAACGGAGTGCTGTGTGCTCTCTGCAAGCTCATCCTCCTATTCCTCCTCCTCATCTTCCCGTCCACAGAATCCTCAGGCATGGCTGAGATTACCACCCCCACCTCGGAATCCACGGACAGGGGTGGTGGCAGACCCCCCTACAATTGCATGCAGCTCAGCGTAGAAGCGGCATGTTTTCAGCCCTGCCCCGGACCTTCCGTTTGCTTCTTTGATTTTCTGGTACGCTTGTCTGAGCTCCTTAACTTTCACACGGCACTGCACTGAGTCCCTGGTGTAGCCTTTCTCCACCATGGCCTTAGAAATTTTTTCAAATGTTTTTTCATTTCATCTTTTGGAACAGAGTTCTGTTAGCATGGAATCCTCTCCCCATATAGCAATCAGATCTAGTAACTCCCATGCGGTCCATGCTGGAGCTCTTTTTCGATTCTCAGGAGACTGCATTGTTACCTGTGCTGATGAGCTCTGCGTGGTCACCTGTGCTGGTAAGTTCTCCACGCTGACCAAACAGGAAATGAAATTCAAAAGTTCGTGGGCTTTTCCTGTCTACCTGGCCAGTGCATCTGAGTTCAGAGCGCTTTCCAGAGCGGTTACAGTGGTGCACCGTGGAATACCGCCCGGGGGCCAATACTGTCTATTTGCGGCCACACTAACCCTAATCCAACATGGCAATACCGATTTCAGCGCTACTCCTCTTGTCGGGGAGGAGTACAGAAATTGGTTTTAAGAGCCCTTTATATCGATATAAAGGGCCTCGTTGTGTGGACGGGTGCAGGGTTAAATTGGTTTAAACGTGTAGTGTAGATCAGGCCTCAGACATGGCCGTCCTTTTTTTTGTATTTTAAATACAGCTTTCCCTGCTTTATTCATAACAACACTTGAATTATTACAAACCACTGCGGTTTCCATTACCAAATCTAATTCCAAATTTTGAATTAACTCTGAATTTCCATACACTAATTCACAAATTATACATGGCTCTGTTTTTCCTTCTAACCACTGTTTCTTTTGAGGAAAGTGTCCCCTCCTGGGAAAAAAACACTTCACCGCTTCCTTTTCTAGGCAGTTAGCATTAACTCTGTTGGGTCTAAACTTTTGGTGAACTTTGGGGAGCCAAAACACACCCAGACTGGCCGTCTCTGCATAATCCTTTCTGAACCCTTTATCGAACAAAGCACTGACCTGCAAACAACTCATGACACCCCCTTTCTCAAGTAGCCATTAGCCTTTATCTCTATGCATTTACTTGTTAAACTTGCTTTTCCTGTAAAATCTTGATTGATTATGCATGACCATTATCTTTTGTTAATCACTTTGTTTACGTCTGTGTATAAATATTGATGCTCACCCCTAATAAAGGCGCCACACTTATTCTAAAGCTTTTGGGATAGTGTGAGCCCGTTAATCAACGCATTGGTGTCTGGTCTCTGACAAAATTGTGTGCCCATACCAACTCCGCACGAACTCGGGTGCTGGAGAGGTGAGTGAGGACTTGCTTTATTACCTAACAATTTGGGGGCTCGTCCGGGATTCCTTCTGGTGCGGTACCTCTGTCCAGTGGTCAGACCACTCATATATGAATTGGCAAGGCGCCACAGGAGATTTCTCCCAGCCAATTCAATATTGAGGGGTCGTGTATTGGACAGCAGGGTAAATGCCAGTTGGAGGGCTCCTGTCAGACACCATGGGTCAAGGGACTAGCGTGCCTCTTGAGAGTCCGTTGGGGATTGTAAATAAGTTATGGAACGAAGGGAAACTCCCAGTACAGACAGGAATGTCTAGGAAGAAATTGTACACACTATGTGTAAGGAATTGGACTGGGTATACCGCGGTATTGGCCGACCCGGAGATGAGGTGGCCTTCGTATGGCTCTTTCGAACAGGCTGCCTTAAGAGGAGTAAAGAGCCAGATCGAAAAAGACCATCCGGGACAGTTATGTTACTGGTTTTGTTGGGACACAGCAGCAGAGCTGTGGAAATCTTTAAAAATTATGGCAGTCAGGTACTCTCCCGAGAGTGAACCCCCTCCAGGTTATTTCGATGAAGGGTGTAGACCACGGCGTGTTTTGACTCGTCAGCTGGTCCCCTCTGCACCTGCCCCTATTCCTCCGCAGGGGGACTCTCTCCTTGTAGCAGAGGGGAATCTGCAGGATACCAGATTGGAATTTCTGCAGAAGGATGAGGAGGAAATGGAGGGGCAAACCTCGGGAGGAGTAGTTACTAGGCTAATGTCCAAGCAGGTACGGCAGGGTGCATGCCCCCCCCCCCCCGAGGATAGCCCAGAGGATGTCTCCGTCAAATCTCTTGCGAGTAATAAAAGTATAGTTAGAGAGATGCCTTTACAGGTGCACGATCAACCTTATATGGGCAATGATGGACGGTTACAACATGCTAATATTGTGGAATATAAAGGATGGCTAGAATGGGACTTGAAAGAGTGGGGACAGTTGTCAGGGTCTTTTGGGGAAAATCCCCGAAAGATCATAGAACTTCTAGAAAGATTGTTTTTAAGTTATAATCCTACTTATACGGATGTGGATCAGTTGTTAAGTAGAGTTTTGACCGGAGAGGAACGTAGTAGATTGTGGATGGTAGAAAGGACATGGGGAAATAGCAATGCAGTTAATCTTACTTGGATGGATAGGCGGGATCTGGCCGCTGGCTGGAATCCCCTAGACTGGACTCAGCCAAGGCTGACTCAGCTGCGAGCAGATCGAGAGCGATTGTTAGAGAGACTCAAGGAAATGGCTCGCCGCTCGCCTAATCAGGCTAAGTTCATGCAGATTCGGCAGGAATCTGATGAGCCGCCCAGAAAGTTCTGGTCGAGGCTATTGGAGGGGGCCCGAATGTTCACTCAGATGGATCCTGAGAGAGAAGCAGACCACCCTACTCTTATTTCATTTTTTGTGAATCAGTCGGTGCCCCCTGTAAGGGATTACTTCTTAAAGTTTCGCCCTGGTTGGGGAGGTGAGTCAGTCACTTCAGTGTTGGACGTAGCTGATTTTGCCTGGGAGAAAGAAAGGGAAAGTAGTAAAAAGAAAGAGAAAAAGGAAGAATATAAGCTGATGGCTTTAGCTTTTCACGGCGGTGTTCGAGGCAAAGGCCGTGGCCGTGGCAGGGGATTCCAGGGTGCTCGGGGAAGAGGGTCCTGGCGACCCCAGCCATCAGGAAATTGTTTTCAGTGCAGACAGCCTGGTCACTTTAAACGTGAATGCCCCTGGGGACGCCCAGAGGGTCTGGTTGCATCCGCAGATGCTTACACAAGTGAGGAATACACCCCTGCACCACCAGCTCAGCCCATTCCCCAGGCCTGGATCAACTACGGGAAACAGCAGCAGCCGCAGCAAACTCAGCCTCCTCAATGACGGTACCCCGGGGGCGAAGGCAAACAATGTGATGGTCTTATTTCCTTAATGTCTTTAGCCGGCTCCTTTCTCACTTTCTCCCCTCCCAGCAAAGAGCCTCGTTTAACCCTTTCAGTCCAGGGACTGCCTGTCTCTTTCCTCATTGATACTGGGGCTACTTTCTCTCTTTTAAATCATGCCCCCTCTCCCTGGCTATCCTCTGAGGTTAAAACTGCGACTGGGGTGGAGGGCAACCCACAGTCTCTGGAACTCACTTTGCCTTTGAATGTTGTTTATGCTGATAAATGTTTTCCTCACCGTTTTCTTTTTTCCCCAGCTTGTCCGATCCCTTTGATGGGCCGGGATTTACTCTGTAAGCTTGAGGCTACTTTAACCTGCACTCCTGAAGGGGTAGGATTATTGATGACAGTGTTAGGAGATTCGGCCCCTACTCAGGGTAATTGGGAAACACCCCCCTCTCTCTCCCCTGACCTCACTGACTTGCCTTCAACCCTCTGGGGAATTTCTGACACTGATGTTGGCCTGCTCCTTTCGGCAGAACCCGTAAGGATTCAGGTGAAGCCTTCCTTAACCCCCCCGTCAGTCCCTCAATACCCCCTGTCGCTGGAAGCCCGGGAGGGCATCCGCCCCATTATCGAGGGATTCATTGCACAAAAGCTAGTCCACCCTCAGCGCACTCCCTGTAACACCCCTATACTGCCTGTCAAAAAGCCTCCTAAAAAGGACGGAGACCCTGTTCGTTGGCGCTTTGTACAGGATCTACGAGTTGTTAATCAGTATGTGGTCCCTCTTCATGCAGTAGTTCCTGACCCAGCTACTATCATCAGCCAAATCCCCTGGGATGCTGAGTGGTTCACTGTTATTGACTTAAAATCAGCTTTTTCAGCATTCCTGTGCACCCAGACTCTCAGTATCTCTTTGGTTTCACCTGGGAGGGACAAAGTTATGTCTGGCAACGACTTCCTCAAGGCTACAGAGACAGCCCCACGATTTTCAGCCAGTGCCTCCGCCACGACTTGGAAGGTTTCACCAGTCCGCAGGGATCCACATTGGTCCTATACGTAGATGACATCCTATTAGGTAATCGCAAAGAAGCTGCCCTCCGCATCGCTGGTAAGGCACTTTTATTATACCTACACACCAGAGGCCACAAGGTAGACCCTAAAAAGATTCAGTGGGTCTCACAGAAGGTCCGATATCTGGGCTTCCTGTTAACCCCAGAGGGAAGACAGATGGACCCAGCCCGCATAAAGACTATTCAAAACTGCCCTCTACCGAACACCAAGAAACAACTTCGAGGTTTCTTAGGATTAATTGGCTTCTGTCGCCCCTGGTTGCCATCCTGCGGGGAGTTAAGCAAACCGCTCCACCGACTCACTGCTAACCTTGCTCCTGACCCTTTGCAGTGGTCCCCGGACACTATTAAAGCCTTTCAGTTACTCAAGGACAGTGTGGCCTCCTCCATGTCTCTCCGCCCCCCCAATTACAGCAAACCCTTTCACCTTTTTGTCCACGAGAGGGGCGGAATTGCTAGTGGTGTCCTTACCCAGCTGAGCGGGCCCCACCATTTCCCGCTTGCTTTTTACTCTCAGCAAATCGACCCTGTCGCTCAGGGAACCCCATCCTGCACCCGGACTCTGGCAGCAGCTGCCCTGCTGATCACAAAGGCAAAGAGCCTAACCCTGGGTCATTTTACCACGGTTTGGACCTCTCATGCCTTGTCAGCCCTTCTGCGTAGGGGCACAACCCAAGTCTTTTCGGCCCATCGTCAGCAACAGCTAGAGGCCGAACTCTTAGAAGACACTAACCTAATTTTTGAAAGGTGTGGACCCCTTAATCCAGCTACCTTGCTTCCTGACCTGCCAGTCCTCCAGGATCAGCACGACTGTGTGGAAGTAGTTTCCAGCATCTTACAGATAAGGGACAACCTGTTTGACATTCCACTGGACAATCCCGATTGCATCCTCTTCTCGGACGGAAGCTCCTTCTATGTTGATGGCAAGCGTTTCACAGGTTATGCTGTCACCTCTGAATGGGACATTCAAGAGGCCGCCTCACTGCCAGGCAACTGGGGAGCCCAAGCCGCTGAACTCTATGCCCTGGCCCGAGCTTGCCAGTTGGCCGCTGGTAAGACCGTTACCATTTTTACTGATAGCAAATATGCTTTTGGAGTTGTGCATTGTCATATCCACCTCTGGAAGTTTCGAGGTTTCCAGACAGCTGCCGGTAAACCCATTCAGCACCTCCCCCTCATCCACAAGCTTTTGGACGCCCTCCAAAAACCCTCTGTCCTGGCTGTAGTTCACTGCCGGGCCCATACTTAAGATAGTAGCCCCGTTACCCGTGGGAATGCCCTGGCTGACGCCTCCGCCAAAAAGGCTGCCACTTTACCTTTAGCCATGCCCACATTGGCTATTGCAACCTCCTCCTTTACTCCACCGCACCCCGTACCAGTACCCGCTGCTGAACTACAATCGTGGGAGAGCCTCGGGGCCACTCTGGTCAAAGGGACCTGGCTTATGCCAGATGGCCGAGCCTGCCTCCCTCGCTCCACATACCCCGTGGCAGTTCGCTGGCACCATGATAAAGGGGGTCACTACGGCACGCACGCCCTCGTGGACACTATCGCTCGCTTTTGGTATGCTCCAGGCATTCAACCCTATTGCCTATCAATAGTGAAAGCATGCAGCACATGTCAGCGTAATGGACCTGCTCCGCCTCTTAACAAAATTAAGGGTGGAAGACCTCCGCCTGCTGCTCCATTTCAACATCTTCAAATTGACTTTGCAGATATGCCAAAGGCTTTTGGGAAAAAGCACCTCCTTGTTTTGGTTTGCCCTCTGACTTCCTGGGTCGAAGCTTTTCCTACTGCTAATTGTACTGCTGCCACAGTGGCGAAGATTCTCCTTAGAGACATTGTACCCCGTTTTGGCATCCCTCTTGTGCTCGACTCAGATCGCGGACCTCACTTACTGGTCATGTCCTTGGCCGTTTAGAACAAGGACTGGGCATTTCACACTCCTTTCATACACCCTACCACCCCCAGTCTAGCGGGAAAGTTGAGCGTATGAATAGGGAACTTAAGTTTACATTGGCTAAATACTATCAGGAAACAGGATTAAAGTGGCCTCAGGTACTTCCCTTGGTCCTGTTTCACCTTCGTACTCGCCCAACCCGCGCATTGGGATTATCCCCCTTTGAACTGCTCTATGGACACCCCCCTTTCAAAGGCGGGGCGCTACCAAGTGCTGATGTTTCACTATTGGGAGGGGATCATATGACTGCGTGTCAGTTTCTCTCCCTACAGGCTCGCCTCCGTGCCCTTTGGAAAGCCTCGCAGTTTTCCCAGACCGTGCCGCTGGAGGAACAAATCCACCCGTTCCAACCAGGGGACTTCGTCTGGGCCAAAAAGTTCGTTTGTGACGACACCCTCCAGCCAAGGTTTACTGGACCCCACCAGGTTCTTTTAACAACCCAGACTGCAGTGTTCCTGGAAGGACGCAAATCTTGGATCCACCACTCCCACGTCAAGCCAGCCGTAGTGGACCACAGTGACGGACCAGCAGCTCTTGTCACCACTGAGGACACTGCCTTCGACCAGTGGACCAGCTTACCTCTCTCAGACATTAGACTTAAATTGACTCGAAAAAAATGAGAGGACCCTTTATTCTGACAACTGTATGGTTTTTTTTTATGCTTTTTTAGTTTATTTTCTGCTTATGAAGATAATGCTTTTATTAAATATTCCCACGAGGTTAAAACTCGTATTTTAGAAAATAGAAGCGATTGCTGGGTATGTACTCAATTTCCAGTAAATGCAGCACAGGGACTCCCCTTCACACCCATTCCCCTAACCACTGCTAATATAACTTGGATGCCACCGACTAGAATAAAAAATCCAGTCCAACCCAATCTTACATGGGACAAAACAGGAGTGCCAATTAACAAATATCTCAGGGTAATCAATCAAACAGAATCACTGTGTTTTGTTAAAGAAAAAGGGTCAACTTTTGTGGGAACAAGTAAATGCAACATATATTTTAATGGCACCGCCTTTAGTAAAAATCTTGGCTTCAAGCCTTGCGCATCCCACTTATCCCATATGTGGATCCCTCACCCCGATCCAACCTTTTCAACTTTTTCATGGAGGGGCAGGTTTTCAGAGTCAGTTTTGAAAAAGCCCTGCTCAAATCTCGAGGGTGTCCAACTAATTGTTAAAGGATACACAATTGCCTTCTACTACTGCTCAAGCAGTACTACACTGCCCTTTGAGGACAACACTACCAAATTGTGCCTCTGCAGTTCACACAACGACCCCTCTGCGTTACCAGGGGAACAGTGGTACAACGGGTGGTGGGTTACCTCCTACTTTAAGAAATGGAATACCCAAAACGCATTATATGGAACATACTGGGTGTGCGGGCCCAAGGCTTATTATTTTCTCTCCCCTGATTGGGCAGGGTCATGTTATTTGGCATAGCTAGCACCGCCTTCTCGCATCTCCCTCACTCCCCCTCATTTTCCCCACGTTCGTAACATCCGTGAAACTGACAGAGATATTAATCTCCGTGATGGTTTGTCCTGGCAGCGGTGGGCTGGTCACACTAGCTTGAAGGGTGCTATCATCCGTCTACAGGGACTATTAGAATCTTTGACAAATGAAACTGCAACCCTATTTGAAAATCAGGCCGGGGAAATGCCCCAGCTGCGACAGTTAGCTTTGCAAAACAGAATGGCTTTAGATATGATGTTAGCAGCCCAGGGAGGAACTTGCGCCCTTATAAATAAAGAATGCTGTGTTTTTGTAAATGACACCTACTCTGACACTTTTCAACGTACCAAACACCTAAGGGAAATGGCTAAAAACTACTCCTCTGGCCAGCCACCTTATGATTGGTGGGGAGCCTTATGGAATTGGCTGCCCGGACTTGGGTGGGTTAAAAACCTCTTGGTGGGTGTTGTTGGGGCCATAGTAGTCCTTATAATATTGTGTTGCTGTATTCAGTGTGTCCCCTCCCTCATAAACTCATGTAAGTCAGTTTATTCTTTTCCCACTTCAGCTAAAAGCCTTACTCTCTTCGAATTGGCCCAGGCTGAAATTGCCAAGCGGCCCTTGAAATCTTGAAATAGGGTGTAGCTTTTTGATTAATAGTTATCTCAAAGCTACAAATGGAGGAATGTTGGGTCTAAACTTTTGGTGAACTTTGGGGAGCCAAAACACACCCAGACTGGCCGTCTCTGCATAATCCTTTCTGAACCCTTTATCGAACAAAGCACTGACCTGCAAACTACTCATGACACCCCCTTTCTCAAGTAGCCATTAGCCTTTATCTCTATGCATTTACTTGTTAAACTTGCTTTTCCTGTAAAATCTTGATTGATTATGCATGACCATTATCTTTTGTTAATCACTTTGTTTACGTCTGTGTATAAATATTGATGCTCACCCCTAATAAAGGCGCCACACTTATTCTAAAGCTTTTGGGATAGTGTGAGCCCGTTAATCAACGCATTGGTGTCTGGTCTCTGACAAAATTGTGTGCCCATACCAACTCCGCACGAACTCGGGTGCTGGAGAGGTGAGTGAGGACTTGCTTTATTACCTAACAACTCCATATGGGAATTTAGAAAATTTCTCCAAACTCCTACTAGGGCTAACCTGTTCCTTTTTTCCAAGATTCTGAGCATAGCTGTCTCAATGCTCACTGCTTCACTGAGCAGGAGCTGCACTGTTAGTTACCTAAAAGCAGCAAAGAATCCTGTGGCACCTTATAGACTAACAGACGTTTTGGAGCATGAGCTTTCGTGGCTGAATACCCATTGCATGCACCTGATGAAGTGGGTATTCACCCACGAAAGCTCATGCTCCAAAACGTCTGTTAGACTATAAGGTGCCACAGGATTCTTTGCTGCTTTTACAGATCCAGACTAACACGGCTACCCCTCTGATACTTGTTAATTACCTGCATAGCCTGTGGCTCCTTTTCCAAGCAAGTTGTTTCTGCCAGCAATGTGCCTGGTCAGTCACAGTCTGCTGGCCTTGTGAATCCAGAACCAGAGCTACTGCTGCCTGTGTGGCAGTCTACTTTTCTCTTAAACAGCAGTCTTGTTGACTTAGTTTTCTGCTGCTGCTTATTACAAGTGTGCTGCAGCTTTTCAATCTGCAGCGCATCCTCTATAACTTTTCCTTGTGGAGGTCTCCGCATTAAACTGAGCCTTTTCCCTATGATAAAACGTCAGGTGCTGCTGGATCTGATCTAGGGAATCTCCCAACCTTTCTGGTTCCTCTAATTTTTGTATTCTTAAATTGTTAACTATAGATGAGATATCTGTTCCTGCTATCTCAGGCATATCAGACCTCTTAGCCAACCAGCTGGTTACTATAACCTCATTCAGGGGACTTGTGGTTTTGCCTAATCACCCAATTTGTTCTGGGGTGTAAGGTCTCTGAGAGAACTCCTTGGGGTCAGTGCCATCCTTAGAGGGGTGCGGGGTCTGGGGCAAATCAGCCTGTATGGGGTCCCCCTTAAAATTTTTATACAGGTGAAATCTGGTTACAGTGAACTTCAAGGGCAGCTGCTGGCTGCAGGTTAAATATTGATAGTGCCCAGCTGTATAATTATAATGTTATATTATATTGTAGTTCTTTTTTATAATTATAGTTAAGTTCATATAATAAAAAGAAACCTCACTGATCACAATCAGTGTCGTGCCGCTTACATTCTGAAATCTACCTTCCTGAACTTCCTTGCAGCAAACTAACTTCCCAGGTGCATAAGGTCTCGCTACCCTCAGTGGATTTTTTAAAAAATGTAATTACACATTCACAACACTGAGAGCCCATGTCTCTGGAACTAGGTGGCTCTTGGAAGGCCTATATGCTCCCTGGTGCTGGGGGACCTCAGGACCCTTCAGAATGAAGGAGGGGCTCTAAGATCTGTTTTCTCTGGGAGGAGGAGGAGAGGTAGAAAAGCAGATGGATGGAGGACCCCAGTCCTGGGTGATGGAGAGAGCAGAGTTGTGGAACTCCAGGTCCTGGTACTGCAGGGAGGGGACCCCAAGGCTGGAGAGCTGAAAGACAAGGAGAACCCTGAAGCAGGGGGTTGATAAGGGGTGGCCCTGGCCTGGAGGTGGCATTGGAGAACCTCACCCAGTGCTGGGAGAGGGGAGAAAGGTCAGTGGAAGGGGGAAGTGTAGGGCACTGGGGGGACACCAATGCTGGGTGATGGGTGAGGGATGATGGAGACTATTGGCTGCCACTCACCTGTGCTAGAGGGCCCTCTGTGCTGGTGGAAAGTCCCACCGGAAAAGGGAAGGGTCTGTCCGAGGCGGAAGGGCAGCATCAGGGTCAGTCTGGGTTAGCCTGCCCTGGCACTAGTGGTTGGCGGGGCGCTAGGACTCTGCGGTGGCAGGTGATGCCGGAAGCTGGCAGAGAGGAGTGGGTTGGGGCCAGGTTGCTCACTGCTGCTGCTGCTACAAAGACTGAGCCCAAGCCCAGGGGACTGCATGCAAGAAAAAGAAATAAACACCTAGGCTACTGAGTGTGGGGCACAGGCCTGATAGCTGCTGCCAGCGCCAGACCCCCTGCTAGCTCTCCAAGATGCTCTGCCCCCCTCTCCCGCACCTCCCTGAAGCATGATGCCCTCCAAAGTGTGGGGTCTGGGAGGGATAGCTCAGTGGTTTGAGCATTAGCTTGCTAAACCCACAGTTGTGAGCTCAGTCCTTGAGGGAGCCATTTAGGGATCTGGGGCAAAAATCTGTCTGGGGAGTGGTTCCTCTTTGAGCAGGGGGTTGGACTAGATGACCTCCTGAGGTCCCTTCCAACCCTGATATTCTATGATTATTGACTCTATGATGGGACAGTTCTGCTTGGGGTTGTCCTTCTCGTAGTACAGATTGGAATAATTCTAACTCTGAGGGTCAGTCTCCTTTTACTATACAATGCAAGAAATCACCATCCCAATTTCTCCCTTCAGGCCCCTCTACTGCCACTATTACTCCTTTTCTCGCTTGCAATCCACTTTTCAGAACACTTGCTTCTTTGTGCATAATTACAGTTTGAGCTGCCTGCATTAAGGTAGTTGCTCTTAGAGTGTCATCTCTGTTCTCAGAATGTCAGCTTCTGTTTTTAAGTTAGCGGATTCAAAGGAAGCAGCAGCTAATTCCTTTTTCCTTACTAACTTTTCTTCTAACTTTTATATCTTTGATCTGAGATTTTCTACTGATTCCTTTTCCTTCACTATTTCTTTCTCTAAAACCACAGCTACCATTTGCAAACCATGTAGAGCAGGTCTCTTTTTAGCCTTTTTAATCCAGAGCTCCTGAAAAGATTCTCCTTTGCTTGGGCTTAATCCACTGATTCCATTGCTTACATAGCTGATGATGTGCATCAGGTCCGAAAAATGCGCCAGGTTTCCAAGGAGCATTCCCATATTTTAAAACAAAATCCTCTAGTCCTTCTCCTAACATTTCCCCACTATTGCTTAACTCTAATTTTTTTGCTATCATTTTGAGATTATTACATACTTAGCCAGGTAATACTACCTGAGTCCTAAGTTCCCTGAGTAACTTGTGGACTACAGCAGGAATGCAGGTTGAGACCCTGGTTCCCACCCTCTCACTTGCTCGTCCTTTCTCTGCTCCTCACTCACCTGTCCTAACCATCTGCCTTTTACATTGTCCTGTCAGAACTTTCTAGATGCTTTTTTTTTTTTTTTTACTACTACACATCCTGTTCCTGATTTTACTACACATTCATTTATGCTTTTACCTCAGAGTTATGATCTGCTGACCAATCATGTGATCTGCAGCTTCCAGTCATGTGTGACCTGCAGTGTCCAGTGGTGGAGTGACTTCTGTTTATTCAACATGGAAGCTGGGGACACAAAATGGAGTTTGAGAAAATTCTCTAGTATCACTAATAGGCATTGCAACCCAAAAGAGAAACAAAAAGCAAGAGCTAACAGGTACAGGGATTTCTATTGCTCTCCAGTGTTTTTATCCGTCCCAGCTGTTTTTCAATGGCAGCAGAAACAGGAATTACTACCTCCATTCATAGTGATACCTAAGGTTAGACTCACAAAGAAATGCTGGCCTAATGATTCTTTTATTATTTATCAACAGTGGAACAGTTCAGCAGTGGGAGGGGGGAAGGAAAGGGAAGAGCATCAAAATGATAATGTAGCAGCCTAGTGATTAGAACTCAGATCAGCTATATAAGACAGGGGAGTGACATCATCATGATTCTTCACTGACTCTCCACCCAAGGACGCTCCTGAAAAGGCCTGAAGAACAAAGACTGAAATGGGAGAAGTGCTGAACCTAGGCTAAAGGGATTTTTAACCTGTGAATAGAATACCTGGGGATTCTAAGATGTAAGCAAGTGCAGCTTGCCCCTTAAGAATCTGCAGCCTGCTTGTAGCATCTCTTTGAATATGAATAGCAGATCCTCACCCTATTTCTTTAGTATATAAAGCTTAGATTCCATTTTTATTTATTTGCTAGGTAATCTGTTTTGATCTGTTTGCTATAATCACTTAAAATCTCTCTTTTGTAGTTTTGCTTTGTCTAAAACCAGTTTGTGGGAGTCATAAAGCTGTTGTGTATTCTTCTCCACACTGAGGGAGGGGGTGAATTTCATGAGCTTATGCTGTGCAGTTCTCTGTGCAGCACAAGATGGTATAATTTTGGGTTTACACTCCAGAGGGGATGTATGCTGGAGTAGCTGGGAAGTTCCCTAGCTGGAGCCTTTCCATGCAGGGTGGGTCACAGTGTCTGCATATAACTGCAGCTGAGAATGTCCCTACCTATATGTGGGCTGGGGAGCTTGTCATAGAAGTACAGTGTAAAGGGAGCACAGGCTGGAGTGTTGGGGGGCTCAGTGGTACCCCAGTTCCAGGTGGCACCCTTCGGGGAACCAGTCACCCAGGGACATGTGCAGGGGATAGAGAGGCTCCATGGGACCAATATTCCATCCATTGCCCAAGAGGACAGGGAGTGGGCAGGGACTGGACTTTGCTTCCCACTGCAACCTGCTGACTATTGGAGTTGATCCAGTGCAGGCGGGTAAGTAGGCAAATAACAGATTACTTTCTGCCCAAAGCAAAGAGGGAACAAGGATCACAATTCCTTCCCTGGGCTTTGTCTAAGATGGTGCAGCTATGCACTTCCCCTGACTGTGGGCTAGAGGTACTTGCCATCCAGCCTGATTGGATTCAGGTGACCAAGCACACAACCCATTAGAAATAGCTGAAGTGAACAGCTGATGAACAGCTCATGCTCTTAAGATTTTTCACAACACCATTTGGCAATCACTTACAAATAATGGATACTTTCAAAGGAAACTAGGACTCTTCCTAATGATGCATTAAAAAGAGGCAAATTTATAATGAATATTGATAATAAACAGTGAGCCCAGCTCTACACAATATAAAACAAAATTATATCCACCGATTACTGCTTCCCTCCCCACCGAATCTCCTGTCCTGCACAATCAAGACCAGCATCTCTCTAAGAGTGAAAAAAGTCATACACATCAACAAGCGTTCCATCCTGCAGCAAGTAACTCTAGCATGGAATGGAATCCTTCCAGCTGCCTTCACCCCTCCCTTTCTACCTCCTGTGGAAGCTGGAACACCCATTCCTATCAACATTTCCCACTTAATTAATCTTTTGATGTGGGTGTGAATGTTTGACTCCACAATAAAAGCAAAGAGAATTTAATTATTCCTAAAGCACCAAGTTCCACCCTTATCCCAGGTGTAGCTATTGAGCTCCAGGACACTTCAGTTCTTACCCATAAGGCAAGATGAAGTAGTAGCCAGAAAAGCAGAAATTGATTCCAACCATAGATTTTTTTTAACTACACAATTTAGAGTATAATGGCTAATAACAGAAGAAAGCAGATGAGATAAATCTCTCAGCCGTATCTCATGCCTGAATATGGTTAGGGATGATTTAGATATACATGGTCGTGCCTCAGAGCAGGGGGCTGGACTAGATGACCTCTCAAGCTCCTTCAAGTCCTACATTTCTACGATTCTATGATTTTTGTTGGGACATCTGCACTATGCAAAGGTGCATCAATGGTCTTCAAATAAACCACCAATGCAACATTTAAATGAGAGTCTTGAGCAACATCAAAATAGTTCTGGGGGTGACAGATTTGTCTGAGGGGAAATTGAACTATTTGATTTAACTGAGAGTTGCTCTTATCCAATCTAAAAGAATAGCTTTTTTTTTTTTACCCAATGAGCAAGTTCTCTCACCTGGATAGATGGATAAGCTTTGCATACTGTGTGCCTAGATACCATGAGGATGGAATGTTCACATTCTAGCAAGGTCCAGCAGGTATATGTGTCATACAGCGTGTCTGCACACTGAATCTCTTGGGAGCCTCCAAATCAGGCACTCATGGACATGGACATTTCTGATGGCTAGAAATCCAAACTGTCCTTAGAGTTACATGATTGGATAGGTTAGTCAATGGACTATATGTTCAACTCTAGATTGCTAGTCCAGATTTGTATGGAAAGAAGGTTACCATGTGATGGCTGTTCAGTGGACTGAGTGAAATGAATATGCTAGTCTCTCTGCAATTCCAAGAGGACAGGTATCTACTTCACCAAAAAAGACCATTCCAAATGGCATTAAGTGCCGCCCCTCTTGGTAATCTCAGCCAAGAGATCAATGATTAAGGAGCATATTGGGCCAGATTTTGATTGCAGTTACACCAGTGTAAATCCAGTTATGTTAATAAATTTCTCCACATTTATGGTAAAAGCAGAATCTGAAGTATCCTTGTTTGTTAATCTATCTACTATGCTTCTAGGTCACTTATCACCGTACCACTAATCACAGTAGAATCCAAGGAACATTGATATGGGGAAACTTCACTGTTGCTGTATCCCTTATATAGGTAGATAATGTGGTTTAAGGAATAAAATGTATGTAATAGAAAAACAATTATCCATAGGGTTAGCCAAGAAAAACTTGGCAAAAACTTGAATTGCCATAGAGCTAGAAAGTTTATAATATACCTTTCTCATATTTCATCTCATCAGCCAGAGATACATGTGAGCATTTTAATTAGAGGTGGGTGAATAACTAAAAAAATGTTCTTGAACATTTGTTCCAAATTTGGAACTGAATTGAGTTGCACTTCATTTATACCTTTTTGTGTTCAATTTCTGCAAATAATCTTTCAAGCAAGCATGCTGGCAGGAATATTCACCAAAACTGCATATTTTAAACAAATTTTACAGAATATTTATAGAAAACCAATTGAATTCATAATAAGCATAAGCTGGAGCAGACATTTTACTCTGAGTCAAGCTCATTCTGTCAGGGAACAAGCACATACCATGTGACCTATATATAAATATCTGATCACAGCATGTTTGAATATCCAATTGTGAACATCAGATAACTGAAGTACTAGTCCCTGTGAATACACTCAGAATTCCACAGGCTGAAATATATTTGTGTAAAACATTTGTTAAATTATTCTGAATGTACACAGACAATTTTGAGGGAAAAGCTAAACTCAGCTAATAAATTGTTCATTACAAACAGTTCTCTCAGATCTTGTTTTAATAAACAGTGACATTTCAGACACTGCAATATTACTATTTGAATATTCCTGGTTTTAACAAACAGCAGGCACTAGTACAACTTTTCATATTTTGAGATGTGAGGGCTACTACTCTGATACGGATGGACCGCCTATAGGAATTATAGCCATCTTTTATGATTGACTTATTGCATATTTAAAGTCTAGAGTGTGATTGATTTAGTTGTAAGGAATACGGGGACATTATGTTCTTTTAGACCTATCAGCACTGATTCTATACTATAGAAGTCAGTAGGAGTTTTGTCATTGTTTTCAGTGGGCGTAGGTTTAAGCCCACAGTGCACCTCTTACAAACATTCACCAAGGGTCCAATTTTACATTCCTTGGGCAACCAAAACTCCCAATGTCATTTAGTTATTGAGGCCTGGTCTAATCTACAAAGTTAGGTCAACATCAAGTCGCCTTGCATAGATCTATTTGTACATGTCTATGCTCTAATTTGTCTACAGCCAATGTAAGTGCCCCATTAAGGCGACTCAGTAAAACCACCTCCCCAATTGGCATTGAGCAATGATCGACTTATAGAGGTCAACACAGTGTGAGTGTAGATACTGTGTGACCTATGTCAACCCCATCAGTCCTGCTTCAGTTGTCCTACAATGCCCAGCATTGACTGCTCTGCTCACAGTTGTGAACTCCGCTGCCCAGGTGTCACAAAAATGGGAAATCAACCCCCATCTTAAAACACCATGCATATTTTTGAAATGCCTTCTCCTGATTGCCCAACTTGGCAAGCACCCCAGCAGCTCTTCCTTGTTGCATGCAACTGCCCAAACAACCATGCCAGCTCCATGGACTAGGTGCACTCCTGCCTGGAGCAGACAGGAAGAATTGGCTCTCCTGGGCCCGTGGGGAGAAAAGGCTATGCAGGCACATCTATGGACTAGCTGTAGAAATGTGCACATTTATGAAAAGATTTCACAGGGGATGCAGGTGAAGGGGCATGACAGAGATCAGCAGCAGTGTCCTGTGAAAGCAAAAGAATTGTGGCAGGCATTCCACAGGGCCGGGAGGCCAGCAGTCGATCTGATCAGGTGCTGAGCTGTAGATCTGCCCCTTTTACATTGATCTGCATGCAACGCTTGGTGGAGATCCCACCAGCACCTCACAGACAACTATGGATACTTCTAAGAGCCCGAGACCCCTGCCAAGAACAGAAAGGAGGAAGAGGGGGTGGGAGATGCGGTGGGATCCAACTATACTGCAAGCCAGGACCTGTTCAATACTCTGCCAGTCTAGCCAGTTCTGCCAGCTGAGCATGGATGAGCCCTATGAAGGGGAAAGGATTGCAAGTAAGTGCATGCATGGATTTCCCCTTATGATGTTTCAATGTAAAGATGATGCCTGGCCCATTCCATTTAACAAGATACAGGTATCAACTCTTCATTGTTTTAATTGTCTGAGAAGAGATAGTGATACAACAAACAAAGGTAGAGTTGGTGTCTGCTTTTTAGTCCCTTTTAGGATTAACTTGCGGGAGGGACATGTGAAGCAATTTGTCTTTGTACATAGGGATGATCCTGATAAGAGAGATCAATGACATTTTCAGGAAGAGACCCAGAAATCCTCTCCTGAAGGTTTCTAGGGATGGTTGCCTTATTATCACGACCGGGGCATGGGCGGTCTGACCTAGTGGTTCAAGCAAGAGTCAGGCCAGGTCTGATACCAGGCAGCAGGAACTCACAACTGTGAGCAGAGCAGTCAGAGTCCAAGGCAACCCAGATGGCAAACTGGGAGTCAGGCAGGGTCAAGTTACCAAGAGATCAATAGCAAGGAGCAGGTATTGCAGGGGAAGGTATCCGAAGCCAGGAGATCCCATCTGCATGAACAACTTCCTATGCTGGATTTATATAGAGGCTGTGAATCAGTCAGCACCTCCACCCTTCTGCCAATCAGAGTCCAGGATTGGAGTCCTCTGTCAGGGTTTAGCTTTTATTCTGGCAACCGCTAACAGGTTACTGAGTGGCTGGTTGGAACCTATTTGTGTCTAAGAGCTCTGTAGACCACCCTGTGTAAAACAGTGCCAATATTCAGTGCCATTGCCCTATACTTGTACACATAGAAATAGGGACCAACACTTTTTTCTTTCATGCAACTGAAAATCTTGATGCTCTCCTCCTCAGATGCAAGTTACCTTTTAAAATTTTAACTTTTATGAACTCCCTATTTCGTTAAGGAGAAATGTCACCCTACCGCACCCATGCCCATCAGCTGAGATGACTACATGTTCATCTGTCATTTGACATATTGGTTGTGCGGGGGGGAAGAGTCATTCATATGGTTTGCTTTCATGGGGCTATGTCTCCAGCTTTGAAAATAAATGTTTTGGCTTTGTCTTCTTAACATTTAGTTTTGATAGTGATTCGGATGTGCTTCAGCATTTGTCTAGCAGCAGGAAATAACTACCCTGGGGTGTTTTATTCAGTTGATATGATCTCTGAGTTATTTTCCAGAAGGACAAAACTTAATGGAATTCTTGTTAGGATCACTTGCTACCTCCTGGTCTTTCCTCCTTTGAGCACAAACAGTTCTAAATGCTCTGCCTTTCTGCAAAATCTCATATACTGCAGCAAATGCAAACACCGTACATTTATTGAAGGGCCCAGTTACAATAATATTTTCCTTTTACATTTTGTTCTATCTATAAATCTTTTTTATGGCAGTTTAAAAAAAAATAAGTAAACCTCACATGACACTTTTATCACTTATTTATTTAATATCTCAAATTGACTGTCCTAGTGCTGCAATTTGGAGGTTATGCAAACTTAAAAAAACCATACCATGTTACATGCTTGAATCTAATTGCCCCTTTGAGACAGCACAGCATGGTCCGTGCTTTATACCTGACCAGCTCCATGGACTAGTATGGAGATGCTTAGAGTCCCACATCTTGTCCTTCTTTGCTCCTCTCAGAGGGACGCTGGCCTTCTGAAGGAGTCAGGGGCTCAGTCTATCTCTGACAGGCTCCATAAGGGGGAATGAGGCAACTGAAACCTGTCAGTTGCACCTGGCACTAATTAACTCACTTGGTAACAAGAATTGCTGTTTTCAATGTTGTTGTAGCATGTTGGTCCCAGGATATGAGAAAGACAAGGTGGGTGAGATAACATCTTTGCTGGATCAACTTCTTTTGGTGAGAGACAAGCTTTTGAGCTCCATGGAAAAAGTGCTTTGTGGAGCTTGAAAGTTTGTCTTTCACCAACAGGAGTTGGTCCAGTAAAGATATTACATCACCCACCTTGTCTCTCTGAGTAAATGGGAGGCAGTTCATTAGGTAGGGCACCGCCAGGTATGATAAAAAGCTATTCCAAGTGGGGGGCTAGTTAGGGGAACAGAGGTTCCTGCGGAGAGGAATAGTTCCCAGAAGGTAGAAAGAGCTCCTACAGCAAAGGCTTCTCAAGGGGTAGCTGGTGAAGGCAGTGCGTATCCAAAAGGAAGGGACTATGAATGCTAAGTCTCAGAGAAACCTGGCTCTTATGAAAGATTTCACCAGGCAGCAGCATAAGCCATTGACAAAGAGGAATTATGTGCTGTCCTGAGGAAGGGTTGTTGTGGTTCAGTGTCTGTGGGGACCTTGACCCAAGAGGAGAGACCCAACCCCAGTGATGAGCTAGTGATGAGAGGCCCTGACTCCAGAAAAGGGTTCTGGGTCATGAAGGCCTCACTTGTAAGGGATCTTGGACATAACTGGGGTTGATGGACTAGGGTTGACTCAGCCCTTTCACCCTGCAGCTAATGATGCTGAGAGGGAGACCTGTTTGTGAGATGTTCCACCTCTGGGGCTAAATAATGTAGACCTCTGAAGCGGAGCTGTCAATATACAGGCCTCATTAGGCACATTGAAACCCTTTCTTGGGGAAACTGAGGCAGAGATGCAATGGTGGTGTTGCGCCAGACCACCAGGGAGTGCCTTAAGGGTCAGTGCCCCTGTTACAGGCACCTAGGGCTAGATCTACAAACGGGACATAGACAGTGCAACATGGGGCCTAACTTTAGGCACCCTGCTTCCCAATGGAATCCAGAGCCTTGAGTTAGGTGTCCAGGCTCCCTATACAATGCATGGGTGAAGTTAGGCACCTAACTCCAACCAAGAGTTAGGTGCCTCCCTCAGCTGAGGATTTACAGTCTCCCTGATGCCTAAGCCAGCTCAGCACTTTCTCACAAAGGAGGAGTGTTACTGGTACCCTACCACAGTAGTCTAGTGGTTAGAGCATGC